>NC_069780.1:168053557-168356588 GCF_027406575.1 Nycticebus coucang | reverse complement strand
AGAAATAAAACTACACATTTATGGTGAGTTTATCTTCAACAAAGTGCTAAGAACACACAAAAGGTAAGAACAGTCTCTTCAATAGTGTTGGGAAAACTGGATATGCATTCAGATTGGATTGGATCTTTATCTCAATACATACAAATCAACTCAAAATGGATTGATTAAGCACATAAGACCTGAAATTTTAAAACTACTGGAAGAAAATATAGGGGGAAAACTTTTTAACATGGGTTTTGGCAAAGAATTTTTTGAATATGAATCTCAAAGCAAAGGCAGAAATGTAAAAATAGAAAAACTGAACTGCATCAAATTAAAAAGCTTCTGCACAGATTCTTATGATCAGAAAAGTTTAAAATCCTGCTCATGTTCTGCAATACTAGGAACCTTCAACATTGTGGCAGTGCAAAGTAGGATAGATATTACTCTGGGAAGTCAAATTTTCTACCTTTCTATCCTTAGTATACTCCCAGGGCCAGACACTAGTGATAATTCGATTTAAATAAATTAAACCAACAGTTAAGGTTCCCAATTCCTCTCCCTTTAGTGGGGATTCTGAGCTAACAAAAGGGATCTCTCTGTGATCAGTAGCAAAAGGGCCAACTATTTTGTTATGATTATGACCGAATCATATTCATGATATACATTAGCCATGAAATCACCTGCTAACTTGATGGGCAGGTATAATCCTCTATGGCTGAGAAGTGTTTTAGGCCTTTCCAATTCAGTGATTATAAAGTCTTATGATCCTCTCCTTTTAAAAAGTAATGGGTTTTTATTTGCAGTACTTTGTCATTCATTACTCAGTGGAAGTTTTTCCATTCTTGGAAGAATGCAGGAAACAAAAAATGATAGCATTTGTAGTCACCTTCTGTTGACTTATTTTAATGATTGTCAAGTTTATTAGCCTCCAAAGATGAGACTGCTGAGATAAAAGCTAATGGTTCCTATTGTGGTTAGAAGCAAGACAGCTTTGTAGAAGAGAAAACCTGGGGACATCAACAAAATCAAAGTGACTATCCAAAAAAGGGCCACTGTCGTTATACAAATGTCAGCAAGGCTCCTTAACCTACCTATCAAATTGCTTGAAATTCCTAACATTGTCCATCACCCGTAGACAAAACCTTAGCATTCCCATGAAGCCTGACTCATAATGAGAATGTGCTTCTTGAGAAAAGGCATCAACTAGGAGCACTTTGGTTACAGCATGTATTAGCTTGCCAGTGGCATTAGTCCCTGCAGACATGGTTCCTGGGGGGACCCACCGATGAGCAGGCACAAACACTGCAGAAATTGAGTAGCATCAAGTCAACAAGCTCCTGTATGTTGTGGTCCATTTTCAGGAAGACTACTTCTGATTTCCCTGCCAGCTCCCCATGTGCCCTCCTCCCCATCTCATCCATGTTCTGGTCCCAGGGGACCCTCAGACATCCCTGGTTACAGAAGAGTCTCCCATAAAGAAAAGGGAGTGATGTTTCTTCAACATTTCACAGAGGCAAAGGAAAGCAGGATAGGAATCAGAGCTATTTTCTCCTGACTCTACCATACAAATTAAACATTTACTGGTCATGTACCAAGTGAGAAGGAAAGCTCCAGGTGCCAGATAATTGAAGACAAACATAACGTAAACCCTGCCACCAAGAAGCTCACAGCACTGCTCAAATGAGAAGGAAAAAGCAACTCTTAGTCCCCTTCAATCACAATGATCTCCTGGGCATGCCATTTACTGCCAGAGCAGATGGGCATCCTGGCCCCTTCCTGATCGCCAGCTAGGACTGTGAAGCACGCCCATCCCTTAGAGCTGCAGTTGGTTCTGGAACAGACACCTGTCCACAGATGAAACCTTCTGAACAGCCAGAAGGGGTTCCTGTCACTTATCAGACCTTGGAACAACGTACCTCCTCTAATTGAAACAAGCAACTTCAATGAGAAGAGGTACATTGAAAGCTCTGGAGGGTTTTTTGGTTTTGTTTCTGTGGGGTCTTTGTGTGTGTATGGGGGGGGGTTTGTTTTGCACATATCCAAGTTGAGAAATTTAATTAAATTTGATAATGACTCACTGGAATCATAGGAAAATGTACCAAGAGAGGAAGAAAGAAGGGAGGGGTAGAAAGAAAAAAAGGGAAGTTGGGGGATGGGAGGAAAGATAGGAGGGGAGGGGAGCAGGGAGGGAAAGTTGAACTACTAAGGTCGAGGTGCACCCAAAAAATCAGCGTTTCTTCTTGATCGTTCCATGGAATTTCATGCTCCAGGGAACCCAGGTTAGTTGGTAAGGAAAGGAACAGGGCATGATTAGGAGAAAAGCTGGAAACAGGGGGACCAGGCAGCTATTTTGAAACTCTGCATTTGTGAGAAGATCCTCAGACGATGGCCTGAGAGGAAGACCAGCTACTTATTTATTTATTATTATTATTATTATTTAGAGACATAGAGTCTCACTTTCTCACCCTCGGTAGAGCGCCGTGGTGTCAAGCTCAAAACAACCTCCAGCTCTTGGGCTCAGGTGATTCTTTTGCCTCAGCCTCCCTGGTAGCTGGGACTACAGGTGCCCCCCACAATGCCCGGCTACTTTTTTGTTGCAGCTTGGCCTGCACCGGTTTTGAACCACTCATCTTTGGTATATGGGGCCAGCACCCTACTCGCTGAGCCACAGGCACGGCCTAAGACCAGCTATTTAAGAGGAAGTGACTCTCACCGCAAACAAACCTACAGTATGACATCCCCCCTTCCCACTTGTAGATCCCTTGGCAGTTTCTGAAGCCCAAGCCTCACACATTCCCTTTTGTTCTCCATAATTCAGGCAAAGAGGCAGACCGACGCCCCTCCCTCTTTTGTTCAGGTGCAAAAACTGAACTTCCTCCCAAATCTTCTGACTGCTCCCAGAGCAGGAAGTCTTCTGCTCCCAAAGTCAGGAAATCTTCTGACTTTTGTCCAGTGCATGGCAGGGATTCTTCCCTTCCCTGCAGCCTCAGAAACTCCCTCTCTCCAAGAGTGAAGTCCCAGATGGCCCCAAATGTGATTAGGGCACAGAAATCTGATACACACACACACTCAGAACCACAGGGATCCTGTACATCAAAGCCTGGTTTTCCTTTGTGAGTAATGATCAGAATCCATGAGAACACAGGGGTGTAAGAGGTTGTGGCTAGATTGTGAGTTTCCTGGGGGACAGAAAAACACACACTCAGCAAGGAAACTGCCTGACAGCTGCTGTGTCTGGATCAGGGCTTGGAGCCCCAGAGACCAGCTGCTGTTCCACTGCGGGTGTCCATGAAACAGGAATAAGGACACACCTGCCAACAAAACTCTAGCAGCCACAGTCCACAGATGCCTTCCCCACCAGGGGCTGAGAGCCAAGGAGAGGTGAGAAGTAACAGCCTCCATTGCCCATGCCTCACCCCTTAACAAGCAGCATGCCCTTGTGATCTTTTCTTTATTCCATCAAAGGAAAGCTAAGGGAGGCTTCTGGGGTTTCCCTCATGGGTTCTCCAAAGGAAAGAAAAAATTATTGATCCTGGTGGAGGAGGAGAAAAATTGCTGGTGGCTAAGGTGAGTACTTCAGCCACATTCCTGGCAGGTTTGAAAATAAATGATGAATGTGTTAGCAACAGTAATGTTTTGATAGTAACACAAACACAGAGCTCCCAATGGGCTGCCCTTGGCATTCAGAGCTTTGGCTTCCCTTTATTTTGAAATTACTCAGTGTTCCCAATAAACTGACCAATGCAGGGGAAAAGCCATCTCCCCACAGTGGCTCAAGTCCATGTTTGGCATGGAAGGGCTGTTTTGTCTGTGGCCTCTTTCTTCTAAATGGACACCAAAGGACTGTCTCCCATGCCTTCTCTTTGGCCAAGATTATGCCAATGTTGATTGCGAAAAAGAAACAAACAAAAGCAAATCCCAGATGTCATCCCACCCCAGAACTAACAGTGAATCTCTTAAAACTACAAACATCTTCAAACATAACCATGATGCTACTATCAACTTACCAAGGTTAAAGAATAATTGCTGGTGTTATTTAACAAATAATCTCATTTTGCCATTTCATAAAAAATTTATCTCTAGTGCTTATATCAGGTACAGCCAAGGCCCACATGGGGCAGTTGTTTTTTTCTCTTAAGTCTAATTCCTCCTACAGAAGTCTCATTTCCCTTTTTCCCTTGCCATTGTCTGGTTGTAGAAAATAGTCAATTTTCCTATAGAATGTCCCACATCTGGTGTTGTCTGTTTGCTTTTTTATGGTTCCCTTTAACTCCATTCTCCTATAAACTAGTCAACTGAGTTACAGACTTGGTTACAGTCATGTCTGTGTGTAAATGGGAGTGTGTGTAGAGACAGTTAGCGCACACACACACACACACACACACACACCCCGAGTAATCAAACTTCTAGTTCAATATACATATAAATATTTATACAATTAAGTTCACAAACTCATCCTAGAAAAAGTGCTACTTAACTCATTGATGAATGTCACTATGGTCACCAAATGGCCAAGGGGAGTACTTTGAAGGTGACTTTAGTGATATTCACTAATGAGATATGTAGCACTTTTTCTAGATGAGTTTGCGAACTTAGTCCAACCTTATATACATATATACATATAAAAATACAATACAGGCAGGGGCCTGGGACCCGTTACATCACAGCAGGCAAGTGAACCGAAGGAAACAACTTCCAATCCAGTCTACACTGCTGCAGCTCCCGTTTGAGATTTGATTTGCATCTCTACGACAAAAGTCCACAAAGCACGCCCAGCCCTTCCCCAGCACCCCTATACACACCCACTCCCTCGCAGGGATACAGCTGGGCACGTCCACAAACCCACACCATGTTGTGCAGAAGGACTTCCAATCTCCGCCTATGTCATTGATGTCAGACCCCAGGCCAGCCTCCGGGCGCTGCAGTTCTCCCAGCTAATGCTGCAGTTCTCCGGGGCAACCCTGCGGCTCCTGCTCTAGCACAGGAACCAGCTACCGCTGCACTCGGCCCCACCGTCTGCATGTGCCCGTTGCAGCCGCTTGCCCATTCCGCAGCCCATGCTCCATGGAATGCTGGAGACCACCGCAGGGGTCCCCTTCTGCCCTGGGGAAAAGCAGTCTTGAAGGTATTGATTTTGATGGTTGGATTTTTCCTGTGGATCTTTCAATTCACAATTCGAATTTGGAAAAAAGAAGGAAAACATGATGTCTCCAGCCAAATTCAAAAAGGATAAGGAGATCATAGCAGAGTAGGATACTCAGGTCAAAGGTTAGAAACTTTTTCCCCAACGCTGTGCAGCTCGGACCTCCATAAGAGCTGCCCCGCAACCAAAATTGGCTCCCAGACCTCCATATGAGCTGCGCCACCACTGCAGTCGGTGCCCATCCGGACCTTGGTAAGAGCTGTGCCACGATCCCGACCTGCGACCGCTCCCGCTGGGCCTCTGCACACCCTGACCAGGAACTGCAGGACCCGAGCAACCCTGCGTCCTCACTCCTGTACCCTCCCTGCCTCCACACTGGCCGCTTGTCTGGCCAGGGACCCTGGTAGCCGGTGCCCTCAGGAGCCCTTCTCCTGGCCAGAGACTGCTAGAGCCTTGGGCTCTCTATGCCAAAGTCTCTGGGCGCCAGGCACCCCCAGAACTGTGTGCACCCCCCCCCGCCCTGTTGCTGGATCCGGGTGTGTCACACACCAGAGCTGCTTCCACAACCAGAACTCCCTGGCTGGAGTAGCCCCAGAGGAACTACACAGGGTCACTCCCTACAAAGATCCAGCAACAATAGAGTGATCCCGCTGGGGTCTAATCTTGGAGAGACACCTCCCCAAATCTGAGGATGGCCAGAGGCAACTGTGAAAAACAATCATGAGGCAAAATCAACAAAAAAACTCTGGCAATATGAATAATCAGAGTAGATCAACTCCCCCAAGGATCAATGGGGCAGACACAGCACAAGATCCCATGCACAAACAAATAGCTGAGATGTCAGAAATCAAATTCAGAATCTGGATAGCAAATAAGATTGAATTAGAATTCCAAGCAGTAACCCAAAAGATGTATCAAGAATTGAACAAATTCAAAGACCAAATGACCAAAGATTTTGACACATTGAGACAAGAAGTTTCATCCCTCAAAGATCTCAGAAACACCGTAGAATCCCTCAGTAACAGAATGGAGCAAGCAAAAGCAAGATTTCTGACATTGAAGACAAAGCTTTTGAACAATTCCAAACTCTCAAAGAGAAAGAGAAATGGAGGGCAAAAACAGATCACTCTCTCAGAGAGCTCTGGGATAATTCAAAGAAAATCAATATTCATCTTATAGGGATCCCTGAAAGCGACAAAGTGGCTTCACAAGGCACAGAGTCTCTTCTCCATGAGATTATGAAGGAGAACTTTCCAGACATGCCAAGAGATTCTGAAAATCAGATAACAGACAGTTTCAGAACTCCAGCATGACATAACCCAAATAAGACATGCCCCAGACACATCATAATCAATTTCACTAAAGTTAATATGAATGAGAAAGTTCTAAAAGCAGCCAGATGAAAGAAAACCATCACCTACAAGGGAAAGAATATCAGAATAACTGCAGATCTCTCTGCTGAAAACTTTCAAGCTAGAAGAGGATGGTCATCAACTTTTAATCTCCTAAAACAAAATAACTTTCAACCCAGGATACTGTAGCCAGCTAAACTGAGTTTCATGTATGACGAAGAAATTAAATACTTTAACGACATTCACATGTTGAAGAAATTTGCCATAACTAAACCAGCTCTCCAAGATATTCTCAGACCTATCCTTTATAAAGACCAGCATAACCCTCCACCACAAAAGTAAACTTACCCAGAAAATTTTGATCAAATTCCAACTTACATAGTCGCAAAAGGATTAAAAATGTCCACCAGACTCTCGAAAGGCTTATCAATATTCTCCATTAATGTGAATGGTTTAAATTGTCCTCTAAAGAGGCACAGGTTGGGGGACTGGATACAAAAACTCAAGCCAGATATCTGCTGCATACAAGAATCACATCTTACATTAAAAGACAAATATGGACTCAAAGTGAAGGGATGGTCGTCTATACTCCAGGCAAATGGAAAGCAGAAAAAAGCAGGCATTGCAATCCTATTCACAAATGCAATAGGCTTTAAACCAACCAAAATAAGGAAGGATAAGGATGGACACTTCATATTTGTTAAAGGTAATACTCAATATGATGAGATTTCAATTATTAATATTTATGCACCCAACCAGAATGCATTCTTATTTATAAGAGAAACTCTAACAGACATGAGCAACTTGATTTCCTCCAGTTCCATAGTAGTTGGAGATTTTAATACCCCTTTAGCAGTGCTGGATAGATTCTCCAAAAAGAAGCTAAGCAAAGAAATTTTAGATTGAAACTTAACCATTCAACATCTGGACATAACAGACATCTACAGAACATTTTATCCCAACAAAACTGAATACACATTTTTCTCCTCAGCCCACAGAACATACTCCAAAATCAACCACATCCTAGGCCACAAATCTAACCTCAGCAAATTTTAAAAAACAGAAATTATTCCTTGCATCTTCTCAGACCATCATGGAATAAAAGTTGAACTTAATAACAGGAATCTGCATACTCATACAAAAACATGGAAGCTAAACAACCTTATGCTGAAGGATAGATAGGTTATAGATGAGATTAAGAAAGAAATCACCAAATTTTTGGAACTAAACAACAATCAAGACACGAATTATCAGAAACTCTGGGATACTGCAAAGGCAGTCCTAAGAGGGAAATTTATAGCACTGTAAGCCTTCCTCAAGAGAACGGAAAGAGAGGAAGTTAATAACTTAATAGGACATCTCAAGCAACTGGAGAAGGAAGAACATTCCAACTCCAAACCCAGCAGAAGAAAAGAAATAACCAAAATCAGAGCAGAATTAAATGAAATTGAAAACAAAAGAATTATACAACAGATCAATAAATCCAAAAGTTGGTTTTTTGAAAAGATCAATAAAATAGATAAACCTTTGGCCAACCTAGCCAGGAAAAAAAGAGTAAAATCCCTAATTTCATCAATCAGAAATGGTAATGATGAAATAACAACACACCGCTCAGAAATTCAAAAAATTCTTAACAAATACTACAAGAAACTCTACTGTCAGAAATATGAAAATCGGAAAGAAATCGACAAATACCTGGAAGTACGCCACCTATCAAGACTTAGCAAGAATGAAATGGAAATGTTGAACAGGCCTATATCAAGTTCTAAAATAGCATCAACTATACAAAATCTCCCTAAAAAGAAAAGCCCAGGATCAGATGGCTTTATATCAGAATTCTACCAAACCTTTAAAGAAGAACTAATACCTATATTACTAAACCTCTTCCAAAATATAGAAAAATAAGGAATATTACTCAACACATTCTATGAAGTAAACATTACCTTGATCCCCAAACTAGGGAAAGACACAATAAGAAAAGAAAATTATAGACCAATATCACTAATGAATATTGATGCAAAAATACTCAATAAGATCCTAACAAACAGAATCCAACAACACATCAAAAAACTTATACACCATGACCAAGTGGGATTTATCCCTGGGTCTCAAGGCTGGTTCAATATACATAAATCTATAAATGTAATTCAGCACATAAACAAACTAAAAAATAAAGACCATATGTTTCTCTCAATTGATGCAGAAAAAGCTTTTGATAATATGTAGCATCCCTTCATGATCAGAACACTTAAGAAAACTGATATAGAAGGCACATTTCTTAAACTAATAGAGGCCATCTACAGCAAACCCACAGCCAATATCTTATTGAATGGAGTTAAATTGAAATCATTTCCATTTAGATCAGGAACCAGGCAAGGTTGCCCATTGTATCCATTGCTCTTTTACATTGTAATGGAACTTTTAGCCATTGCAATTAGGGAAGAAAAGGCAATCAAGGGTATCCACATAGGGTCATAAGAGATCAAACTTTCACTCTTCACAGATGATATGATCGTATATCTGGAAAACACTAGGGATTCTACTACAAAACTTTTAGAAGTGATCAAGGAATACAGCAATGTCTCAGGCTACAAAATCAACACCCATAAATCTGTAGCCTTTATGTATACCAACAATAACCAAGCTGAAAAAACAGTCAAGGACTCTATTCCTTTCATACTAGTGCCAAAGAAGATGAAATATTTGGGAGTATACCTAACAAAGGATGTGAAAGATCTCTACAAAGAGAACTATGAAACTTTAAGAAAAGAAATAGCTGAAGATGTTAACAAATGGAAAAACATACCATGCTCATGCCTTGGAAGAATTAACATTGTTAAAATGTCTATACTACCCAAAGCAACATATAATTTTAATGCAGTTCCTATTAAGCTCCATTGTCATATTTTAAAGATCTTGAAAAAATAACACTTCATTTTATATGGAATCAGAAAAAAAAACCCAAATAGCCAAAACATTATTCAGCAATAAAAACAAAGCAGGAAGAATCATTCTATCAGACCTGAGACTGTACTATAAATCGATAGTGATCAAAACAGCATGGTACTGGCACAAAAACAGAAGTAGATGTCTGGAACAGAATAGAGAACCAAGAGATGAATTTAGCTACTTACTGTTATTTGATCTTTGACAAGACAATTAAAGACATTCGATGGGGAAAAGATTTCCTATTTAACAAATGGTGCTGGGTGAACTGGCTGGTGATCTGTAAAAGACTGAAACTGGACCCACACCTTTCACTATTAACTAAGATAGACTCTCACTGGATAAAAGATTTAAACTTAAGACATGAAACTATAAAAATACTAGAAGAAAGTGCAGAGAACACTCTTGAAGGAATTGGCCTGGGTGAATATTTTATGAGGAGGACTCCCCAGGCAATTGAAGCAGTATCAAAAATACACTACTGGGACCTGATCAAACTAAAAAGCTTCTGCACAGCCAAGAACATAGTAAGTAAAGCAAGCAGACAACCCTCAGAATGGGAGAAAATATTTGCAGGTTATACCTCCGATAAAGGTTTAATAGCCAGAATCCACAGAGAACTCAAACATATTAGCAAGAAAAGAACAAGTGATCCCATCTCAGGGTGGGCAAAGGACTTGAAGAGAAACTTCTCTAAAGAAGACAGACGCACGATCTACAGACACATGAAAAAAAGCTCATCATCCTTAATCATCAGAGAAATGCAAATCAAAACTACTTTGAGATATCACCTAACCCTAGTAAGAGTAGCCCACATAACAAAATCCCAAAACCAGAGATGTTGGCATGGATGTGGAGGAAAGGGCACACTTCTACACTTCTGGTGGGAATTCACACTAATATGTTCCTTCTGGAAGGATGTTTGGAGAATACTTAGGGACCTTAAAATAGACCTGCCATTCAGTCCTATAATTCCTTTACTAGGTTTATACTCAGAAGAACAAAAATCACAATATAACAAAGACATCTGTACCTGAATGTTTATTGCAGCCCAATTCATAATTGCTAAGTCATGGAAGAAGCCCAAGTGCCCATCGACCCACGAATGGACTAGCAAATTGTGGTACATGTATACCATGGAATATTTTGCAGCCTTAAAGAAAGATGGAGAGTTTACCTCTTTCACATTTACATGGATGGAGCTGGAACATATTCTTCTTAGCAAAGTATCTTAGGAATGGAAGAAAAAGTATCCAATGGACTCAGCCCTACTATGAAGCTAATGTATAGCTTTAACATGAAGGCTATAACCCAACTATAGCACAAGAATATGGGGAAAGGGCCAAGGAAGGGAAAGGGAGGGGGAAGGTTGGGTGGAGGGAGGGTAATGGGTGGGGCCACACCTACAGTGCATCTTAGAATGGGTATAGGCAAAACTTACTAAATTCAGAATACAAATATCTACATACAGTAACTAAGAAAATGCCACGAAGGCTATGTTGAACAGTTTGATGAGAATATTTCTGATTGTATATGAAACCAGCACATTGTACCCCTTGATTGCACTAATGTACTAATGTACACAGCTATTATTTAACAATAAAAAAACCCACAATACACATGTATGGCTAAGAATAGACATCAGCTACATAGATATCATAGATGTATGTATTTATGAACATATACAACAATACTTCATGGATGGCACATGGGTATTCTTCCTATTGCATCTCACGGGGGTTGGGGTGGTAAACGCATCTGGTTCTTTCATATTTAGTGATGCTAATATATTTCTGTAGATTACCTGGATTACTCCAGGTGATTGCCAATTCCTCCACATAACATGTGAGTTCACAATCTCATGATGAAAGTAACCAAAGCCCAGATCTAAAAGCATTTCAGGAGCTTGGGAATAAGACCTCTGGCCTCAGCTCTGCCCATAATTTCTTACCCTAATTGGGGCACAGCTACTCACGTGCACAGCAGCGTAACTGAACCCTAACTCATGACTTTCACCAAGAATTAGCTTTCTAGTAGCTACTGGATTGAATGGTCAACCTTAAAATATAACATGCTCCAAAGAAAATAGCTTGGTCAACATGAGGTTCTAAACCGGGCCCTGACATTAATATGCTCTGTAACCTTGGGCAAGTCACTTAAACTTATCTGAACCTCCAACTGTAAAATAAGGAAGTTGGTCTCAATCTTTTCCAGCTCTAAATTTCTGTAAGACATTTTTATTAATCCTTTGCACATCCTTTCTTGCTGTGTCTAGACTCCTTAAAAATTAAAAACAAAAACACACTAAATGAAAAAAAAAGGGCCATTTATCCAAGCCAATCATAGGATATGTATCTACTGGGAATTAGAAATTTGCTCTTCTGTGCACAGACTGATGGGCAGCTAAGATACTTTAACAGAAATTCTTTAAAGAAAATGTCCATGAACACCTGTTGCTTTGGTCCCTAAAATTTCTCAGACTTAGTTGTTCAATTTTTCTATGGTTCTCTGGGATACTCCAGATATCCTTCCAAACCTCCTAATAGATTTCTCCTCTCCTCTCTCTTTTTTGCATTAGGATAGCCATGCTGGTTTCTATCATTTGTTACCAAAAGAAATTTTACTGATATACCACCCATCCCCCAAAGGCCAGCTCAGATTCCAGTGCTTCTTGAAGACTCAGGCAGCACTAGCCATAGTGATAATCACTCTGTCATTATGTTCTGGTGTCCTCTGTGCAACCCACCCACATTTGCTGTATGTACTTAACTTCCCGTATGCTTCCGCACTTGCCTGGTCCACTACGTTGGGAACAAATACTACAAAAACCACTTCCTCCATAGCAGAAATGTGTCACAGCATTCTCTCCCATTTCTACCCAGTGCTCATTCTCAAATGAGATGGAACTAAAATTCTTACTACCTAAACGTACTGATTTTGCACTCTGGAATATCACTTAATTCCAGTAAAATTAGCTCACCTCACAAAATCCCCAAATTGCAGATGCTGGCGTGGATGTGGAGAGAAAAAAACACTTCTACACTGTTGGTGGGATTGCAAACTAATACAACTTTCATGGAAAGAAGTATAAAGAATTCTCAAAGAACTAAATTTGATGTTCCATTTGATCCTGCAGTCCCATTACTAGGTATCTACCCAGAAGAACAAAAAGCATTTTACCACAAAGACATATGCACCAGAATGTTTGCAGCTCAATTCATACTTGACAAGTTATGGAAGCAACCCAAATGTCCATCGGCTCATGAATGGATTAACAAATTGTGATATACGTAAACCATATATTCAACCATAAGAAATGATGGCAACTTTACATCAAGAAAAGTTGATACTTTTCTTCTTAGTAAAGTACCTCAAGAATGGAAAAAAAATATATATCCAATGTACTCAATACTAATATGAAACCAATATATAAACAATTACATGCTCATACAAATGATAAAACACAACAATAGTTTAGCAGAAGGGAAGGATGAGGGAAGATGATTGGAGGGAGAAAAGAATGATGGAGAGAGGAGGGAGGGCACTTGGCAGGTTTCAGGATGTGCACAATGCGAGGGAAGTCAGCAACTTCTACAACTCAGACCTTACCTTGGAACTGAGAATATATAACCTAAAAATTTGTATCCTCATATTAATTTGAAATTTTAAAAACAGAAAAGAACCTAATAATTTTTAAATCTGTTTTGAGAAAAATAAAAAATAAAATAAATGAATAAAAATCCTGGTTTTCCTAGGCTGTGCTAGCACACCTGCACAGTTGACATGATTGACAATGCACTACAATTATTGCAGCTGCTGGGCTCACTGTACTTCTTTTTGTCCCCCAAGGAGCTGGGCACAAGTGTTGGGCACAGAGAGAGCTCAGGGGACACAAGTTGATTTAACACCAGCTCCTGCAGCTTCCTGGTAGAACAGACTGGCACTGGGTTACCAGGCTGTTTCCACCATGACAAAACAGCCACCCTGGGGGGATAAAAGCTCCTTGGGGGATAAAAAGCAGTACAGTGAGCCCAGCCACTGCAATCACTGCAGTGCGTTGTCCATCAGGTAAACTGTAGAGGTGTACTAGCACAGGGCAAGGAAAACCAGGACTTTGATTATTTTTTTATTATTCTCAAAACAGATTACTATGATTTAATAAATAAAAAAAAAAACAGATTAAAAAGTTTATTAGGTTCCTTTAACCTAATTAGCATCCAAGGCCACTGTTGGTCAAGTTGAAAAGGATGCCCCTTCTCTGTTTGCAGTTCCGCTCACGATGGACACCTTGGTAAGCAGAATATGAGCTGAATTCCAGCTCCCACTCAACCTTTCACTGGTATTTTTGAACTGCGTATGATCTAAGCAGCCTCGTATGGACTGACCCAGAAGTTGGTCTTTCCAGGCAGCCATCCAGGATTGATCCTTGCTCTTTCTCATGGGACTCCCTAAATGCCAAGTGCAGCAGCAGGGGTTGGGAAATGAGCTAGGCTTAGTGCCCAGGAATTCACTCTGGGGAGGACTGAGCACTGCCCGTGTCCCCGTTCAGATCACTGGGGTTTCTCTTGTCCTTGGGGATTGGGTCATTGGCCACCTCTTGGCTCTTCCTCCACTTGGCTACCCAGTATATCGCCAAAGTGTCTCAAACAAAGAACTAACCTTATTTCATTCCTTGCTATGAATTTCTCTTCCCAAATGCAAGCAAACAAACAAAAATAAGCTATGACTATTTAAGACAAAGGACACACAAGCTGTGTGTGTAATACGACTGAACAAAATGGGAATCTATTCAAAATTTTTAAGAAAAATGTCAACTCTTCCTATTTGTTTTAAAATTGCATAGACTAAATTTTAGTTTTTCTTAAGGATATTTTCTCAATACTTTAAAATAGTTTAAAATTCTGAATTTGATGAGCATCTAGAAATAGATGTTTTAGGGAGTTAGTTTTCTCAAAATCTGGATGAAATATGTATTGATAAAAATGGAAACTTACCTAATCACGGCTTTAAAAATAACTTGAGATTTTTCAAAATGAGAGACTGGAATTTTCAAAGTAAGAGTTATTTTACCAAAACTTTTTTTTTTACTTATTCACTTAATACATTTTCACATGAAGCTCAATACAGTATCCCCAAACTCAAATCTGATATCCACAACTCATTTTATAACTGTATTTTCATGTTGAGGCTCTTAGATTGTTTATAAAACTAAGCCCTTTGTTAAAGGAGTCTTAAAGTCTACTTTTAGCAAGACTGAGCCATCAATACATATTGGCTGCATGATCCTGGACTCTAATACCGAAGCAGCAGACACCATCCTGTGCCTTAGATCAATGCAGAGGGAAGGCAAAAAACCGACTGAGACCAGTTGTCATCAAACACATGATGAGCTTTCAATAATGTTAAAATGGAATAACAAAGCAGCAACACAGACCTCCTAGGGAGGCAGAAACCAGAAGGAGTCTGGAAGGAAAGATAGAATTTTAAGAGACACTAGGGAAGGGAGAGATGAGCTGAGAGGGAAAATTAGATCGAAATCCACAAGGAAGAAATGGTAGGGAAGAATAATACCTAGGCCTGATTGGGACAGAAAGGGCTGTTGGAAGAAGAGAAAGATTAGTGTGGAAGGAACTAATGTGTAATCAGTTATGGTTGTCTTCAATAAAATCAATACTAATAATTAGCTAAAGGGTCGACCAGATGATCCTTCAGACCAGCTCCGCAACTTGCCAGCTCAATGTCTGATGTGTTTTCCATCCCTCTGAGTGCTCCTCTACATAACCAGTGCATGAAACATGAGAACAATGGAACACAGCATGTGAACAAGCTGGAATGAGTGTCACAGACTCAGAAAGTTTAGAAAGGATAAATAAGTGTTTTGCAGAGAAGTCGAGGAAGAATTCTTAGAGGTAAAGACATTTGGCTGCCTCCTGAAGGTTCTCATTATTTAAAGAGTGGAGAGGAGAGGGCACTCAAGCAAGCAGGATGGTGCTGCCCTGGTGAGGGGGAAGCCAGCTGCAGGCCTAGAAAAATTCTGGCCCCTTTGGACCCAGCCTGCTGCATGAGCTCACATTCTCATCCTGCTCTGCTGACTTCTCTCTGTATATAGCTCTGACACTCAATTAAGTAAATCAAATACAGTAGACCCTCTGTAAGTTGGCCACCCAAGGGACTGTAACTAAGGACCTAGGCCTGCCGTACTGATACGCATGCATGGTACATGTTGGGTCTATGAAAATCAGGTCAGCTCTAGGAGGTGGTCAGTGTGGGGAGGTGGCGAGCTATGGAGGTTCTACTGCCCCTCGCACCGGAATGGATGTGCAGGATGGGAGTTGTGTACCTGCCACCCAGGCCAAGCTCTTCCTACACTCCCTTTCCCTCAGAACCTACCTTTGAGGGTGGCGCATCAGTAGCAGAACCCGCAGAAGCTGCTAGAACACTGTGGATGTATTTCAGCAGCCCCTGCTTTGCAGGCATCTGAGGCACACACCTGAGCATTTTCTTCAGCACCTCCAAGGTGCCAATAGGGGAAAATATCAGACCCCGGACCTGAAGGGGAGAGCATAGAGGAATGCAGTTTCCGACCCCGGACCTGAAGGGGAGAGCATAGAGGAATGCAGTTTCCAACACTGTGAATCCCATTTCGAGCTGTCACCTGTGAAAACTAAACCCCATCGACAGCTTGAAAATCCTCTTAAAGGACAACTCTCAAAGGGACAGCATTATTTACATCTTTTAAATACTAAGTACAAAGTTATAAATTTTTTTAGAGACACTTGAAAAGTTTAACTTCAAGCATCCAGTCATAAGAACAGACTTACATGGACAGCAAAGTCTGGATTTTGCTCATAAGCCCTAACTGTACAGCAGAGGAAAACTGGAAAGAATTTTCTCTAGATTCTTCTGGCTCTGCAGCACTCTAGCACCCATTGGCTACAAGATTCCAGCATATCTAACCTGCAAGCATCACACCGGGCACGCAATGTGCTAAGAAATGGCACTGCCCTAGCAGTAAAGACCCCATTTTTATTGCTAGTGATTTATACACATGTATTTCTTTGTATATTTCTTTCCATTTTAAAGTATATATGTTCATGTAGGTATGTAGAGTTTATACATGTCTGTAGTACCTACAACGGGGCTGCTCACTGACATCCAGAACCTCTCTCTGTACAGGCAGATGGAAAGCTCAATTTCCTGGCTCCCTTGGGCCTGGGTGGGGCCTCGTGTCTAGTTCTGGTCAATGAGTCGTGAGCATAATTGACACACATCATGTCCAGGCCAGAAGCATTTATATGCCAGCGTGAGCCTCAGAGTTCTCTTCCTTCTCCCAGGTTTATCTTCAAAGTATGTATACTGCACACGTGTTGAGATCAAGCCTCTGGCAACCTGGATTCTGGAGGGTCCTGGAGGGTCCTCACCAGAGAAGAAGATCTCCAGAAGTGCACGTATGTGTAGTGAGAGTAAGAAACAAACATTTTTGGGGTTAAGTCATAGATTTTGAGGCTGTCACCCCAGCATGGCCTAACCTATTTCTGACTACTACAGATGTGTGCGCACACACACACATATATACGTATACACACATATATGCATGCATATGCACTTACATCACTTACATACACATTTCTACAAATGTGCATGTGTATGTTTACATAGACACATGAAAAAATATAAATATCCATACAAAATCCAGATAAATGTACAATAATCATATAAAAAGTAGAATGGAAAATTTCACTATTTTTGTAATTCTCTATTTTGAAAAATAAGTTTTACACCGAACACAATCACTTTTGTAATCATTTTGATTGCTACCTGCTCACCCATGAATAAGCCCAAGTCAACCAAAATGAAATCTTAACCCAGAGGTCTCCTTTTACTTCTGATCCTTCATCTCCTGGCATCTGGAAGCGTAGGACCCCAGAACTCATTTAGCTGAGTAGGTTGGGATAAGGGGAAGGAAGCAAAGCTGAGATGTGAGAAGTCCAGCTTTCCCTCAGTCAGTTCCTTCTCTGTGCCCTTCCTATCCTTCTGTGGTCCTCCCTCTGTTCTTCCCTATCACCCCCCTTACAAGATACACAAATATCTGATGCTTCTCCCCCAGCTCCAGCAAGACCTCCATCAGCTCTTTTCCTCTAATTCAGTGGTGTCCCTTTTTGACACCAGGACCTGCTTTCACAGAAAACAGTTTTTCCAAGGTTAGGGATGGGGATAATTTCAGGATGACTCAAGCGCATCACATCACCACCTCAGATCATCAAGTGTTAGATTCTAGTAAGGAGCACAACCTAGATCCCTCGTATGGGCAGTTGACAGGAGGGTTCATCTGTCGGGCTGCTGCAAGCCATGGGGTCAGGGGCGGACAGACCCAGAGTTGTGCAGCAGGCTGGGGTAGAGTGGATAGGAGAGTGGAAGCTGGCCCAGAGGAGTACTCAGGATGGGAGCCACGCTCAGGGACTAGGCTCCAGTACCTGCAACACCAAGCCCAGAGATCCTCTGGGTGTTTGAAGTGTTTGAAAGGGATGATTTCAAGACAGGGCAAAGGAAGTCCTGTTTGCAGTCCTGCTAGAATCTCAGAGTTGGAGGTATCTTTAGAGGTTATCCCACTACTAACTTGGAAGGAAAGAGAATCCCTTTCCTTAACTCAAGATAAGCTTTGGGAAGACTTGGAAAGGTCACATAGTCCATCTGTCTGCCTCTTGGTAGAGAAGACATCTAATCTAAAAATGCTCTTTCCCCATTGTCCTCAAAGATGGACCCAAGGAATTCACTATCTTCTAGTCCCTAAGTATGAAGAAAAATTCTGAATACAACTTAAATACATTCAAAGAGCATCTATTAAATATTTATTTATGCTCTCAGCTTTATGCACATTTTTTTTTAATTTACAAGGGTAGGGTATTAGTCTGCCATAACAAAATACCACAGACTTAATGGCTGAAGCAAGAGAAATTTATTTTTGACAGTTCTGAAGGCCAGAAGTACAAGGTCAAGGTGTCAGTTGACAGGTTTGGTTTTCATGGGTCCCTCCCAAAAGGGAGCACAGGTGAGAAAGGCCAGATCTTTTCACTTTAGAAGTCCTCTCTGGTATCTGTACAATCCCTACTCTTTTCCTGTGTGAGCTTCAATGGGAGACATGGAATAAGAGAAGATATATCTTTGGCTATCTGGAACTTGCCATCTACTCACCATCTAAGATTGGAGAAGATACTTGTTCTAAAAACATGGGGCTCAAGGGGGAAAAAATGCAAGCAATGTCTCAAGGCAGTGCACAGGGAGAAAGTGGTGGGTGTGTGAACTTAGAGGCAGGCTCCAGGAGCACTCGAGGAGGGGATGGGAAGCCAGTGTGCTCTTCTTTAACCTCGTCTCTCAACTCTGTCATAGTGGTTGATTTAATCTAATCAAGCTCAAGCACAAAATGTTTACTGCTTTAGCAAATGAAATCCTAACCCTTTATCTACTCTTCCATGAAACCCACATATACTTGCCACCAGACCTCTCTGGGACTCATGCCACCTCAGTCTGCCCCAGGGCCTGCTCACACCTCAGTTCCAACATGCTCTCCCTCCCTCATGTGCAAGAGCTGCTGGGCAAGGCCTCCCCTCCCTCAGGCTCTGCCACTGTCTGGAGTAAGGTTCTTTCCACCCATTTATCAGATGACTTTCATTCCCAAACCATTTCACTTACATGCTAACTGAACCACTTCTTGAGCTATCTATGAATCTCATCATCTATAAAATGAGAATAACACACCATTGGCTGGATTGCCAAGGGGACTAAATAGAAAACTATGTTGCAAATCTTCTAGTCCAATGTTGACATATAGTACAACTAATGCTTAATTAATGTATTTCCTGTGTTTCTTTGCTGCTCAGAAAAATGGAGCAGACATCTGAAAGCAGGACTGTGGAGGCTGGAAAAGGGGACTATGCCTGGGCCAACAGCAGTGGATCCAACCAAGGGGAAAGAGAGAGGTCTCAGAGAGCAGCATTAGGCTCACAGAGAGTGTTCCTCTCATACACAACATGCACCATCTTCTGGATCCAGACAGCGGCAGGCTAGACTCAGGCTAAACTGAGGTGCATAGGATTGTGACCAACTTCCTTGGAAATATTTCTACAACCATTTGTAGATGAACTATGGCCTTGTCTACAGACCCAGGCAACACAAGCTGTGCCAATTGCGCACTTGATCAAAGGGAGAACCAATATGATACTGGTTTTGATAACTTCAGCAAAATACAAGGCTATTCTATTTCTCAATCATCACAGATACACACACTTCAAAGTGGTGGATAGCTCAGTCAGTCTATGAATAACAGAATGATTGTCAGGTGTTCAGTTGAAGGCACTGTACCAATGCTGCAGGATTGGAGAAGGGAGAAGGTTGGTGTAATCAGGGAGGGGAACACATAGTCCCCTGAAGACCTGAAGACCATAGTCTAGTGAAGCAAAAGCAACAAAGTACATGAAAAAATTAAAATCAAGACTGGAAAACTTGAGCTGAGGGGAATATTCAGAAAATGAGTCATTGTGGCTATGTGGGTTTTCCAAAGAGGTCAATACTCTGCAAACTGGGCCATGACTCACTAGATTTTCTCACTGAACTGGGAGTTTTGACCATTTCCCTGAGCCTTTGACTGCTGGTGGGACTGCAAATTAATAAAACTTCTATGGATGACTATGTGCTTTTACTACAGTTCTCACAATGCGCAAGTTTTTCTTAGGAATAAACAATCTAAATGGTTTTACATTGATCAGATTTTTCATAGTCAATTCAAAACTATTTTTTTAAACACTAGCTCATACTAGCTTGCATTGGACTAAGGATTGAAGAGGATACAATTAAGTGGTAACCTCAATATTTTCCTGCAAGAAGCTGACATGCAAGGCACGAGCCCCCTTGTACCGGCTTGTGAGAAACATTTGGTAAATATTCAGGCCTCTTGTGAGCTGATTGTTAAACAGAGATACAATGGCTTAAATAATGGCCCTCCAAAGACAAAAAATGGAGGGGTGGTGGACTTTGAAAATATAATTAAGGTTCTTGAGATGGGGAAATCATGCAGATGGGGCCTAATACAATCACATATACGCTTGTCAGAGGAATGCAGGAGGTTTGACACAGACCGAAGAGAAGATGCTCTGCCCATGGAGACAGAAATTGGAGTGATGCAGTCACAAACCAAGCAAAGGCAGGAATCACCAGAAGAGAAAAGGAATGTATTCTCCCCCAGAATTTTGGAAGGGAGTACATTTTTGCTAGTGCCTCGGTTTCAGTGCAGTGAAACTGATTTTGGACTTCTGGCCTCCAGAACTCAGAGAATAAATTTTTGTTGTTTTAAGCTGCCACATTTGTGGTAATTTGTTGCAGAACCATTGGAAACTAGTATAGGTGGGAAGCATGAGATCTGCCATGATGGAAATATTTACATCACAGCAATTGGCAAATGCTACAGGTCAGGAGTTTTAGTTTCAGAGAACTGACTTGTGTATGTTACAAGTGGGTAGTTTGGCTTTAGATAAACAACTAGAGAATGTCACTTCATGGCACGACATGACACAACGTGCTGTGACATGATGGGATGGGATGGGATGGCGGGGGGTACACTGGAAAGTACACTCATCTTGTGACCAGATCTGCTATTAGGCAAAATCTTTACAATTTTTCTGTAGTTTTGTGGTTTTCTCCATGAAAAAATATGGGCCTCAAAACAAAACCCTTCTCATTCATTCTAGAAACATTTCCTAAGCCCCTACTATATGCTGAAAAGGTGCTGAAGACACAAAAGTTGAGGAAGACACGATGCCTGCCACTGAGGAACGACCCTCACTGAGACATCGGAGAGCTAAATAAAAAAGCCAAAATGAGGCTAAAGGTCAAAGGTGACTGCTGAGGTGTTCCCATCTGCATGATTTCCACTGTTTCTAATACTAGTGCCAAATTGCTGAGATATCCTATCACTGTGAAATGGACCTTTCAGAGGAACGGCTGTGGTCTGAATGTTTGTGTTCCACCAAAATTCAGATGCTGGAAACCTAATAACTAATGCAATGGTATTAGGAGCTGGTGCCTTGGGGAGGTGATTAGATCATGAGAATGATGAGATCGGGGTTCCATAAGGAGGGACCTCCCATAAAGAGGCCCTAGAGAGCAGCCTCCCCTTTCCTACCCTGTGAGGTTACAGTGAAAAGCCACCGTCTATGAACTGGGAAGTGGGCCCTCACCAGTCAGCAAATCTTGCAGCATCTTGATCTTGGACTTCCCAGTGTCCAGAAGAGAAATAAATTCTGTTGTCTATATGCCACCCATACATGGTATTGTGTTATAGCATCCCAGAAGGACTGAGAGACGTTCTTTGACAGGGGCTAACTTGGAAAGTCATGTTTCTGTTGAACTCACACCCAAACTGCTGTTTCCTAGCAAAGCTAAGCTGGGCCAAGTATAAACTTGGATCCTAACCACAGGCAGGTAGCATTTGTCAAACAAGAGGGTGCCACCCATGGGGTCCCTGTGGAGGCTCAACACCAAAGGTGCTGCTATCCCGGGGAAGCACCGCCCTCTGACACTACAGTAACAGCAACACAAACCACTGCTTGGAAATGGGTCCCTGATCTCTGCATCTTCTCAGGACTCCCTTTAAATGTCCCCACTGAGTGCTGTGCTTTAAGGTTCAAGACTTTGAGCAACTTCTCCACCCAAGTGACATCAGGGGTAGGCGTAACTAATATAAAACAACCTAGCCTTTCCTCTTTAAGATACCACATCTCAGGGGGCTTACTCTGCCCCCAAGTAAATCTCTCTCTGGGAGAGATAATATAATTGCTACTCTTAAGCAGCTTGAACAGGGTAGCAAGTTTACCCCTCCCGATGTGCAATCTACTAATCTACTGGGGGCACAATTCTGTTTATTCCTTCATGCAAGAAATGCTTATTAAGGAACCCTATATGCCAGACACTGAGCTAGCTACTGTGGATCCAAAAGCAGGTAAAATGCAAAGCCTGCCCTCAGAAGGACCCTTACCCACAATCAGCAAGTGCCACTGGTGTCATAAAATAGGATATCCAGGGTCCAGTGGGGCCTAAGGGAGGTGGTGGCAGTCACACAAGAGAGCCAGGAAAGGCCTCCTCTGTGGCAAGGTGCACAGGTTCTGGGAATATGGAGGCAGTGAATTTGCTTTTGAATTTCTCCAAATTCCTGCCTCCCCTCCAAGAAAACAGACAAATGAAGAAAACCAAACAAAACCCACAGAAAAGAAACTATCACAGGCCCCAAAAGAAGAGTGGTGGGGATAAACAGCTGAGCATCAGAAACATCCCTGGAGTCGGGACATAAGCCCTGTTAATGAGAAACTTATGTTTAGAAAGTCAGTCATGTATACACAACCTAAAGAGGGAAACGCTACAGGGAAGAGGCCAAAGGGAGCATTCTAGTCCACTCCCATTGTGTGCTGTGGAGTGTGGGACACACTGGCCTGCACCGTTCTACTTGGGGCCTATGTTTTAGGAAGTCATCAACAAGCAGCACTGAGAAACACTCAGCCACGTTTCCAGTCTCCAATGGCAACCCGAGAGCACAGAGCCCTCCAAGTCCCAGGAGGTCAGGTGAGGAATGAGGCAGTGTAAGGGCAGAAGACAGTAGGCTCATCATGCCGCTGACTGGCTGGACACCCTTTATCAAATGTCTTTAACCTCTCAACACCTTAATTTTAATTTTCTCATTAAACATTTTAATTTTCTCATTAAAAATGAAGACAGATTTAACATGTATTCAGGGGGCTATGGTAAGGACTAAATGGAATAGGTATGAGGGTGAATAGAAGTCTTTTCCTACTAAACACTGCTCTAAAATATTCCTTATTTCCACTTATAGACAAGGGTAGAGTAGGCTATTCCAGCATACTCCCCCATCCTCGCATGAGGAGGGGTGTTCCCTGCCTCAGGACTTCGGGCTCATCCATAGAACTTCTTTTGTGGAAGGGATGTTAGCAGCTTGGGCACAAACTATGTTGACACAGTGTTGCTTACCTTCTGTCCTTCTGCCACTGCTGTAGGAAGAGCCCCTCAGTCCAGTTTCACCTTAGAACATGTGGGAGCAGACCTGAGCCTGCCCTGCATGAGGAGCCACCCCCAGCCAGCTGCCAGCTGCCCCACAGATGCATGAGCACACGCAGACTGGCACACAGGGGCAGTGGACTGGAATACTCACCTTTGGCCCCTTCCCTGTAGCATTTCTCTCTTTTAGGTTGCGTATACATGACTGACTGGCACAGACTGGCAAGTGCCAGCACTCTAGACATCATTTTGATAGCCTATTTGCAATGCAATTCACAAATAAAAAGAAGAACATAGTGGCCAAAAGGAGGAACTGGCCCAGTAAGGCCTAAGGGTGCGCAAGGAGTAGTATCAGAGTCACTAAGCAATTTTAAATCATGAATGCTAGACCTCCCCATCACACATCTCCGTCTGCTCCTGTGGATAATACCAGGCTAAGAGTAGGGAGGGGAGGGGACAGAGCATAGCACATAGTGCTTCAATAAGTCAGGAAAACCAGGGGCTATAGAATAGAAAAACATCCAGAAGTCAATGAGAACCAGCACAGCAAAGATACAGCCGCACTCATTGCAGGCCACAGCCCCCTCACCACACCCACACATCAGACTAGTGCTGCTGCGCTCCTGAGAGCAGGTGTCAGGAGTCCATGATACACTGGAAAATACCTCCATCTGCTCAGTGTGATGTCAGGTAGCTACTAGTTAGTTTACATTTAAATTTTGAGATTGACCCAGCAAGCAATATGCTTGATATATAGCCCTGGGGTGGTCAGCTCCTTTTCTTTCAAGAAGAGCCACACTCTAACAGAAGCTCCCACAGATACTCTTATCATCTGGATGGATATCAACAGTCCACAGCTTACGAATTACACAAGAGATTTAAAAACGTATTAGTGAGAGTAGAGTTCTAAATGAGCATAACAAGTATTATGCTCATTTAATCTCACTGAGGAAATTAAAGATGTTCAAGATGCACAAACTGCCGAGACAGTCCAGCCACATTCTCCATCACGAGGACCAAGCATAAGGACAGCAAGACTGGATACCTGGATCAGGCATCGGAGACTTACTCCTTAGTCAGGTCCACACCCAACAACTGAGGAGAATAGGCGGATCACTGATCATACAGCACCCTGCCTTGTGTGTGATGATGTTGGAATCCACCGTGCAGGCCGTCCTCACAGTGAGGTCTACCAGGAGGCCCGGGAGGGTTCCCTCACGCTAACAGAACAGACCTGAGTGCTAATTCATGCTTGTCTTGCCACTGAATGTTTATCTAACAAGCGTATGTGTGACAATAAAAAGAGGTCATGATAGGTAGATTACAAAAGGTGGGGGTAAGCCTTCTATTTAAAAAAAAAGACTTTGTAAAGAATGTAAATTACAGGGCCGTTAAAATTAAGTATAATCATATTTAATTAGAATCTGTCTCTAAGTGATAAGTACAAGTGTCTATAAAATAGATACATCTTTACAATTTCAAATAAGATGAATAATAGTGAAAGAATTCATGCTTTTGAGTCATTTAATCCTAGTTCTTCCATTTACTAGCTATTAATCTGTCATAAACTTCAGTTCACTTGTTTGCACTAGAGGTCACTCGTACCTCAAAGGAGTGTCATAAATTCTTAATGAGATGACAAAGAAATGCATTGTTCATTTTCAATGCATTAGGTCCCTCTCTCCCCTCTCCCCAACACATAGATGACACTGAAAAACTAGAATGCATTCTGTCTGTACACAAAAATGGGATGTATGGAAGTGCAGCCTCCTCGGGGAGGGAAACACCATTCACAGCGGCCACCCAGTTCAGTGCTTCTTCAGTACTGCTGTAAGGAATGGAGTGATGTGGCCGGCTATAGCAGAAAGTGGTTGTTATATTTTAACATCCTTACATGGAAAACTAGAAACATCAGCAACCTCATTTCAAACTGTCCAATGAAATTTGACTCAAGGAATCTCAGCTCCAATATAGTGATGAAGCTGATGCTCAAACCTCCCTTCTCCCTGGTCCCTGTCAAGAGCACATTCCAGGCTCAGTTGGACCATTTCCATGTACAAAAACATGTCACCGAGGCAAAAACAAAAAGGACTTTTCAACTTGTAACTATTTTTAAAGAAACTCTAAATTTAGGCTCGGTTCCTGTAGCTCAGCAGCTAAGGCACCAGCTACATATACTGGAGCTGGCGGGTTCAAATCAAGCCTGGTCTTGCCAAACAACAATGACAACAACAACAACAAAAATAGCTGGGCATTATGGCAGGTGCCTGTAGTCCCAGCTACTTGGGAGGCTGAGGCAAGAGAATGACTTAAGCCCAAGAGTTTGAGGTTGCTGTGAGCTGTGATGTCACAGCACTCAGCACTCTACCCAGGGTAACATAGTGAGACTCTGCCTCAAAAAAAAAAAAAAAAGAAAGAAACTCCAACTTTAGAGTCTAGATCCTGTAAATGTGTTGGTAGCTATAGAATTTAGAGAAGAAAATGCTTATACCTCTTTTTCAAAAAAATACTCTCCCAAAGTCAAGACAAAAGAAAAGATTCTGCAAGCTACCAGGAGTAATCTCCAGTTGACCTACAGGGGCAAATCCATCAGAGTGACCACAGACTTCTCTAATGAAACTTTCCAAGCAAGAAGACAATGGTCATCTACCTTTAATCTACTTAAACAGAACAATTTCCAGCCCAGAATTCTGTACCCTGCTAAGCTAAGCTTAAAAATTGACAGAGAAATCAAATCATTTACGGATATACATTGAGGAAATTCGCCACAACAAGACCAGCTCTATAGGAAATACTTCAACCTGTTCTGCACACTGACCACCACAATGGATCAGCAGCAAAGTAAGAACTCAGAAATTAAAGGACAGAACCTAACCTCCACAATGATGCAAAAGATAAAACTAAGCAATGGACTCTCACCAAATAAGACGAATAGAATACTACCACACTTATCAATTATCTCAATAAATGTTAATGGCTTGAATTCCCCACTGAAGAGACATAGATTGGTTGACTGGATTAAAAAACACAAGCCATCCATTTGCTGTCTGCAAGAAACACACCTGGCTTCAAAAGACAAATTAAAGCTCCGAGTCAAGGGTTGGAAGACAATTTTTCAGGCAAATGGAATTCAGAAGAAAAGAGGAGTTGCAATCTTATTTTCAGATACATGTGGATTTAAAGCAACTAAAGTCAAAAAAGACAAAGATGGTCAATTTATATTGGTCCAGGGAAAAATACAACAAGAAGACATTTCAATTCTAAGTATTTATGCACCCAATTTAAATGCTCCCAGGTTCTTGAAACAGACCTTACTCAGTCTGAGCAATATGATATCTGATCATACCATCACAACAGGGGACTTTAACACTCCTCTTACAGAGCTGGACAGATCCTCTAAACAGAAATTAAACAAAGATATAAGAGATTTAAATGAGACCCTAGAACAACTGTGCTTGATAGACGCATATAGAACACTCCATCCCAAAGATAAAGAATATACATTCTTCTCATCACCCCATGGAACATTCTCCAAAATATCATATCCTGGGACACAAAACAAATATCAACAGAATCAAAACAATTGAAATTTTACCTTGTATCTTCTCAGACCATAAGGCACTAAAGGTGGAACTCAACCCTAACAAAAACGCTCGACCCCACCCAAAGGCATGGAAATTAAACAATCTTCTGTTGAATAACAGATGGGTGCAGGAAGAAATAAAACAGGAAATCATTAATTTCCTTGAGCATAACAACAATGAAGACACAAGCTACCAAAACCTGTGGGATACTGCAAAAGCAGTTTTGAGAGGAAAATTCATCGCTTTAGATGCCTACATTCGAAAAACAGAAAGAGAGCGCATCAACAATCTCACAAGAGATCTTATGGAATTGGAAAAAGAAGAACAATATAAGCCTAAACTCAGTAGAAGAAAAGAAATATCCAAAATCAAATCAGAGATCAATGAATTTGAAAACAAAAGAATCATTCAGAAAATTAATGAAACAAGGAGTTGGGTTTTTTGAAAAAATAAATAAAATAGATAAACCATTGGCCAGACTAACGAGGAATAGAAAAGTAAAATCTCTAGTAACCTCAATCAGAAATGATAAAGGGGAAATAACAACTGATCCCACAGAGATACAAGAGATCATCTCTGAATACTACCAGAAACTCTACGCCCAGAAATTTGACAATGTGAAGGAAATGGATCAATATTTGGAATCACACCCTCTCCCTAGACTCAGCCAGAAAGAAATAGAGCTCCTGAACAGACCAATTTCAAGCACTGAGATCAAAGAAACAATAAAAAATCTTCCAACCAACAAATGCCCTGGTCCAGATGGCTTCACTCCAGAATTCTATCAAACCTTCAAAGAAGAGCTTACTCCTGTACTGCAGAAATTATTCCAAAAAAGTGAGGAAGAAGGAATCTTCCCCAACACATTCTATGAAGCAAACATCACCCTGATACCAAAACCAGGAAAAGACCCAAACAAAAAGGAGAATTTCAGACCAATCTCACTTATTAATATAGATGCAAAAATTCTCAACAAAATCCTAGCCAATAAATTACAGCTTATGATCAAAAAAGTCATTCATCATGATTAAGTACGCTTCATCCCAGGGATGCAAGGCTGGTTTAACACACGCAAGTCCATAAAAGTTATCCACCATATTAACAGAGGCAAAAATAAAGATCACGTGATCCTCTCAATAGATGCAGAAAAAGCATTTGATAAAATCCAGCATCCTTTTCTAATTAGAACACTAAAGAGTATAGGCATAGGTGGCACATTTCTAAAACTGATGGAAGCTATCTATGACAAACCCACAGCCAATATTTTACTGAATGGAGTAAAACTGAAAGCTTTTCCTCTTAGAACTGGAACCAGACAAGGTTGTCCTCTGTCACCTTTACTATTCAACATAGTGCTGGAAGTTCTAGCCAATACAATTAGGCAAGACAAGGAAATAAAGGGAATCCAAATGGGAGCAGAGGAGGTCAAACTCTCCCTCTTTGCTGACGACATGATCTTATACTTAGAGAACCCCAAAGACTCAACCACAAGACTCCTAGAAGTCATCAAAAAATACAGTAATGTTTCAGGATATAAAATCAATGTCCACAAGTCAGTAGCCTTTGTATACACCAATAACAAAGTCAAGATAAGAAGCTAATTAAGGACACAACTCCCTTCACCATAGTTTCAAAGAAAATGAAATACCTAGGAATATACCTAACAAAGGAGGTGAAGGACCTCTATAAAGAAAACTATGAAATCCTCAGAAAGGAAATAGCAGAGGATATTAACAAATGGAAGAAAATACCATGCTCATGGACGGGAAGAATCAACATTGTTAAAATGTCTATACTTCCCAAGGCAATCTACCTATTCAATGCCATTCCTATCAAAATACCAACATCGTACTTTCAAGATTTGGAGAAAATGATTCTGTGTTTCGTATGGAACCAGAAAAAACCCCGTATAGCTAAGGCAGTTCTTAGTAATAAAAATAAAGCTGGGGGCATCAGCATACCAGATTTTAGTCTGTACTACAAAGCCATAGTGCTCAAGACAGCATGGTACTGGCACAAAAACAGAGACATAGACACTTGGAATCGAATTGAAAACCAAGAAATGAAACTAACATCTTACAACTACCTAATCTTCGATAAACCAAACAAGAACATACCTTGGGGGAAAGACTCCCTATTCAATAAATGGTGTTGGGAGAACTGGATGTCTACATGTAAAAGACTGAAACTGGACCCACACCTTTCCTCACTCACAAAAATTGATTCAAGATGGATAAAGGACTTAAATTTAAGGCATGAAACAATAAAAATCCTCCAAGAAAGCATAGGAAAAACACTGGAAGATATTGGCCTGGGGAAAGACTTCATGAAGAAGACGCCATGGCAATTGCAACAACAACAAAAATAAACAAATGGGACTTCATCAAACTGAAAAGCTTCTGTACAGCTAAGGAGACAATAACCAAAGCAAAGAGACAACCTACACAATGGGAAAGGATATTTGCATATTTTCAGTCAGACAAAAGCTTGATAACTAGGATCTATAGAGAACTCAAATTAATCCACATGAAAAAAGCCAACAATCCCATATATCAATGGGCAAGAGACATGAATAGAACTTTCTCTAAAGATGACAGACGAATGGCTAACAAACACATGAAAAAATGTTCATCATCTCTATATATTAGAGAAATGCAAATCAAAACAACCCTGAGATATCATCTAACCCCAGTGAGAATGGCCCACATCACAGAATCTCAAAACTGCAGATGCTGGCGTGGATGTGGAGAGAAGGGAACACTTTTACACTGCTGGTGGGACTGCAAACTAGTACAACCTTTCTGGAAGGAAGTATGGAGAAACCTCAAAGCACTCAAGCTAGACCTCCCATTTGATCCTGCAATCCCATTACTGGGCATCTACCCAGAAGGAAAGAAATCCTTTTATCATAAGGACACTTGTACTAGACTGTTTATTGCAGCTCAATTTACAATCGCCAAAATGTGGAAACAGCCTAAATGCCCACCAACCCAGGAATGGATTAACAAGCTGTGGTATATGTATACCATGGAATACTATTCAGCCATTAAAAAAATGGAGACTTTACATCCTTCATATTAACCTGGATGGAAGTGGAAGACATTATTCTTAGTAAAGCATCACAAGAATGGAGAAACATGAATCCTATGTACTCAATTTTCATATGAGGATAATTAATGACAATTATGGTTATGGGGGGGGAAGCAGAAAGAGGGATGGAGGGAGGGGGTGGGGCCTTGGTGTGTGTCACACTTTATGGGGGCAAGACATGATTGCAAGAGGGACTTTACCTAACAATTGCAATCAGTGTAACCTGGCTTATTGTACCCTCAATGAATCCCCAACAATAAAAAAAAAAAAGTACAGATAAAAAAAAAAAAATACTCTCATGTTACAGATTTCTAACTTATCTTATTATCTAGGTTAAACTCCTATAGAAAGAAGCACCACTGGGGTGATCTTGGGAAAATCACATCTATGTAGTTTCAGTGCTTCCTTTTATGGGACTGGAGCTGATGGGGGCTTTGTGACTAGGTCGTATGGTGGAATGAATGCTGGCTGGAGTTTTGGGAATGCCGGCACCACTCTGAGCTCTACATGTGAACTTCTGCTATCACTTAAAATGGTCTCACCTTGATAATGCCTCTGAGTCCCAAATCTCAATATCCAGTAAAAGAGCAGCTGATCCAAATTGTGCCTAATATATCTGTCACCACAAATATTGCATAAGAATTAACTGGTTAAAAATAGGCACATGCTTCTTGTCATATACTAAATCTGAAAAATCATTGCTCACATGGCTCTTTTTAAATTCCATGCAATTTTCTATTTGCCCTTGACCTGGTAGGTATGGAATGATCTTTTATTCGATATAAGTAATTATTGCCCATTCTTGAAGTGGTTCCATATTTCTGGGTGAATTCAACATGCCATCTTTTATGACTGCATTTGATTTAAAACCAAAGAATTAATACTCAATCCAATTGATAACAATAGCAATGATTAAATCAACAGCACATGCGAGATTTTTATTTAGTGCTTATGGGGTATCTGCCTCTGTAATAGGAATTTTACATCCATTATCTCTATGCATTCTCACAGGCACCCAGTGAATCAGGTTCTACTATTACCCCATTTTGCAGATGAAGAAAATAGATTGCAGGAGAGTTGGGTGTTTTGACTGAGATCACACAGCTAGTAAGTGATGACAATCAACGCTGAAGCTAAGTCTGTCTGAATCTGGAGCCATGTTACTGCTTTCCTCTGAGCACTCAGGAATTGTGGGTGCTTCCTTATGAACAAACAGAAAAAATGTCCACGGATGGTCACTACTTTTCTCTGAACTTTAGTTTTCATATCTATAAAATGACTGTTTCAGGCAGAGATAGAAATAAAAGTAGTGAGCATAAAGGCCAGGAGGGAAGGTAGAACCTTGGAGGAGAGAAAAGTCAAATATGGCTGAAAAAGGAGAAAGAAAAAAATGATTGGAGACACAAGATGGGGCAGAGAAAAGGAGGCATTATGAGTTGTGTGGAGGAGTTCAGACTATCCTGAGGGCATGGAAAACCTTGGATGGGTTTTAACTGGGGAATAACACCAGTGTGTATATATGTGTGTGTATATATCCATATACACACACACACATACATATTTTTAAACATATCATGGAGTCAGTAGGGTGGAAAATGGATGGCAGGGATTAGAGTACGGGTGGGAGTAATCCAGCATCTCTACTCACTGTGTGACAGCTGCACAGAGATGATGGCAACAGGATAGGTGACTGTCACAGTCAAGAGGAAGGAAAAGATAATCAACAGGATACAGTGATTCACCAGGTGAGGAAGGTAGGAGGATGTGCAGGTCAGGAGGATGTGCAGGACTTTGGCTTGTGCCACTGGGTGACGATGGTGCCATTTACTGAGACAGGAACACTGACTCAGAGGAAGTGAATTAGAAAGAAAAATGAATTCAGATTTGGACAAGTTAAGGTTGCCAGGCCTGTATGACATCCAGGTAGATTATAAGTAAGGACTTGGAGCTCATGACCAAGATTTGGGGCAAAAAATAGAAATATATGGGTTATTCCATAGAGGTAGAAATGGGAGAAGAGATAGAAAGGGAGGCATAAAAAATGAAATCAAAGTTATGGGACTAAGCTCTAAGCTCCGAGAAAGAGTAAAAGCCAGGAGGAAGAAGACAGAGATGATGTGATCTGAGTGTTAGGAGGAAAATTAAGAGAGTTAGAAAGGGAATGGAAGAGCTCTAAGGAGAAAGGCGTGGTGAACAGAGACCGATGCAATCGACTAAACTCTGAAGTCTGTCCACTGAATTCAACAATCCAGGAGCCGCTGTGTTGGCAGCAGGCGTGGAAGGCAGATCGCCCCTGGCTGGTGAGAGTTGGAATACAGAGAAGTAAACGTGGGTAGCTCTATACACACAGGAAGCTTCTTGACAAAAGACAGAGGAGAGGTAATGGAGGAATCTCTCGGGTGATCAGAACCTGTTTAACTGCCCACAGGATGCGAGGTGAAGACACAGGACAGAAAGGCCAGAAGGGAGTCTTCGAAGTTCTTGGAGTAGAAATGACAGCATCCAAAGCTCCAGGGAGGGTGTCCTTAGGCAGGAGAAAGATTCCTCCTCTGGTGCAACCAGAAAGGATTTGAAAGCGGCATGTCTTTATGTACAACAGTGTGTTTTCTGCAACAGTGTGTGGAGCAGAGCCTGGGAAAAGCTATTTCAGTTGCAGAGATGCCTGAGGTATACAAAGGCTCTGTGGGCAGTGTTTCTCAAACTTGGCTAAGACTTGGACTCCCATGGAAGCTTTTAAAAATCCTCATCTCAGTTATACCCCATAGCAAGTAAATAGTACCTCTACAGTAAGATACAGGCATAGTAATAAAAAAACAAAACAAAACAAAAAAGCAAGAGATTTGAATGTGCAGTCAGTTTAGAAGCCATTTATCCAGAAATATTATGTGCTTTAGTATTTATTATTAAGAAGGGATTACATAAGGTACGAACCAAAAAGAACTTTAGAGTCTTCATTTTTGTCTTTTTTAAATCAACAATATATCAACAAACTCATAAAGGAAACAGAATAGAAAATATCAGAAGTTGGTTGCACACAGAAAGGGAAAGCCTAATTTTGATAAACGTGTCTATAAATGTTCATCTGAATGAAATGGGTAAAGATATAAAGTGTTTTTCTTATTGCAAGTCAGGACCAGAAAATTTTGAAAACCACGGATGTGGATAAACTCCTTTCTCAGATGAAAAAATTGAGGCTGTGCTTTTAATTCAGGAGGTCAGAGCAAGTCTCATTGAGAAGATGATGTCTGCAAAGATTTAAAAAAAGGTGATCATCACACAGGTATCTGAGGAAAGTGGTCCAGAAAAAACAGGGAACAGGGAAAGCAAAGCAAAATCCCTCTGGGTAGAATTGCAGGCTGTGCTCAAGGAACAAGGAGGCCAGAGGGCAGGAGGAGAAAGGATGCAAGAAAAACAGGAGAAACTGGCCACACCCTTGGGGCCCCTTACGCTGCCTTAAGGACTTTGGCTTTTACCCTAAGAGGGATAGGCTTCACAGGAGGAGGCTGTGAAGCAGCTTGTGTTTTGAGTGGACATCTGGCTGCAGTGCTGAGGATAGCCTGTGGAGGAAGACGCTAGAAGCTGAGACCAGATAAAAGACAATGGCAGTTACCCAGGGGAGCAAACGAGGTGGCCTGAACAGATGGTTCCAGTGGAGGAGAGAGTGACTGAAGTCTAGATCTGTGCTGAAGGCAGAGCCAACCGGATTTGCAGGCGAATTCAGAGATCAGAGGAAGACAGAGCCAATTCAGAAATGGCTCACAGCATGGGGAAGCCACAGAGCCTGAAGCTCTGTGAGAAGCAGTTCTGAGCAGTGCAGGTTTTGGTAGACAGATTCGGAGTTCAGTTTTAGACAACTTAGTTTCTTTAGTTTCTTTAGCTTAGTTTCTGTGCAGAAAAATGCACAGGTCTTCTGTGGACACTCAATGAACTTGTACAGGAAGAACATGCCAGGGTACTCACCACCAAGATCAAAACAGAATACAGTAGAACCTTTGTAAGTTGACCACCCAAGGGACTGAAACAAACTGATCAGCATAAGCAGGTGGTCAACATAAGGAGTTTCCAGTGAGCTCATGTGGTACGTGACCAGACTGAGTATTAGGTCACCCTCAGGAGGTAGTCAATGTATGGAGGTGGTCAACTATTAAGAGATAGATGTGATGTCCCACACCCTCTCATGGATCCTCCTTATCACCATCTGCAAATTCATCACTGATTTTCTACCATGTGAGTAAACAGGATTCTATGGAAAGACTGAGCACCCAGGTCTGATCTCTGGTCTGGTCCCGCCACTTGTGATGATGAGCAAGTCAGTGGACCCTTCTCAGTTTCAGTATCCTCAGGTGAAAAATTGGCACGGCCTCGAAGGCCCCTTTCTGATTCTGTTTTTCTCACTTTTAGGATATTATAAACTGACATTTATAATAATATCACATTTATTATGTAAATTTATGGGCACAAAGTGATGTTATAATTTATTGATACAATACGGGAGAATTAAATCAAGCTAGTTAACATAGCCATCATCTCACATGCAGTACCGAACAAGTTTTGTGGTGAGAACATTTGAGATCTCCTCTCTCAGCAGTTTTGAGAGGTATGATACTTTATGATTACCTCTATTTATCATGCCATGTAGAACTTAAAAAAGAAACACGTTCCTCCTGGCTGAGATTTTGCACCCTTTAACATCATTTTCCCACCCTCCAAGCTTCTGTAACTACCATTCCACTCTCTGCCTCTGTAAGGATTATAACACTCTATTAGTCTTCTTGGATGTTTTTCTAAAGTATCCAATCCAAAATGACTCTTAAACATTTACACACTTAGTGCTGTGCTGAGTGCTGAGATTACAATAAACAAAGTGGATAAAGTGTAGGTGAGTGGAAGCAGTCAGTAAGAGTGGAAAGAGGCATTCTTCTTAGTAAAGTATCACAAGAATGGGAGAAAAAGTATCCAATGTACTAATAGTATTATGAAACCAATATATAAACACGTTTACATTCATACGAATGATAAAACACAAAGATAGTCCAGAAAGAAAGAGAGGAGAGAAGGGAGAGGGGAGGGGGAAGGTAAGCAGAGGGAGAGTATTTGGAGGTATCTTGTCTAATGTACACAATGCAAAGGTCCCTTTCAAAACAGCTAAGAGTATATTATAAATGTCTTACTACAAAAATAAATGAGGTGGCGGTTATGTTAATTAGTTGATTTAAACATTCCACAGTGTATATCGAATCAGCACATTGTACCCTATAATGTGTATAGTTATGATTTAATAAAAATCAAGTTTTTTAAAAACAAAAAGTAGAAAGAAGCACAGGCCAGTGGAAATGATAGTATGAGGGAAGCACAGGGCTGCCTGGGAGCACCTCTGGTGAGGATGAAGGACTACACAGCAATTTCTTCAGCAGAGTAAGTAGCTCCAGAAATCAGGTATCAACTTAGGTACCTACCTCTACATCTTTGCCTCAATACCTATACCTCTTGGTCTCTGTCAATACTGAAGCTTTTCCAAACATTCTCTACTTCCTAAGGCTTTCAGATGGGAAGTGAAATCCTATCTCCCTAAGTATATAGTTTTCAGGACTTCTCCAGGGCTTAGGAGTCAAGAGAAATAAAGAGCCCCTCATAGTGTCTGCTGTGTTAGCCAACTCAAGCTATATTCTTAAAACGTATTAACTAGACTTTGGCAGAAAACAGCTGCTTGGAGGACAAAAGGAAAGATCCCATTCTGTCATTTCAGAAAGGCAAGCCACACATAGCAAGTTCAAAGCATGTGATACGATGTGGAACAAACCAGCAAGAAACCCTAGTCTGGAAAGTGAGAGGTGCTACTCAGCCCATGTCTTAGAGAAAGTACTAATTCAAACTTCAGTGGAAACTTCCCTACACTAGGATTCCAAGTAGGTTTAGTTATCAATTCATTGATACCTGCCATTTATCATTCAGTCGGCCAAGAAATATTTGTGATGCCACAGAATGGGATTCCCTTACCCCACCTCTTCCCTCTCTAACCCTAAAAACTCAAGGAGCTTAAGTTTCCACTTTTTCCATTAAATGTCCTGATAGAAGTTCATTAAATTTGTATTATAGAAAATATCAAACATTACAAAACTAGGATGGTATAGTGAGTCTCCACGTACTTCTCACTCACTTCTATATAATCAAGACTCAGACAATTTCATTTAATCTATACCCACCCCACTACCCCCAAACTTTGTCCTAGATTTTGTGTCAAATCCCAGGCATCAGATAACTTCATCAGTAAACATTTGAGTAGGAGTCTCCAAAAACAGATTTTTTTAAAGACAACTACAGCATTACTTTCACACATGAGTAAATTAGCCATCATTCTTTAATTTTATCAGATATTCAATCATTGTTCAAATATCCCTGATTGTCTCATTAATTTTTTAAATATATGACTTTCTTTCTACCTTGCTTTTCTCATTTAACATTATATCATGGAAATCATTCCATAACAGTACATAGAGATATTTTAAAGAGCCTTTTAATACAAATAAAGCACTGAGGCTTTCTCATGCAGAAAGAAATCTGTTTTAGTAAGATTTTTTTTAATTATTTTTATTTTTAATTATCATAGGTACATAATAGTTGTATATCTTTATACGGTACATGTGATGTTTTGATACAGGCATACAATGTGAATAAATGAAATCAAGGTAATTGGGGTATGCATCCCCTCAGGCGTTTATCATTTCTTTGTGTTAGGAACATTCCAATTCTACTCTTTGAGTTATTTTAAAGTGTACCCTAACTTGTGGTTAATTATAGTCACTTTGTTGTGTAGCAAATATTGTTCATTCCATCTATGTTTTTGCTCCCATTAGCATCCCTACTTTATCATCCCCTTCCCTGTTATATGGGTTTACTTGTCCTTAAGAAATAAATTTTATTGTATATATTTGAGGTTAACAACATAGTGTTATGAAATATATAGATAACAAAATGATTCTATAGTGAAGGAGATTAATGTCTACCACCTCAAAGTGACAAGTGAAACTAAAATCTTATTTAACAAATATCTCTAATGCAATTCAATTTTATTAACTTTAGTCCTTTTGGTCAGTAGGCCTCTAAACTTCTATTTTATATGTAATTATATGGTTTATATATAATACAGTTTTATTTATAAATATATATACTTATAACTCTAAATTCCTATTTCATATATAATTTTTATATACGCTATTTTATATCCTTTGATCTACATATCCCCACTTCCTGCCCATATTGACCACTGTTTCATTCTGTGTATTTGAGCTTTTTTAAAAAACATTTCACATATAAACAAGATCAAACAATTATTTTTCTTCTCTGCCTTATTTCCCTTAGCATAATGTCTTCCAGGTATATTTATGTGTAGCAAATAGAATTTCCATCTTTTTAAAAACCTAATATTCTATTGTGTATATATAACAATTTTCTTTATCCATTGGGTTGTTGATGGGCATTTTTCCATAATGGCTGTGGCATTCTACTTTCCCACCAACAGCATACGAGGGTTCCATTTTGTCCACACTCTAACATTTACCTTTTGATATTTTCATAATAACCATCCTTACGGGAGGAAGTAATATCTCATAGTGGTATTAATTTGAATTTTCCTGATTAGTGATAAATGTTTTTTCATATAGCTGTTAGTCCTTTGCATGCCTTTTGTTCAAGTCCTTTGCCCATTTTTTAACCAGCTTGTTTTTCTGAGTTGTAAAATTTCTTTATACATTTTGGATGTTAACCTCTTATCAGATAATGTGGTTTGCAAACTTTTTCCCCCAGTCCACAGGTTGCCTTTTAATTTTGTTGATTGTTTCCTTTGCTGTGCAGAAGCCTTTTAGTTTGATGTAGTCCCGTGTATTCATTCTTACTTTTGTAGCCCGAGTTTTAGGTGTGATATTCAAAAAAATTATGACTAAGGCCAGTGTTGAGGAGCTTTTCTGTCCTGGTCTATGAGTTGTGTGGTTTTAGGTCTTATGTTTATATCTTTTATCCATTTTGAGTTTTTGTGTGTGGTATAAGGTAAAGGTCAAATTTCATTCTTTTGCATGTGGAAATCTAGTTTTCCCAGGACCATTTACTGAACAGACTATTCTTTCCCATTATGTCTTCTTGGTGCCCTTGCCAAAAATTAGTTTATTTCTAGGCTCCCTATTTTATTCCATTGGTCTATGTTTCTGTTTTTATGCCAATACCATACTGTTTTAATTATTCTAGCTTTGCAATATGATTTTAATCAGAATGTATGATGCCTCCAACTTTTTATCCTCTGTATTGTTTTAACTATTTGACTTTCTTTGCAGTGTCATACAAATTTTAGTGTTTTTTATTTCTTTCTGTGAAGAATGCCACTGGATTTTTGGTCAAGATTATGTTAAATCTGTATTGCTTCAAGTAGCATGGGCATTATAGATGGCCCTCTCAGAAGAATCTTACATATATTCCTGGGCATAGTAGGCAGCTGTCATTTATTTAGGCATCTCTGGATGTAACCTTGGAAAAATTACTTTATTTCTCTGGATTACAATTACATCATCTGTAAATAGAGACTAGATTATGTAATTACAAATGTTCATTCAACTCTAACATTGTTTGGATTTTTTTGATGATTTCTATGAGAAATCAAATCACAAAATTATTTGGAAGTAGTTGAAGTAAAATATCAGGATTTCACTTTTTGCAGGGGGCTTTCATCATCTTTGGAACCAAGAGCAGGAGATTTAAATCAAACATAAAGCAAATTGCTAACAATAATTGATTTCTTATTGTGTTGAAATATGTTGAAAGCTCCACATGGATTTTTGATCCTAAGAATACTTTATATGTAGCCTATCCTGGACCGCTTAGAGAAAGATTTTATACAGAGCTTTTAAAATATGTTGATTAGATCACTAGTGGCATTTGCGCAAGTCTTCAAGACAACTGCAAAGTAGTTGGTGAAGGAGACGAACTACTGTTCTGTAGCCAGTAGAAATGAAGCCAGTTTCAGCCGAGAGAAGAAATTCAGTTTCATTGTATTTTTTAATTACTAAACCATGAATTTGGAAAATATATTGCTTTTCACATTTAGCAATGTTATTAATTCCTTTCTTTCATCATCAAATAATCTTCCCAGATACTGAGAATGTTTGTATAATTTTCCACTGTATGAAGATACTCCAATTGTTTGAGCATTTCCCTATAGTTGGGTATTTAGTTTATTTCCAATTTAAGTTTTCTGTCGTTATAACAAATGCTTCTGTAACCATCCTGGTAGCTGAATTTAAACGGATATTCTGAAAATGAAATCCTAAAAAATGGAGTTTTTATGTATTAGGTCATATAAATTTGTGTTACTTTGATCTATATGAACAAACTGCCATCTGAACATGCGTGTCATGATCTGTTCCAACCAGCAGTATTGCCCCATTCTGTCAGTACTCACTGTCAAGTTTAAAATATAAAAGGCAACATATTTTACTTAACAGTTTAAATAAAAAAGAAATTATTCCCATGACTTAGCTGCTCCAAATAGCATCTTTATCAAGTTTGTGAAAGTATTTCCTTCCTTTCTCTAGTTCTGAACTTGTTCTGCAGATCTTAATGACCCAACTCCACCCCTTCAACCTTACTAAAGAGTTTTCAGTATAATAATGTACTTCTGCCAGCCAAGTCACTGACTACTACATTCCAGCTCTTCGTTTAGAACTGCTGAATTTTAGATTTGCTGAAACTGTTTACTGTCTGTCTAGACTAAGTAGTTAAACTAACTATTCCAAATGTGTTTGATCAAGACTTAGTCATCCTCAAGTCACACTGTTTTGTTTTTACAAATGTCCAAATATTACTTATGAAAAATAAGTATATTTCACACTTGGCCCCCTATTTGTGGAATCTACACATATGGTCTCAGAATATTCCATCTTCCACAGATAGAGAGCTCCAATTCTCTCTTCCATGGTATATTGGTGGAAATGTACTAAACCTTGACTACTTTAATTTTTAATGCCTTGAAAATGAAACGCTACATAATGCTCCACACAGTGTCTAACCCTGAATAGCAAATTTACTTCTGAAAGCTCTCTAAGTAGCAGACTTTATCCTAGGGGCACACACCATTTGAAGGGCCAGAGCATCCAAGCACTTCCCTGGGAGGTAGATTTGAGTTCCAGCTTTGGTTGTGTGATCGTATTCACTTTTTATTATAATTATTAAATCATAGCTGTGTACATTAGTGCAGTCAAGGGGTACAATGTGCTGGTTTCATATACAATCTGAAATCTTTTCATCAAACTGTTTAACATATCCTTCATGGCATTTTCTTAGTTATTGTATGAAGACATTTGTATTCTGCATTTAGTAAGTTTCGCCTGTACCTAAGATGCACTGTAGGTGTGGCCCTACCAATTACCCTCCCTCCACCGTAACCTCCCCCCTCCCCTCTTTTTACTGGGCCTCACTTTTTCTCAACTGAAAATGAGGGAATTGAGTTATATTCTCTATTAAGACCTCTTTCATCTTTATGGTCTTCCCCAAAAGTCCCTAAATTCCCAATGAAAAAGGGAATTTTTAGACATCATGTTCTTTTTAATGTATCAGCTATAAAATACTGGAGGATTGTAGGAAAATTTAAAAAAATTCTCAAATCCTTGTGCACATATATATTTCCTATGTATTTCCACAAATCAAATATTCTACTATTAATATTATCATGAAGGAGGCCTACAAAATTGGCCAACACTTAAAAGAACATTTTTCCTATTAAAAAATAAAAGGAAGCAATGTCTCTAACAAAGAAAAAAAGATTAAGAAATGTCAGTGCACAACTATTAAATACAATCAGGAGAAATACAAAGCCCTCCTTCAGACCGCCCATAATATTGACTGCACTATCTATTCTGGCACTTAATTATACTCAACTGAGAGCTTTTCTCCCCATGTGGCAAACTCAATTGCCTTCCGAGCCAACCAGCAACACAAATGACTGAAGCATGATGATTTCTATTCTTTCAAAATTGGTATATGCTCTGGAATTAGAGGCAAGAATGGTCTTCACTCTCACAAAGAATTATGCTTTCTCCCATTTTCATGATACATTGAATACCATGGTTCTACTTTGGTTGTATCTCTTTTTTATATAAGTATCTGTGAAAGCAGCAATATCCTGCAACAATTAGAAAACAAGGTATAATATAAATGTAAAATTATAATGTATCTGTGTACATGGATAATAAATGGTGACTGCTCTCTGTTGGTTTCAGTGTCAGAAGAAAAACAGGAAGTGGAGAGGCTACAGTTTTGGTGAGGGTTCACCCTGACTCTGGCCTCGCTGGCATGCAAGCCCACTGCTGTGAAATGTTCTGGATATTTTTTGAGAAACACAAACTTCACATTTTTAGGTGAAAGCTCCTGATACTTTACCTATTGAGTTTGGTTTAAGTATTGGGTAAGCCAAATAAACTATGTTATATGTCTTTGCGAGTCAGTTTGGAAGAAAGAACCTTGAGATTCCTTAATGAGAAGAATGAGAAGGAATCATCTGATTGAAAGAGGTCTCATCTTAAAACCAAAAAGTGAGACTGACTAGAGCATGAAGAAAAATAATTGATAGACGTTGATGATTTTTACTGTGGTATTCAGTATACAGTGTATGGATACATCAAATTATCATGTTGTACACCTTGAATATGTACAATTTTTATAATAAGCTGGGGGGGAGGAGTCTGAAATTATTGAAGACTCCCAAGCATACCCTACTCCCAACGCACTCACTCAAGAGAAACTCTTCTCAGTACTAGTGGGTAATAACAAGCACTAAGATACACTGAGAACTATATTCTAGATACTGGGTGAGGGCCTTATAATATTAATTTCATTTCACCCCAAGGTCACACAGTGGGAGCCGGATTTGGGCCTCAAACACACGGCCTCTATGCTACCCTTCCATGAAGCCACTTGCCTGAGGAAGAGAATAGAATGCGGTGTCTTATGGGTTTGTAGTAGCCCCAGCAAAAAGCTCTGGGCCTCATCTGCCCTTGGAGATAGGCTCCTTTCTCTGTTGAAAGACCATTTAGTCAGTTCAGTTTACATTTTTGCAAGGTTTAGTGAGGCAATTAGTCAATATAAAAATAAAAAAAAAAAGTGAACAATAATGACATCATTATGCCAAAAAAATAGATTGCCTCCACACCAAGTCAGTGTCTTTATCTAGAGCAGAGGTGACACAGGAGGGAAATGCCCGTGCTGGTTGCCTGAGGAAAAGAGCACAGCTGAGGAAGAATTAGAGTGGTTTCCTCTATGCCAGTGGTTCTCAACCTTCCTAACACCACGATGTATTTTCATTGTTACAAAGGGGTCACGACCCACAGGTTGAAAACCTATGCCTAACCAAAGATCCAGTTTGCACAGTCTTTTCTGCTTTTCAAATAATGAAAGATTATTAAGGGGATCTCCAAAGAAGGCTCCACCTAACCTGCCAATAATCCCTCTACATACACGAAGAGTCACATAACCTACTGAAATTCCAGATAAATCCTCCTGACCACAGGCAAGAACACAGAATACCTGAAAGAAACCAGTAAGTGGCCAGGAGTCTAGTGATACCTAAGGATACGCTGCAGGCTCAAACTCTTCAAAGAAACTGGGCTGAATACATTGTTCCACCAGATGAGAGATTAGGCAAACCTTGATGAGTGTAAGCCCATGGATTCCCAGAGAAATGAATGTCTCAGAAGCTCCCGCCAAAAGGAAAATTTGTACACTCAGGACTTTTGTTTCAGATGCCACACAAGTCCAAAAGGAATTTTTTTTGAAGTACTACTAGTATAAAACTATTTGATCAATATGTAGTACTTTGATGTATTTGTATGATCAGAATTGTTCTTGGCTTTGCAAAAAAAAAAATCAGATAATTCCCAATGAAGTAATTCTAAAATGTATGATTTTTGCTTAGCAAACTGGTTGAGGAAGAAGTGATATTATATTATTATGTTATTATAAGAAAAACTCTCTGTAAGTGGGAGAGAAAGTAGTCACTGCAAGCAATTCTTCCCCTGAATTTTTACTCCACTCCTATGTGCAGAGATCTTGCTAGCAGCATTTTTGTCATGTAGGCCCTTAGTTATGTAACCGGCAGAGAGCAATTTCAAACAGGAATTAAACTTCATCTGTGCCTACATCAGGTCGCCTCTGCAAATTGGATTTAGCCAACTCCAGACTAGAACAGATCTCTACCTTGATGCAGGTGAATAGGGTGGACTTATCATTTGTATCACTCAGTTGTATGAACTATAGTTAGGAGATTACTTTTTGTAAAGGCCCTCATCAAAATAGGAAGATGAAAATACATGATGTTTTCACCTTCGTATTCCTAGATGATTTGTTGGTGATAAGAGTTAGGGACATTTCCAAGGAAAGTCAAGAAATAAATTATTTTTTTCTACTCCTCTTTGAAAAGTTTAGATTCAATTTATGCCTCTTGCTGAAGTTTACAATAGTGCACTCACAGAAGAAAAACTTTTTTCCCAAGCCACAAAACTTAAACTTTTAAATGATAGTCTTTTCAGTGAGAGCAAAAAAATGTACAGCTCACCTAACTCACTTTTTTTTTAAAAATTCAATGGAAAATATAATGATAATAGTAGCAAATTTGGTGGAAAGTTATATGCAAAAGTTTGAGCAATAGGATATGGGTAATTCCATTTGCACCTTAATATATGCATGTATAGAAATACAAGGTATACCCAGAAAATATCCAGCCATCTGCTATAAAAAAGAGACATTTATTGAAGAATAAATGATAATTTATGTTTTTAAATCTAATTGTTTGAAAACATATCAAAAATATTCTTGATGACAATATGTACCTCTACACATTATTTGGGTAATAACAAATCTAAATAAAGAACAATTTGTAATTAAAAAAACAAGAGTAGCAGCAAATAAAAACAAACAGCTAAGTATCACCTTGATGGTAACTTTTGTCCAGAAAATGCAGAGCTCTAGCCCCTGTGCGTGTGGACACTAACGGGACCTCTGCTGTTCAGCCAGATATTACAGGGAAATGGGGCTTCTTAGTAAAATACAAAATTAAAGCCTACAATAAGCTCCAGGAATGTACTAATTTTGGTTTGTGAATACTTATATTGAATGACCCTTCATAACTCACATAATTGGCTGCAATTAAATAGCCCTCAGTCATCCACAAAAATTAAACTCTATGGAATTATGTGCACCATTTGCCTCATAAAGACCTGGCCCCTTTTCTCAGCCCATTAGGAAGCTGCTCACAACTGACAAGTGTGCTGGGGCAGCACTTGCAGAATCAAGCCTGATGAGCCCACAACCTCGACCATCAACCAGGAAGGAGCCAGACTTTCAGGGAGGCAGGCATGGGAAATGGTCAGTCTTATTTATGTTGAAGAAACAGATTAGAAGCTACAGTGGGAACTTCCTATTTGTCCCTCAGTAAGGTTATGTTTTCTAGTCATCCACAATACTAGAATAGAGGCTCTCCAGTGTTATCCACTGAATTATCTATCACTTTAGTGGTAGTCAGAAAAATTTACAGCTCAAGGAATCAGAGCTGAGTTCTAGAATCATCCTGGAAAAGCTGATCTTAGCTTTCCCCCTTCTTAGCTTTTGTGACCTTACATAAATTAGTTGACCCTTCTAGGCATCAGTTTTCTCATCTGCAAAATGGAGATAATATGAATAGTTTCTACCTATAGGGTTCTCACAAGAATAAAATAACATAATCCAGAGTTGTAAGCTATGGTCCATTGGCCAAACCTGGCCCACCTATAAGTAAAGTTTTATTAGAACAGAGTCCCAGCTGTTCTTTGATGTAGTCTATGGCTGCTTTCACACTATTGCAAGAGAGTGGAGTAGTTGTGACAGGGACTGCATGGCCCTCAAAGCCCAAAATATTTACTATCGGGATTTTCACTCAAAAAATATTCCCATTCCTGATATTATCCTGGTCCATTATTTTGTATAACTCCTAGCATATAAACACTTCGCTACTGGATTCTATTCAGAATTCTGTGACCTATAAAAATCAACTTGTGAATTATATGAAATATGAAGCAGAACAATTAAAGATAAAAACTTGATCCTGACACCAGGTTCTCAGAAAGCTTAGTTCCGAGGAAAAGTTACCCAAAAATATAAACATATAAAATTGTTAGGAACAGAGCTACTTTGACTGAAGCCATGGTGGGGGACCTGGAAAAATACTTCATCATACATATGTAATTGTGTAGGTGCTTCTTAAAACCTGTGGAAATTGATCAAAAACAAAGTTCAAAGTCTTTTTCTTTGCTTCTATGTGCTTTTTTAGTCTCATCTCTACAAAATCACAAAAGTGACTAATAGTAACAACATAAGGTAACTAAATAACTAACATCATTCCTTGAACAAATGGAGCTAAACCAGATGAATTCTCAAATCACTCTGGCTTCCTAAAGTCCTTCCTCTACCTCATATTTTATACTCCATGCATTTCCAAAGGGACTAATTCACAAGAAAAGAGATGGACAGATGTAGATTTGACAATTCTTGAGAGTAGACTCAGAAAAATTGACACCTGGCAGGCAGGAACTTTCTTCTATACCATGAAGTGGCTACTTAGCTGCTCCCAAGCTAAGGGCTAGCTAGCAGGAGATGATGCAGAGGGAGGCTGAGCACCCAGAAGCCCAGAACAACCCTAGTCTAGGAGGACCAGAAAATGTAACTGGCTATTCTTCAAAGCCAGTTGCAAGTATTAGCAATACTCTTGATGAATGCACGTGCCCCACTTGGCAGGCTCTGGGGAACAGATAAGGCAGCCTGACAAAGTGAAGTCACCCACAAGAATATAGTGTTTTGTGGTGCCTAGAACACGGACTTCAGCTAGATAAGCCTAAATTGGCTTCCCTTATAGCAAGAACTGCCTGCTGCTAGTATTCATGCCAATATTGGTTCCTTCGTAGTGCAAACTATGCTATTTACTCCCAGACCAAGTCAAGATCTAAGGTAAGAATGAGATTTTTGGCAAATGAACACAAAGTTTCTTTTATCTGAACTTCCTTGTATTTTTTCCCCTTTATCCATAGGCAAAGGGCTTTGTTGTGCTTGACATGTACTCTTGAACTTGGATATGTCCTTGAGAAAAATATATATACATATAATATATATAGTCTTGTTCTGTTTGTATAATTTACATCACTAGTATTGAGTCATAACTGCCATGCTATTTGCTGTTTTTATTTTCACTCAAATATATCTTGTTAACTTCTACCCATTTGCTATGGGTAAATCTAGTAAGTTCCCTCTAAGTGCTACAAAATATTCCATAGTGTATATTCACTGCATTTTTATTTATGCTTTTTATAATTTGGCCTTCAAGTCCCTGTACCAAAATAAGCACTGTGATAAATGTCCCTCATATGAGTTACCTTGGGATCCTGTCTAAGAATTCCTTAATACTATATACCTTGGAATAGACTAGTTGGGTCACCGGATATATGAATACTTAGTTTGACTATGTACTGTTAGATTTCTCTAACAAATAGTAAAGAGTTTTTGCTATTCCCCTGGCAGTGCAAGGGGCCTGTTTTCTATCTCTGCCAACATATATTACCAAATTCTTAATCTTTGTCAATCTCCAAGTATAAAGCAATACCTAGCTCTTTTAATTTGCATTTCTCTGAATCAATGAATTTGAGTATTACATTTCATGTACTTGAGTTCTCCCTTTTGTGAACTGCCTACTCATATACATTACTAGAGATTTCTAAGTTTTTTTTTTTACTAATTTCTAGTATGTTCTTATATCTTTTAGGTACAAGACTCTTTAGGTATCTAACTCAGGAATCCTTAATTTTATATTTGTTAATGTTTTGCTTTACAATTTGTATTTTATTGGAATCTTTATTAAGAAATATATTCACTTGGCACGGTGGCCCATACCTATAATCCTAGCACTCTGGGAGGCTGAGGCTGGTGGATTGCTTGAGGTCATGAATTTGAGACCAGCCTGAGCAAGAGTGAGACCCTATCTTTAAAAAAAAAAAAAAAAAAAACATAGCCAGGCATTAGGGTGGGTGCCTGTAGTCCCAGCTACTCAGGAGGCTGAAGCAGGAGGATAGCTTGAGCCCAAGAGTTTGAGGTTGCCTTGAGCTATGATGCCACAGCGCTCTACTGAAAATGACAAGATAAGACTCTGTCTCAAAAAAAAAAAAAAAAAAAGGAAATAGCGTCATACCATTAAGTCACTAAAATGTTGCCCTGTATCTTCTTCTATTGGCTTCATAATTTTACCTTTCACGTTTCAGTCTTTAATCCACCCAGGGTCCATACATACATGAGACCCTTTAGATTTGTTTTTCACCATACTGTGGGGCAGTTTTCTTAACATATCTGTTCATCAGTCCATCCTGGGGAGAGGTAAAGTGAGAAATGTGGATGTGGTTTGGCCTGGGATACCAAAGTGATCCCTCTCTCCCTGGTTATAGGGCATGATGGAGTGATTCGTGAGCTTGGTGGTAGACAAGAGACAAAGTAAGAGTCCGGGGCAGTGGATACAGTCCTAAACAGCCTCTTTGGCCTCTGTACTATAATCACTAATTCATGATTTATCTTCTATTGAAGACAGAGTTCTTCCCCACATGGGGGATGGTAGAGAAAGGGCCAAGCCTTCTGCACCACGTCAGCCCTCGTCACGTTAGCAGCTGGTGTCAGCCATACTGCTCGTGAGTGTTCCACTCCGGCGCATGTCCAGTGCATTTTAAAATCTCTTTCCTCACAAAATTACCAAGGTCCAAGGAAATACACAGATGGGACATGTCATTAGGCTTTATTATGTCAAATGGGAGCAGAGCCCATACAAAGCTCATGCTTGCAGAGTGTGCCTCCTCCCACACTGGCATTCCCAAGTATATAACCTGAGGAAAGAATCTCAAGTCTGCCTCCAGACTTGGCCTCAGAGATGGGGCATCCTGGCCTGCCTGATTAGCCAGGCTTTGGGCAAATTTGACCTTACACTGCATACTTCAAACTCACTACTCTTGTTGAAAGAGGAAGGTTTTCTATCCCTCTTCTCTTCTCACCATCCAAGACCTGCCCTCCCACCTTTCCAAAGCTGCATACAACTAGCCTCCTGCTGTGACCTCTCCCTTAAACTTCTCACTCATCCTGGAAGTTCAGAAATGATTTCCCAGGAACCACATTGAAGAAGGCTCTGACCATTAGCCTATGTGCTGCCCCTGGCTTCTTTAACCCCCTTGGGTCTTAATAATTCATTCCTCCCAAGACATGTTTTTCTCTGGACCTCTCTGTTCCCTTGAGCTCGTTCCCTGTAAAACATTCTTCCAGAGCTAAGCGCAGATTCCACTGAACTAAGAAACTATGGTTAGCTATGTTAGCAAGTACAAAGCCTGCCTGAAAGTTGGCCCTTTCTAGTTCCAAGGTAATGTCAACCAGTTTTCCTCAAATCTCAAAGAATTGCCCTCTCTACATTGAAAAATCCATCTGGCACTAGAAATGGAAAACCCAGGTCCTTCCAGGGAGGGCAAACAGCCTCAAGACTGCTCTGTGACATTCACAATGCCTTCTCCAGACCCTTCTTGGTCAGCCCATTATGTGGGCTAAGGCTATAGGTCTTAGCCCACATAATGTTAGAATCCTGAACACCTGAAGAAAGTCAAGCCAGATGATGGTAAGAAGGGTCAGGGTTACTGGATATAAATCAAATTCAGGAAGAGAATGAGGAAGACTTTTCAGGCCATGCTTTGGGAAAGGGGCTCTGCTGGATTAAAGAAGAAAGGACAGGACAATTTTGGAGAGAAGATGGAAGAACTATGAGGAAGGTAGTGGCCTCAAGGAAAGTTCCTGAGAGCCACAGTGCAGCCAACTCCCCTTGGAAGACAGAGGTGATATGAAGGGATAGAAGGGGGAAAGGATAGGACAACTGGAATAGGAATTTGATCTATATCACAATTTTACATAAGGCCAGCCCAATCACATGATGAGATTTATATTCAAAAGAGAATAGAATCCGAAAATGGTCAGCCCACCAAGAGGGCAGCCAGGTGATACAAAACACAAAAATGGTCTGGGGGTAGGAGGTCCTAACAACTGTATAGCCACTGGTTAAAGAGTTCTGGCTTCTCTGCAGTTTCTGTAAAAGAAACCCATATTTCAGCAGTTGGCTTTGCTGATTTGATGCCTGTGGTTTCTGATTTAACTTCATTTTCCAAATTATTTCTATCATGGATATTCTGCAGACTCTCAATTTATTAGGTACACACTCGTGCATAAACATACATTTTTCTTGTGTTTTTTTATAGGCCAAAGCTAAGAAGATAAACAAATACTCATTTAACTTGACATGATACTCCAGAAGTAGAGTGGAAAAAACTACAATTATAAAAATGAAGAACAGAGAATGTTTACTGTGTTCCAGTTACTCTTTTAAGCATGTGATATAGTGATAACATTAACTCATTGAATCTACCCCCTATGAACTGGCTACTATTTACACCTACTTATTAATGATGAGGTCATTGAGGCACATAAAGATTACACAGGTCGGATATCTTGTCCAAGATTATGCAATGAAAAGAGATTTCAATTCAGATTTAAGACTGAATTTGATGACTCTGGTTCTACAATTCATCACTAAAACCATACTCTGCTATATTACCTTTTAAATGATGGTGGAGTTACTGGCCCAGCAAAAATAAACAGTGACCTTTAGAACCTTTCCTGTGAAAGGTTCTTCATGAATTAGCCCAAATAGCAATCTAGCTGCTAAAGGCAAACATTTTTCTTGACCTGTTGCATTTTAAATACTAATAGTAGGAGATGCATTGTCTGTTCCGACTGCGGGATTCTGCTCCCATATTTCAATTGGTCCTCATCCTGGATGACTTCTCACTCCCCAAACCACACAGACTGTGACAAGCTTAATGCACATTTTCTGTGCTGCTTAATTACTGATAAAATAATAGGTGAAATTACACTGACCCCATAATGACCTCCTCTTTATTCTGGTTGCTTTTCATGATTATTATTCTTTTTGCTTTCACAGGGAACAAAATATATTGGCATGGCAAATGACCAGCTCCCGAAGATGAAAACTCCAGGTGGTGGAGACAGTCACAAAAGCCCTGCTCCATGGCCAAGGCTACTTCAGACACTAAAAGTTGGCAGTTCCTCTCAGAGTTCTCCTGACACCCAGGAAGAATCCTGCCAGGAATGATAAAACCAGGAGCATTAACCTTAGGAGACAGAGGGTTCCCAGGATCCCTGCAAGGCAGCTGGTAACAAGCACATTCTCCCCCTTCTGTAGACTCCATTATTTTCTGCAGGCTCCATGTTCATAGTTCAAGTGATCACCACGATTGTCTTTCATGACCTGTTGTTAAACCTATTGGGTAGGTTTCATGGAAGAGGTGAGAACAGTATCAATGGTTTACTTTCCAAAGACAAAATCTGGGACTCTGTGGGAGGGTATACAGGTGATGTTGGAGTAATTGTATGGGAATGAAGTCTTTTATTCAATTCCAAGTTGTGCACCTGACTCACTACATCAGCTTCATCCAAGTCTATAAGCTTACCATACCTCAGTTTCCTCATCTTCATTATAAGAAAAGTTCCACCTGACTGTGTTTTGCAAGAAGAATGACCCAATAAATAAATGAACATTTTTCACGGTAAGAAAACAAAAACTTTTGCCTGAACACCACACATCTATTTAAAGTTACAATATGAAAACAATCAGTGTAGTTGGAATTTTCTCAAACACAAAATAGAATTTCCTCTTTTTATATCTAGATTCAAATTAAGTTTCATTCAACAAATGTGCAGACAAACGTATAGGCATTAAAAACGCTGCAACACACATCACGTGTATGATTTCTGCCGCCTGGCATTGTGCATGCTCCAATGGAGAATTTCCACTCAGCACTGGAGACATGGTGGCATTCTCCCTTGGCACAGTTTGTTTTGAGGACAATTATACAACATTGGTTTACTTTAAAAGGTGGTTACAAAGAACTGCATTTCACCTTCTCTAACTATAACCCACACTTTGCTTCCATTTATATCCATAAGGCTCATTCCCTCTAACTCATAAGACACAACCATGAGAAGCATAGACCAGAATGAAAAATTGGCCTTACATCAAATAGTGAAGATCAGAAAGACCTTATTTTGCTATCCTTTTTTATTTTTTAATTTCAGATTAATGTGAGGGTACGGATAACTAGGTTACAATCTTTGCATTTGTTAGGTAGAGTCCCTCTTGAATTTAATTTTTAAATTCAGTCAATATAGTCCCATTTTTCAGCACAGATTGCAGGAATACCCTTGTTTCTCTCTAAGCATAGATTTTCCAGGAGTACAATAGCTATGAATAAGTCACCATGAAATAAAAGCATAAGATGTGAGTCGCTGGCCCCATTGTTTCATCAGGGCACACATGGATTACTGTGAGATGATTAAGATCAATAACTAGAGTGATGGTATGATAGGGGAGGGGAGGAAATAAAATTTCAGTTCAAAAAAACCTTGTTCCAGTAAGTTCTAAGTGTACCTCAGACTGTATACCAGAACTTGATTTTTAGTTCATAAGTTACTATGCAAATTGGCTTCATTAGACTTCAGCTTAAAAGACCAAGCTCTGACAAATATTTCTTTATTTGTGATTGGGTAACCACACGGCAAGTACACACAAGGTCATAGTCATTGCAACGTGATGTCTCCCACCCACCTCTGCAGAGGAGTTCAGGGACTTTTGTGAGCTATCTCTCTTTTCTTTTCAGAAACAAAGAGTGATTCATTTTCACCTTTCAAGGACCAAAGTCTTCATGTCGCTAAAAAAAGTCTCCCAATAACACTTTAGCTAAAATATCTCAACTGTACTAGATTCAGGTATAAAAAATACATTTGACTACATGTTTTCGGAGATTAAGTGCCTTACCAGGAGAGTAGATACAACCTAGGAAGAAAAACAAATTTACTCTACACTGCTCTCCACCTGCAAACTCCCTCCCGAAGATGGTTCAATCCTGTGTGAACAGCTAAAGACTTCCGTGAAGTCTTTTGTAGTCAGAAAAATAAATTTACAAGAAATTTCCCATGGGAAATGCTTATAAAATATCAAATAAAAAACAGGATTCAAACCTATACGTGTAAATGTGTAAGTTATTAACTATACAGACTTGGAGACAAAATGGAATTACGTTAGTTTACTAACATTGTCACAACTTGGTACCACAGACTGCATGGATTAAACAACAGAAATCTATTTTCTCATAGTTCTGGCAGCTGGAAGTCCAAGATCAAGGTGTTGCCAGGTTGGCCCCTACTGAGGGCTGTGAGGGAGGATGCTCTAGGTCTGGCTCCTGGGCTTGTAATGGCATCTTCTCCCTGCGTCTCTCATCGCACCTTCCCTCTGTAAGCTTCTGTGTCCCAACTTCCTCTTCTTATAAGCACCACAGTCACACTGGATTAGGGTCTCATTTTAACTTACCCCTTAAACGACCTTACCTTCGACTATGGTCACATTCTGAAGTACTGAGGGTTGGGACTCTGGCATGAATTTTTTTTTCGCGGGGAGGACACAATACACCCTATAACAGGGACTAAACACACAGAGTGTTTTAGTGGTGAAAGGAGGGGCAATTTTCATTTTTCTCCTTAGTATTTTTATGAGTGTTTCAAATATCATACAATAAGATACATTATTTTTATAAAGAGAAAAAATAATATTTATTTAATGAAGTTTAAACTTATTAAAAAACAAGCTATCATTCTTGAGAAATAGCAAGTGTTTCCTTCAAAGCCCCATTCTTACTGACTTAACTGTCAGGGACGGGACAAGGAATGACCTCCTGCTCACTCGGGAACCCACCACTGCCCGTGAAAGCTCTCGGCCTGCACCGCAGAGGCTCCGGGACCCGCCCTTCTCCACCAAATCCCAGTGAAGGAGGCCGAAGGGCAGAGACCATTCCCCAAAGTCAGACCACCCCCTGTTCCCCACCCCCCACCACACACACTCATTTTCCCCAAGTTCTCTGAGCAGATAAGAATTTAGTCACCAATTTCCGGAAGGATAAGGACACTGAGTTCCAGCTGTGTCTACACACATGCTGCTGTTGGCCAAATGTCTTCTTTCAAACTCCTGCTCATATTTAGGTCACAAGTAAAAGGCCTAAGGCCTTAAGGACAGTGGAAGACTGGACTAATTCTGATCCATTTTTATCTGGGGCAACAGGAGTCCCAAAGGCATGGGGAGGGGACAGCTAGAAAGGAGCAGGAAAATCCCCTGACCCTGTAGCAACACCTGTCAATAGCATATAGACAGTGCTCTCCATAACCCAGGAATGCTGCTAAACATTTTTCAAATACCGCCCTTTTAATCCTCAGGACAACCTATAAAGTTGAGTCTACTGTTTACAAATGAGGAAATTGACTCAGAGAAGTTACTTGTCCAAACTGCACAACCACTGAGTGGCCAGCCAGGGTTAGAGTCCAAGCTCATCTCCAGAGCTCTGGTCTGTAAGTTTCCAGGACCATATGCTCCACAAAGGCAGGAAGGCCATGTCTATTCTCCTATACCCCCTCTAGGGTCCACAGTAGGTATCTGCTAAATAATGAAAGACCAAGACCAATCAGCTTCATTTACTAAGACCACATCATGCCAAGTAAGGACTTGCCAAGAATTATTCCTCATCCTTACACTAACTTTGCAAAATCAGTGGTATTGGCAGGGGTTGAGGAACCAGATGTCAGGTCCCTGTGCACCCAGGTTCTTGGTTCTCAGTACTGAAGAATGGTTACGGGTACTGAGTCAATGGAATGAATGAGCCAAGCAAGCAAGTGCAAGCAGGCAAAGTGCCGAATTTTTATTACAGATTAAAGCATGGTACATGCCAAAGAAGGAATGGGGTCAGCCCCTGAGAGTGGAGTTTAACAAGATTTCTCCTTTTGTGCAGACTCCCTTATATTATGGTAAGTACGGGGTAGAATATTCATGATTTTTCTTGAGAAAAGGTGGAGAATTCTTGGAATTGGGAACCCTCCCCATTTTTATTCTTGTAAGGCAATTTCTCAGGATTGCCATGGTATTTATAAACTCATGACAATGGTTGGTATGATTTTTACTATGTTAATGAAGGTCGTTCATCTAGGGCAGGGGTCCTCAAACTGCGGCCCACGGGCCACATGAAGCGGTGTGATTGTATTTGTTCCCATTTTGTTTTTTTACTTCAAAGTAAGATATGTGCAGTGTGCATAGGAATTTGGTCATACTTTTTTTTTTTTTTAACTATAGTCTGGCCCTCCAACGGTCTGAGGGACAGTGAATTGCCCCCCTGTTTAAAAGTTTGAGGACGCCTGATCTAGGGAGTTCAACTGTGAGCATGCTCTATTGAGGCTTTGATTGTGTCTCTGCTTTGTGGTTTCTCTACCTCTTTTTACCTCTTGGAGCCCACTCCCTAGGGTCTTAGTCAGGCTGTTCCCAAAGCAACCCAATCAGTATGACCACATCTGTCTGCCCATGTCAGAAAGTCCTAAGGACATTAATCAGTCCCCAAAACAACCAGCTCTCCAAAACAACCCACCTGCAAAACTTGCAACTGCAACATCTTCATTAGTCCTGTTCTCATAACAACTCAGGCCAACCTGACCCACACAGATCCAAAATAGCATCCACCATCCACCCTCCTCCTGTCTAATTAACTGCTTAACCTAACAGTATCATCTTACTCTATTTGGCCTGCTATCACATAATACTATAAATTTTGTAGCTTACAAACAACAGAAATTTATTCCTCATACTTCTGGAGCCTGGGAAGTCTAACATCAAATTGCCCGCAGACTCAAGATCTGGTGAGGGGCTGTTTCCTAGTTTATAAATGGAGTCTCCTTGCTGTGCCCTCCCAGGATGGAAGACAAGTAAGCCTTCTGGGACCTCTTTCATAAGGGCACTAATCCTGTTTCTGAGGGCACCTCCTTATGACCTAATCACCTCACACCTCCTAATAACAATAACTTCGGGGTAGGATTTTAACATATGAATTAGAGAAAACAAAAACATTGAGACCATAGCAATTGGTATCTCCATTTTAGAGTCAAAATAACTGAGGCTTAGAGAAATTAAATGTCCACAAAGTTCTTAAGTTTAGAAAATACACAACAGCATAAGATTTTCTGCCCTCACAGAATTTATAATTAAGTTGAAGATAACATCCATCTGTCTACTATTATCTAAGCAGTTTGCCCTGAGACCCAAATGAGAGATACAGGAAACATGTGCTGCAGAAGCTCAGCACAAACATAAATGTTACCGCTTTTGTTTGTGTTTTCTTGACATCTACATCATCACACATTAAGTTATCACAAAGCATTACCTTAAGTGAAAATATATGGTGAATGTGAGCATAGAATCTGGAAACCGTGTGTCCACTCCCCTTGCAATTTGGTTGGGTGGTACACTGGCCACAAGAGGACTACCTCAGCCTGTAGAAGGGGGCAAGGTCAATTTGGAGTGGCTTGAGAGATCCCAGCAGCCCCTCATCCCTAGGATATGTCCTTCCCCTAAACTCTGACATCCTCCCAGCATGAGTATCACACCAAGTTGGTGCTAGCCTTCTCCAAACAACATCCTTTACAATGCAAATACCCAGGTAGGAGGAGCACATTCAATTTCTGGGAAGGAAGGATGAAAATCAGCTGTATAGACTGGAAAGCTGGGGATAAATTCATCCAACAAATCTCTGTTTAACATTAACTAGATGTTAAGGATATAACAGAGATGAAGGAGAGTGAACAGGATGGGGGGCAGCTCCATTACGGTGGAGTAGGCAGACAAGGAGGCTGAGGCCACAAAGAAGCACAAATTGCCTTCAGTGGGAAGAGCTGGAGTGGAAAGAAATAGGAAAACAGAAGGGAAAAGAATGGGGCAGAGTCGGGGTGGCGCCTGTGGCTCAAGGAGTAGGGCGCCGGTCCCATACGCCGGAGGTGGCGGGTTCAAACCCAGCCCCGGCCAAAAACCACAAAAAAAAAAAAAAAAAAAAAAAAAGAATGGGGCAGAGACTGAGCTGGAGAGCTCAGCAGACTCTCAGAGGAAAGGTTAACTCAGAACTGTAGGATGAGGAGGAGCCGAACACAGGTAAGGAATGTTCCAGCCAAAGATAATGGCACGTACATAGGCCTGGGTAGGAAAGGGCATAGAGCATCCCCAGGGTGGTGGCCAGCTGGTAGGACAGGACTGGAAGGTCAGAGTCTGCAGAGAAAGGTCAGGCCTGAAAATAATCACAAACCCCTGGGGGGCATATGTGCACAGACAGGCCCCAATATAGGTTTTAGAAAAGTCCCTCTGGCTATTCCTTGTAAAAGGGCTCATGGGGAGAGAGAAGACCAGATAAGAGATGGGGCACTGGGCTAGAGTGGGGGCTGGACAGACATGAGGAGGGGGTGGTGCAGGGCGGCGGGGCAGGAAGGATAAGGACTTGCATTGTACTTTGGAGACACAACTATCAGAAGGGATGTACTGAGCTGCAGAAGGGAGGGGGATTCACATTTCTTTTGTGTTTGGCCAGCCTGGGTCGAGTTGCTGCCTTTAATTACCTATCCTAAATATGTACCATGAGAAAGTCATCATAAGAGCTGTGCTCACCACACCCACACAAATAAAACAAATTCCTCTGGACAATCTACCGCTTGGGCACACCAAGAAATTCTTGAAAAGCATCCATTTCTTATAGGAATCTGACCCCACAGGGCAGAGATGCCTTTGTTTTCCAGCTGAATGGGATTCCTGGGTTTAACAGCACTTCCAATGCCTTTCCCACCTCCCACAGTGGCTTTCCTGGTTGTTGAAGTGTATGATTATTTAGTGAAAGAAAGCTTTAAAGAGTGTGTAGAATATGACAACACCAAAACCAGAGGGACGGGGCACAACAGTGAATATCTGGTTCCAGTAACCGAGTTCCTCAGTAACATGTCTTACCATCGGGACACAGGGAAACATTAGCTGTTTAAAGACACCTCACTCATAACATTTTAGCAGAGAAACAGATTTCCCATTGAGCAAAGCCTGCCAATCTAAAAACTTACTTCTATGACATTTAAAAGTTACAGACAACATAGGGTACAACATACAGACTAAAATTTACTATGAACATTAAAATGTCAAAATTGCATGAAATTTGTATTTGCAGGTCAGCTTACTAACTCGTATTTTTCAAAGCAAGAACTGCCATGAGGAATCCCACTGTGTTTTCACTGCTCTCTGCAGCATCCGCACAGAAGTGCTTACGTAGACACTCCCGAGACACTCACAGGGGTGTCTGGTTTCCATGACAAGTGAAACTGTACAAGTTTAGAGACTAGGAGGCAGTGGGGCCACCCTCCCAGACTCCAGAGCACTAAAGACACTCACAAGAACCGCATCAGTTACAAGGTTCTTAGAGAGTTTTAGAAGCAAAGAGAAAATACAGGCCCAAAGAATTGTGGAACAACGGGTGTTCTAGAAGGAGAAGTAAGGGGAACAGAGAGAGGAAGAGAGAAGCAGAAGAGAGGCCTGGAGAGGTGGAGGGCACAGTGTGGAGAAGGGACAGGGAGAATTCCGAGCCCACAGAGTAGGAAAGGCCATTCCCAAGAGGAAATGTGTCCCTAGGCCCAACAAGAGACTAAAATGCTTGGGAGCAGTGACCAGGTTTCATGGTCACTACTACATTTGCTGGGTGAAGAACAACTGCATTTGGATGTCTCAAATCTGGCACCAACCTGATGGGCACTTCTACTTTTTCCTACCCCCTTGCACTGCAGTTCTCTCATCTAGATCATGAAGCTCCTAAAACAGTTCTTCTCAAACTTGACCCTTCTATGATTTAAAAGAGACAGAACAGTGTTAAGATCTCAGGAACTGGGTGGAGCAGGCGTCTTCCATCTCTCCATGTGTGTCTTTCGGAAATTTACTTAACATGCCTGGGCCTCAGTTTCCTTGTCTGTAAGTCAGAGGTGACGGCAATATCTGTGTCACAGGATTCCCCTAAGGGTTGAGTCAGAAGAGATTGTTGACACGAGCTATGTGAACTGCTACTAGCAGAGATCTTTGATCCCAAATCCCAAATGTGCTTTATAGACTAATCAACGTGGAGGGATGGGGCTAACCGCAGGTTAGACTGGAATTTTGCTACAGTCAGTCATTTGATAATCACACAAATTGGCACAGACGCAGACCCTGAGTATCTGAGGCAATGAGAGTTTCAGAAGCAAAGGGTATCTCAGCCTGCAGACTCAGACCTTGAGTATCTGATCCAGCACGAGCTCATTCCACATCCACACGTTGCTGAGTCACACTTCCACTACAGGACCCCAGTCAATGTCCTTTCTCCTTTTGAGTTGGCCCCTTTGGCTCCAGCTTTGGAAGGGAACCTGAGAATGAGATCTATGCTCTGCACTGAGGGGAGCAGAGGGAGAAGTCCTTGTTTGGTTCCTCCCAAAGTCAAGCTTCTTGCCTCCTGGATTTAACGGGCGGGTTACATCAAAACTCCTCTACACACCTTATGCCCCCCACCCCATGCCCCACCGTGCCCACCCAGAAAGGTGCGTGATGTTCTTTACTGCAGCACAAGCAATGCAAACATGCTGGCTTAGCCCTGATGGTCAGCGCTTGTCCACGCTGTCATTTGTGTTCACTATAAACAAACTAGAGTATTTTCTTGGTAGTTTCATGTAATGAAAAGAAGAAAGTTTTCCTGGGCTTTAATAGGGTAGAATCAAGTGAGTAGCTAGGGAGGAAAAGAGACTACAAAAAGATTACTTTGGCAATGAGGAATTCGAAGCATCCTCCTGAGAGTATTGCGAGGAAAAGACGAGCTTCTCTGAGCCAACTCACTAACTTCTCGTTCTCCGGCACTCCTTGACAAAGCCCATGCAGGCTCCAGAAAGACACCACAGCTCAAGGAAGGGCTAAGCACCCTCCAGGCAGGCTTACTCACGGCTATTTCTGCTAAAGCTTTACAAAAGCAGCATAAAATTAGGGCCGGGACTTGGAAGAATCAGCAGAGCCTATTTTATGCCTTTTAGATCTTCACTTTTGCTTTGTACGCTCTCAGGTGAAGGCACCACAGTGCTTGAGCGCCAGGTACCACTGCATGTATGCCCTTATTGGGTGTGTGTTGGGTGGGTTTCCCAGCCTAACCCCCAGCCTCAGTTTCTTCAGCCCACCTTTGACCTGGCTGTGACACACTGGGGAAGAGCCCAGGATCAAGAAATTGGCAGCGTGGGTCGAGTCACTGCTCAGCCACTAACTGGATGTATAACCTTGAGCCAGTGACATATCTTCTCTGTAGCCCATTTCCTCTTCTGAATAATGAGGACCATAATAGTACCATCTCATAAGTTCATTGTCAAGATCATGTGAAATGAAGATGGCAAGCCCCTCTAATGGTGCCTGGAACACACAGCCAAGTGTTCAAGCTAGTAATGGTCATGGGAGGTGTCCTAAGGGCATTCAGCTCTGTGCCCAAGGCCCCAGGAATGCAGTGGCCTCTGCACAGCCCTGTCTTCCAGCATGTGAGACCTTGGATCCCCAAGGCCACCCAGCAGGAATAGGAAGGATCTTCAGCCTGCAGACTCAGACCCTGAGTATCTGAGCCAGCAGTGTATCAGCCTCAGACACCCAGTGACTAAAGCCTTCAGTTTGAGGCTGTGTTCCAGCCAGCCAAGGCTAGAATCTTCCAGGCCCCAACCCTAGCTCTGCATGTCCACCCATTCTGTGTGACCGACCTTTACCAGTCTCTCAGCTCATTCTTCAGCACTCCTGCAGGTGCTGGGCTCCCTCCCTGCACTCTGGACTGCCCACTCAGGGCCTGGTGTCCACAGCCACTCCCAGTGCCCAATACGATTCCAGGCTCCAGCCCTCTGTCTCCCAGCTCAACCGTTGCCTGCAGTGACACCCACCTTCACTTTCATCCTCCTGTTGTGGCATAAAGAGTCTGTAGTCCTGTCTCAGGCAAAGTCTTCTCCCTGTGCTCCAGGTCTGGGACCTCCTCTGACTTCCTTGGGGACCTTGTCTTATCAACCAGCCTCTCTCTTTTCTTCTCTCTCTGTGGAAAACTTCTAGGTCCCATGTGGCTTCTCCCATGTTTCTTCCAACTTCCAAAGAGAGTCAACTCATAACTTAATTTTTACTTTCCTCTATTCACTGACCTGTGTTTTCCTTTCCTTCAAGTAGAGCAGCCTACATTTTTCCCTCCCGTCCAGCCTTCCATCATGATTTCTGCCCTCCCTATACCAATGAGACTGAGGTGCCAGGGCTCCTTTCAACACAATCAAAAAGAGAATTTGAGCTGAGTCTCGGCTGTTACCAAGTGGCAGGGTATTGTGGGAGAAGGGAGCTTCTATGTGGAGACCCACACCTTCCTCCTCCCCAGAGTCTTTCAGCCAGGGCCACGAGTCAGTTGGTTCCACATCTCACCATGATATACCAGACCCTGGCACCTCTTCATCTTCCTCTTCTATCATCCCCCTTCTGACTCGAACGTCTCCCTGCACACCTGGAGCTCAGGTAAGTGGCAATGACACTACCTAGGCAAGCAGTGAAGCCTCAGTCTTGCCTCTCTGGCCATCTCCCAACCATGCCTTCCCAATCTCAACAACTAATAGATTGTAACTTTACCTTGGTAGGAGGTCTAGGTAGATAGGCCCAATGGGTCACTGGAAATGGTCGTCTATGACTCACAAAAGAATGCAAATACTTGGTAATCCCATGCAAAGAAGGGTTACAGTGCTCGCCTCATACCCCCATCTCCATGCTTCCTGTCTAAATTTTACATAAATTTAAAAGGTGCTTTACTTAGGGACATATTACCAATTATTACAGCTGATTTGGGGTGAAATAGAATTTGCTTTGGGATGGCTCCAGTGTAAGTAAACCCACAAGGTTATAGCCAGCTATCCACAAAGTGAGGGCTAACCAAAGTATAATAGCAAAAAAAGCTTTTTAGAGCAAAAGGGATTTAAAAGAGTTTTCCACACTGCAACTTTTAAACAGGCCTTTTTGATGCTGAAATTAGCACGAAGTTTACTTAATACCCACAGTGCTACATAAAGAACCATTGAGAAAACACCAGGGGCAGCTGGAAAAACACAGGGAAAGAGCGGCAGGCAGGACGCCAGGCGCTGGGATGGCCTCCCCAGCTCAGCTCTCGCATTTGGTGCAGAGGCCCTGCAGGTGGCCTGCACAGGACAGAAGACCCAGGACACCAGGATGGTGCACTAAGAGCCAGGGTAACAGTGGGGGTGGGGGTGGGGGAGGTAAACACAACAGCAGGAAGCTGAGACCAGGACGACTGCAAAGGCAGAGTCACACTTGGTGGGCACGGGGGCAGCGCTGCGGATGCATGCTGAGCCTGCACAGGGTCGCAGACACACAAACTGGAAGGGCTAAGCACCCAGCCAGGCATGGTGAACCTCTCTCCCCTACCTCTTCCTTCCTTCTGAACTGCTCAATCCTATAAGCCCTCACATTGGGGCAGAGAAAAGTGGGCATCTGCGTGGGACTGGGCAGGAGAGCCGAGGTGCACCAAAGCCGAACAGCAGCTCCAGAGCAGTGACGATATGTGTGTAGCAGCGACATGTGGGGCAGATGACAGAGCCCAGGACTGGGGCATAGTGAGAAAGGTGAGGGAGAAAGGGAAAAGCAAGGTGGCCAGTCCTACAGGAGGCCCTGGGCTGGGGAGTCAGAGCCTGGGGGCCTGGCCTGGGGCAGAGCCCAGGCAGGTGAGGAGGGTGTCCCCATGAGGTGTCGGGGGCGTCCACCTAGAACTTAGGAGTCCAGCTTTAGCGATAAAGGCACCCACATGACAGAGGTGGTCTTGGTAGGATGAGGATGGGACATTGACTATAAATAGGGGGCTGGTCACATGCTGAGGAGAATGGGAGCCAATTTGTCATTGTCAGAGAACGTATTTTACAATTATGGAAAGGGACAATGAACACTGTGCTGTTGACCCGGAATTGAAGGCACTGGAATGGAAGGCACAGCAGTCCCCCTTATCCACAGGACATATTCCAAGACCCCAGTGGTGTCTGCAACTGTGGCTAGTACCCAACCCTGCATATACTGTATTTTTTTGATAACCAAGCAGGTTACTAAGTGACCAATGGGTACAGACAGTATGGATATGCTGGGCCAAGGGAGGATTCCCATCCTGGGTGGGTCAGAGAAGGATAGCACAGGAGTTCATCACACTCCTCAGAACAGCACACAGGTTAGACCTCATGAACTTTTTCATTTAATATATTTGAACCATGATTGACCCTGGGTAAGTGAAACTGGGCATAAGGGAATTACTGTAAATCCCTAATTTTTCATCTACATGTAAATAGACACCCCGATAGCTACAGATAGAACCAGCGTTGTGATCTACCTGTACAAAAGTTCAGATGTGCCCTCTGCTCCTATGTAGTTTCATGAAAATGATTTCAAGGATACCTTTACATCTTTCTCAGTATTTCATCCATTTATTCTACACTGTAAGTTCAGGTGACACCCCTTCCTGTGGACTTACTCTGCTTTAGCTACCCCCTTCCCTCTAATACAGGCACATACACACACACCATAGCCTGCCCTTCTACCTGCAATAAACTCTAACTTGTCTGGAAACTCTGCCAAGCATAGCCCAGGTCCTCTGTTCTTTCTATATCAAGCTTTGATAAGGAAGAGACCAAAAAACTGAAGTATCCTTAACAATTCAACCTCCTGTGTTTCTTCTGCAAATGTGCTAAATATACATTTAGTAAAATAAATATAATATAAAATATATAGTAAATAAAAACAAACCAAGAGCCAGAAAAAGGAAAGACAAAGAGAAAGCCCAGAAAACTCACAAACAAAACATCAGTCCCTAGAGGTGAACTGAGAAATTTCAAGCACTAGAAAAAAGTCAATTAAAAAGTTAAGGTTTTTAAAAAGGCTTGCTAGAAGAAAGTAAGCCTTTTGGAAAGAAAGACAGTGATATCTGATGGCCCAGCAAGAGACTATGCAACTTGTCATTGTTTTTTCTTTTTTTTTTTTTTGAAACAGTTTCACTCTGTCACCCTTGGCAGAGTGCTATGGCATCATAGCTCCCAGCAACCTCAAACTCTTAGACTCAAACAATCCTCTTGCCTCAGGCTCCTGAATAGCCGGGACTACAGCGCCTGCCACAACGTCCAGCTATTTTTTCATTGCAGCCATCATTATTGTTTGACGGGCCTGGGCTGGATTCGAACCCACCAGCTCAGGTATATGTGCCTGGCACCTTAGTGGCTTGAGCCACAGGCACCGAGCCTTAAAGTCACTCTTTTTAAAAATAAATGCCTGAACTATGTCCAGGAGGAAAAGAAGCAGATGCAATTTATAGACATCATTGGGGAAAAAAAAAATCTCAGAAGGTCATTTTTTAAATGTGTTTGTTGAGAAGGTTTTCAGTGTTTGACTATTTGTAAGGCCTTAAAAGCAAATAACCAGGTATAATCAATGAAGAAAGCAAACAGCCAAGATAGCTCAGTCAAGGATATAGAACTTGGTCGAAGTAAGGTGACCACACAGCCCAGGAGCAAAGGCTGCATCTCCTGCTCTCCACAGAGGACTCGGCTGCCAGTGGTCCTGGCTGCATGATTACTATCCTCACAGAGCTGAGAAGGAAGCCTCTCAGCTGTTTTTGGCTATTCCTCCTTTATACCCACATTTCGATAACCATCTTAGAAAACTCCACACTTCAACAATCTCTTAAAGGAATATTTATAACATCAAGGTTCCTCATTCTGAACCCAAATTAGCATCAGTGCATCCATCCCCTTGGGGGTAGGAATGAAACCACACACAGTGCCAATTGTCATTGTGGGTCCCAGCCCTTGCAGGGCCCAAAAAGCCTGTCTCTTCCCAGCAAGTGAGATGAAGACACCAAAACATGAGATTATTGCTTGGCACACTCATCAGATAGATGAGAATTCAAGAGCCTGAGAATAACCAGCTGTTCTGGGAAGCACTCTCCATGCCAAGGACTTGGATTATGAACACAACAGAAACACTTCAGAGAACAGAAGAGAATGACAAAGAATGGGTACCTTCGGCCAAGTGACTCATCTTATTTTGGTTTCTGAGTTCCCATGTATCTTCTCTTTCCTTCTCTGAATCACTTTATCTGAGATTCCCGTTCCACCCCCTTCACCCACCAACATTGATTAGAGCAGCATCATTTCCTGCTTCTGTTTTTAAACATCATTGGGCTTGCAGGCGAACAATTCATTACAAGGCTGCAAGCCATAAATGGTGAATTCAAATAAAATTAGTATCGCTGGGTTTAAGGTCAAATACAAATCACCTGGGGTCTCACCTAGGCTCTTGTTAAAATGTAGACTGATTCACCAGATGGGGTAGGAGTGAGAATCTGTGTTTTTAACTAGCTCTCAGGTGACATCCATCCTGCTGGTCCACAGGCTGCAAGGATCCAGTTTACCCAAAGTAACAGACCCAAAGAGGTGAAGTCTAATCTAAGGTTACACAGTAAGTATTCAAGCTAGGACTTCAGCTCAGCTTCTGACTCCACAGTGCAGTGGAATTGCTCTGTGTAAAAAATATGCCATGCCTCCATAAGTTTGCTTAAAAATAAACCAGTCATGTCATACTGAAAGAGCACCTCCAACAACCACATAAGACATTTTTGCATTACAGAACATAAAATCCAAGCCACCTCTTTTCCCATTTTTCAAAGTTCTTATTATCTGTCAGTCAGGGGAGACATTTTCAAAAGGAACTAGATCTCCCTAGTATGTAAGCTCTTTAGACCTGTGATTGATTCATGCTGGGTCAAAAAGGACAGAAATATTAACACATGAACATCTAGAGGGAGACTGGAGACTTAGTCTTCAGGTTCTGCAATGAAAATAGAACCAAGATTCAAGGTCAGGTCTCCAGAACAGGGGTCCACAAAAAGGGAGTAACATCTGTGTGCTGTGTTGGTGTGGGCCAGTGATGTTTCACCAGTGCACATGAAAAATTTTAAAAGATCATTAATTAAATTAAAGTAAATCAAAGCACAGTAAGTATATTCTCTTTTTTTTTAATCCACATAGTTTAAGTGTGCTACAGAAGTTTAACTATAGGTTCAAGTGTGCTGTGAGATAAAAAGGGTTGAATAACACTGGTGTAGACCCTTAAGCTGAGTCATTAACTCTGTAACAGAGGACCTGGCCTCTTTCCCCCAATTCTCCATTCGTCTCCTGCCTCCTCCCTGGACCGCAGGGAGTCTTGCTAATTCCATACTCAACAGAAGGAAGAAAGCAAAGCTGGTTCTTGATGTATGGATTCTTCTGTTCTCTCCACCTCCAGTCCTTCATGACGGGACTCACAAAACAAGCCCAATGAACTAAAAAGCAAGCGGAAAGACAAAAAGGGAAAGAGGAAAAATACTCATTTATGCGCCTGTGCTCAAAGCACTTGTTAGGGAGGGAGGAGAGGAACTCCCGCCAGCCAGAGGCCCTGGTCCAAAGTCTCATGTCTGAGTAAACATGGGTTTTGTGAGGCAACCCCCAAAGGTCAGGGGTCCCAGATAATTCCTCATCCCGAAGCAGAGTTAGGGGATAAACAGAGCATTCATTTCCCTCCCCCTGGTAAGAACAACAAACCCTGACACACAGGCATCCCCACACTCAAATGAGTGGCTTCTGCAGATGAGCCCCGAAGTTCCGGATCAGGGAGCAAAGCCAGGAGCCGGCTGGGGAGCTTTCCCACACGGGCTTCATTCCTCAGCCACAACACCCCAGGCTGCAGCCAGATTCAAGAACAAGAGGGCAGAAACGGTCACATTCTTCAATTGTATGGAAAAGGAACCAGCAGAACAGTCTGGGCCAAGAACTGAACTGCACTTGACGGGGTGCTGTGGAAGGAAGCACCTCCCTCCCAACACAGGCGCATCGTATAGCACAGATTTTCCAATGTCACTAATCCTTGTAGCATTCACACAGCAAAATGCAGAGAATGCTTAACCCTTGCATTTTTGGAAAATTTTTTCCCCAAAGAATATCCCAGCAGATATTCTTTGGGGAAAAAAAAAATCTGGAAAGAAGAACTGGAAACAAAGATGGACCTGGAACTGGCTGAATGGATAGAGTCACAGATATATAGACAGACGGCGGGGAAAATTCCTTATTCTCCCTGAGTGGTCCTGAATTCAAGGGTCATACAGGTTTCTGTACTTCCTGTAGGAGGGAGAGTGCTGGTAACGTGACCTTGCTACTTAGCCAAAGGCCAAGTGTTTGATTTGAGACCCTCTTAAAGTTCAGTCTAGACTCTGAGCACACCCCAGGTGAGTAAAAGTTTTAGGTTGCCATTTGTGTTGTACCTGCCTTCCTTTATGTGAAAAATATTCCAAAAAGTGTTACTGAAAATCATAGTTTGGACTCTGATATGCTTTGCAGAACTAAGGAAAGGTCTGAATCAGGCCCAGAAGAGAATGGTAAAGGTGAAAGCAGTGTCTTCTCCTGAAAGTCAGCCTGAAGACTAACTTCAGAAGACTGCCCTCAGCCTGTTGGTGGCAATTGTAGGGTTCTTAAAGTGATGGCCCCACGTGGGCCACATTGCAGAGGCAGCATTACGATACCATGATGAGAAGCCTCTCCGTAAAAACCATCAGAAGTAGCTCAGGGAGCATTTAAGCGCCTGCCCTGTAACAGTCAATATGTGGGGATTCAAGATGGTGTTGGGGTAATTGAGGAAATGTAATCTCATCAGGAAGCCACAGACTAGGAGAGCCTATAGGAACCTGGAGCAGTACAAAGGCTAAATACTGAAACAAGCATAGAGCTAAACATGTTTGCATAAGGCAGGGTGAGGGGAAAAATTAAACTAAAAAGAAATGAGAAAATATCAGGTACTAAAATTCCTTCGAAAAGTCCACTTTTGATTTAGTGGCCAGGGAAGAACTTAAATTGGGGATCTATAAAGAAGGAGTAGCTATGTGGATATCTGTGGGAACAATGTTCTAGGCAGAGGGAACTGCATGTGTAAAGGCTATGAGACCAGTGTGTACTTGGTACATTTGAGAATCAGAAAGAAGGCCAGTGTGGCTCGGGCACAGTGCAGGGGGCAATGTTGTGTGAGAAGAGGGCAGAGATGCAGCTAGTGGCCAGATCACAGAGAGCCTTGGAAACCAGGGAAAGGTGTTCAGATTTCATTCTACTGTGATGAGAAACTAGTAGAATATTTTCAACAGAAAAGGTGTCACTGTTGGGTGGTGCCTGTGGCTCAAAGGGGTAGAGTGCTGGCCCCATATGCCAGAGGTGGTGGGTTCAAACCCAGACCCGGCCAAAAACTGCAAAAAAAAAAAAAAGGTGTCACTGTTCTATAGATGTGTTTAAAAGACCAGTCTGGCCACTACGTGGAAAACTGTTTATAGGAAACAAGAAGCAGAGAAACCACTTGGGAAGACAGTGAGTAGGACTAGGGCAGGGTTTCTCAACCTCAGCAACACTGACATTTTGGGCCATGTAAACCTTTGTTATTGAGGGCGTTCTGTACTTAACACAAATTTTAGTGGCATCACTGGACTGAAATTAAACTCCAAAAGCAATCTTCTCTTCCTACTTATGACAGCCAAAAATGTCTCCAGACATTGCCAAATATCCCCTGAAGGGTAAAACCATCCCCATTGTGAATTACTATACTAGGGTGTTTACTGGGTAGGTGACATGAATGGTAGAGTCTGAACATCTTTTGAAGGTACAGCTGACAAAGCAGCTGATGAGATAAGACACCGAGTGAGAAGGAAAAGGAAGAGTCATTGACAGGATGTCTCCAAGATTTTGACCTGAGCAAATAGAATGAAACTGACATGTGTGACGACAAGGCAACCTAAAGGAGGGAACTCAGGAGTATGGCTTTGAAAACGTTGCATTTGAGATTCCTGTTAGACATCCATGTGAAAATGGCAAAGTCATTGCTGGAGTTCCAAAGAAATATCAGAGTCAGATATTTAAACATAGTAGTTATTCATACACATACAGAGAGAGATATTAGAAATAAATAACAAGGGTGATGATAGATAATTAAATAGATAGATAGATTAGTTGAGGTTGAGGTTACCTAGCAAGAGTTTACTCAGAAAACTCTAGTAGAAGGGTGCCCAACCTTTGTTTTCTCTCTGTCACACATTAGAAGAATAAGAGTTGTCTTGGGCCATACATTAAATACACAAACAGTAATGAAAGGTGATTAGCTAAAAAAAGGCATGTCCATGCATACTTTTCATGATATCTAACAGCACAGATAAGCAAAATTAAATCCTCACGAAATCAGCACGTGACCCCCAGGCCTCAGGTTGGACATCCCTGACAGTTCTTTCTCAGTATCCTTTGTTTTTTCTCCACATACTTAACTTACAGTCATGGAGACGAAGAGATCTAGGGTTTAGGAGCCAATTCTGGTGAGGGCCTGCCTGCTGGTGGGACTGTAAAATAAGCCTCCTTCCTGTTGGGACTGTAAAATCCCAAGGTGGCAGAGAGTATCTCATGCTTAGGGGCCTGAGCATTGACATGTGATCTCTCTTCCTCTTCTTATAAAGCCACTAGTCCCACTCCTACATTAACCCATTAATCCATTGCTGCATTAATCCATGGATTAATCCATTTACAGAAAGTAAAGCCCTCATAACCAAGTCACCTCTTAAAAGTCCCACCACTCAGTACTGCACCATTGTGGACTAAGTTTCAACGTGAGTTTTAGAGGAGACAATCAGTCAAACCATACCAGGCAGACACTGAAAAGAAGAAAGACAACTTTCCAGAAAGGTTGCAAATTTTACAGCCTCTAGGAAGAGAGTCAAAGTAAAAAGGCACTGAATTTCTTCAGACTGAAAATAAATCATACATAGATCACACTACACAGGCATAGGAACCTAGTTTACCCCAGAGCAGACCCTTCTCCAAACAGGCCCTGAGTTAATGAACCAGCTCTCCTTTGTGAATAAAATGTGGTCACCCCAACCAGCCCCCATCCTCAGCAATGGGGCAGGCAATGAGACTTAGCCCAGAAGAAATTGCTATCCTGCTCCCAGACTAGTTTAGGATCACAAAGCTCTCCAAAACAAAATATTTCAGGAATAAATATGAGTGAAAAATCCAAAGGAATAAATTTGCAAAACATTTTCATTAATTTTTGCATAAATACACCTCTGACCCAAGGACTCTACGAAAGAGCCTCATTCTCTATTCACACTAACTAACCCAATAGGTGGGATACACCTGGTGACCCACCTGGCAACCCAGTAGGTGATACATACAGGAATAATGGGCTGAGAGATTCCTGGTGAGAAATGCCCTCAGAGTAGAATATGAATTCCTCCTGAAGGACCTATATAATTCTCGCCATGGTAAAGGAGGAAGGAACAAAGGTCATGGAGTCAACCTAGAGAGGTCTCCAGGTAGGAAGTGGAATTCCTGGGGCCACATAGGACTTGAAACAAGGGAAGGACAAAAGAACAGTTCACATGGGTTACATAGGAGAGTGAAAGTAACAGGTTTGAAATCTTAGAAGCTTCTTCTTGATATTGATCTAAGCAATGATTTTTTTTGTTTTTGGATATGATGGCAAAAGCACAGGTACACCAAAGTAAATAGTATTTGCACAGCAAAATAAATAATCAACAGAATGAAAAGGCTAGGTATAGAATAGGAGAAAATATTTGCAAACCATACATCTAATAAGGGGTTAATAACCAAAATACATAAGGAACTTATACAACTCAATAGCAAAAAATAAAATTAAGAGTTTTATTATGGCTAAGAGTTATATTAAAAGGTGCAGAACATTACTATCAGGGAAATGTAAAGCAAAGCCACTATCTATCACCTTGCACCTGATAGAATGGCTCTTACCAAAAAGACCAAGAATAATAAGATAACAAGTGTTGGCAAGGATATAAACAGTATGAAGGTTCCTCAAAAACTAAAATTAAATTACTATGTGATTCAGCAATTCCACTTTAGGGTATATATCCAAAGAAATTGAACTCAATCTTAAAGAGATATCTGCATTTGTGTGTTCATTGTAGCATTACTCACAATAGCCAAGATATGGAAACAACCTGAATGTCCATTAAGAGATAAATGGATAAAGAAGATGAGATATATATATACACATACATCTATATACACACATCTACATACATCTATATACACATATCTATATAAACGCACACACATACATATATACACATTACCCCGTCTTAAAAAAGTAAGAAATCCTAACACTTGTGACAACATAGGTGACCTGGAGAACATTATGGTAAGTAAAATAAGTCAGATGCAGAAAGACAAATACTGTACGATCTGGTTTATATGTGGAATCTCAAACAGTCAAATTCACAAAGGCAGAGAGTAGAATGGTGTTGTCAGAAGCTGGGAAGGGAGGGAAATGGGAAGATGTTGCACAAAGTTTCAGTTACGTAAGATGATTAAATTCTGGAGATCTAATGTACAATTTGACTATAGTTAATGATACTATATATACTTGAACTTTGCTAAGAGGAGAGATGTTAAGTGCTCTCATCAAATAATAAAAAGAAAAGAAAGAAAATGGTGGCTGGGCATGGTGGCTCAGACCTGTAATCCTAGCACTCTGGGAAGCCAAAGCAGGAGGATCCCTTGAGCTAAGGAATTGGACAGCAGTATGAGCAAGAGTGAGACACAGTCTCTACTAAAAATAAAATTAGCAAGGTGTTGTGGAGGGCACCTGTAGTTCTAGCTACTCAGGAAGCTGAGGCAGGAGGATTGCTTAAACTTACGAGTTTGAGGTTGCTGTAAGCTATGATGTTGCTATGGCACTCTAGCCTGGGCAACAGAGTGAGAGTGAGACTCTGCCTCAAAAAAAATAAAAATAGGGCGGCGCCTGTGGCTCAGCGGGTAGGGCGCCGGTCCCACATGCCGGAGGTGGCGGGTTCAAACCCAGCCCCGGCCAAAAAAAAAAAAAAAAAAAGAAATCATATAAAAAAATAATAATAATAAAAATAAATAAATAACTATATGAGGTTATGAATATGTTAATTAGCTTGACTGTGGTGATTATTACACAATATATATCAAATTTTCAAATTGTATACTTTAATATACACAGTTTTTGTTTGTTGATTATATCTCAATAAAGTCAGAAAAGAAAAAAGTTAGATGCTTCAAATTAAAGAGATCTTAGGAAGTATTACATTAAAGTTATGAATTGAAACTTCTCTAATGTTCCCTGAGAAACACATAGAAAAACTGGAATACCAGTTAACTACTTTTGCTTCTTTAAGATACCACACCAAAACTGGGTTACATGAAACCTTGGGATTTTCTCAGATTATATATAAAGAAGGTTTAAAGGCATTTATTTATTATTCATCCAATAATGACCAAGACAGATCATTTTATACATCTAAAATTATCCTGATATCAAAATCAGACTGAAAACAGTACCAAAAAGAAAACTACAAATCAATATTCCTCATGACTATAGAATCAAAAATCCTTAGGAAAATATTAGCAAATAGAACTCAGTAATATATACATATAAAAAAATTATATACTGGCTCAGCACCTGTAGCTCAGCGACTGGCATGCCAGCCACATACACTGGAGCTGGTGGGTTCGATCCAGCCCAAGGCTGCCAAACAACAATGACAACTACAACCCAAAAAATAGCTGGGCATTGTGGCAGGCACCTGTGGTCCCAGCTTCTTGGGAAGCTGAGGCAGGAGAATCACTTGAGCCCAAGAGTTTGAGGTTACTCTGAGCTGTGATGCCACAGCACTCTACCGAAGGCAACATAATGAGATTCTGTTTCAAAAAAAAAAAAGCATATGAAAAGATGCCCCACATCACATGTAATTCCATTATGATGGAAATGAAAATTTTAAAAAAGGAGATACCACTGCACATCTATTGGAATAGCCAAGTCCAGAAGCTTATAACACTAAGTTCTGGTAAAGATATTGAGCAATAGGGACTCTCATTGCTGCTGAGAAAGCAAATTGGTACAGCCACTTTGGAAGACAATTTGGCTGTTTCTTACAAAATTAAACATACTCTTACCATTAATCCAGCAATCACACTTTACCCATATGAGTTAAAAACTCTTGTCCACACAGAAACCTTCACATGGATGTTTACAACAGCTTTACCCAATAATGCCAAAACTTGGGCGCAAGCAAGATGTCCTTCGGTAGGTGAATGGATACATAAACTATACGTAGAAACAATGAAATATTATTCTGCACTAAAAAGAAACGAGCTCAGAAGCCATAAAAAATCATGGAGGAAACTTAAATGTATATTACTAAGTGAAAGATGCCAATCTGAAAAGGTTACATGTTGTAGGCTTCCAACTATGAGACATTCTGGAAAAGGTAAAACTATGGAAACAGTAAAAAGGTCAATGGTTACCCAGGGGTAGGGGAGATGGAGGATGAATAAGAGAAGTGCAGAAAACTTTTACAGCAGAGAAAACACTCTATATGAAAACATAACTGTGGATATGTGTCATTATAAATTTGTCCAAAACTATGGAATGTACAACACCAAAAGTGAACCCTGATGTTACTATGGACTTTGAGCGATAATGATGTGCCAATGTAGGCTCACCAACTGTGACAGATGTACCACTCTGACAGGGGATGTCAATAATTGGAGTGGCCATGTATGTGAGCACCGGGGGTTATGAAATATCTCTTTATCTTCCTCTCAATTTTTGGTATGAAACTAAGATTGTTCTTAAAAGACAAAATCGTTTTCAAAAATGAATCAATGGGTTCGGTGCCCATAGCTCAGTGGTTAGGGTGCCAGCCATATACACCAGGGCTGGTAGGTACCCCGGCTTGGGACAGCTAAGCAACAATGACAACAACAACAACAAAAATAGCTGGGCGTTGTGGCAGGTGCCTGTAGTCCCAGCTACTTGGGAAACTGAGGCAAGAGAATATCTTAAACCCAAGAGTTTGAGGTTGCTGTGAGCTGTGACACCACAGCACTCTACCAAGGGTACAGGGTGACAGAGTTAGAATCTGTCTCAAAAAAAAAAAAAAGAATCAATGTAATTTATCATATTAACAAGCTAAAGAAAATTCATCCTATCAACTCATGCAGAAAAACATTTTATAAAATTTGATACCCATTTGTGATAAAACCTTCTCAATTTGATGGAGAGCATCTATAAAAATAAAACAAAACCGATAGTTGATATTATACCAGTGATGAAGGTCTAAATGTTTTCTAAGATTGGAAATATGGTAAGAGATATCTGCTCTTACCATTCTTATTCATTATAGCATTCAAAATTCTAGATAATGCAATAAGTAAGGCAAAGGAAAAGAAATTAAAAGACATAAGATCAGAAAGGAAGAAATAAAATTGCTCCATTTGCTAACATCAATATATACAGAGGGAATCCTAAGTAATCCATCAACAAAACTATCTTAGAGCTAATAAGTGAGTCCACAAAACTCATATCATTCAAAATAAACATATAAAAATTAACTATATTTTTATATACTAGCAATAAGCATGTGATATAGAAATTTAAAACACAGCTGCTTTAAAATGAAATATTTAGGTATAATCTAACAAAACACATATAGGGCTAGTATGCTGAAAACTACACAACACTGATTAAAGGAGATCTAAATAAATCAAGATGCATACCATGTGTATGCATCAAAAAGACTAAATATAGCAAAGACATCTATTATTCCCAAATTAATATATAAGTTTAATACAATTTCTATCAAAATCCCAATAAGCTTTGTGTAGATAAGAATATTGTTATATAGAAAATCAGAGAACTAGAATCACAAAAACAATTTTGAAAAAGGAGACTAAAATGTGAGGAATAGTCTACCATATTTCAAGACTAATTATATAGCTATGATAATGAAAACTGTGTACTATCAATGGAACAGAACCTAAAATTCAGAAATAGATTAAAAAAAATATGTTCCACTGATTTTTGCAAAAGCAATTTAATAAAGGAAAAAATAGTCCTTCAACAATGGTGCAGAGCAACTAGATATCCATAGGCAGGAAGGAAGGGAGGGAGGGAGGACTCTGAGTCTCATACAAAAATTAACTTGAAATAGATCATGTACTTAAATGCAAAATGTAAACATAAGGAGGTGATGGGGCAGGAGAGAAATAGTTATAGTTATAAAAGGACAACATGACAGATTCTTTTACAGAAATGTGTCATCGTGACCACACTGATGTCTAAATCCTGGCTGTGATATTGTACAGTAATTTTGCAAGATGTTGCCATCAGAGGAAACTGGGTAAAAAGTACTACAAATACTTCTTTATACTAGTTCTTACAACTGTATATAAATCTACAACTGCCTCAAAGTAAAAAGTTTAACTTAAAAAAAATACTAAGAAAATATAATACCTCTTTTAAAAGCTTAATCCATATTTGAGTTCAAAAAGAGAAAGGAAGACTTTAGGCCAGAAAATGGAGTGGGAGTTGAAGCTGGATGGCCCTTGAGCAATCCATGCCCAGCTGTTCCAGATTAAGAATTAGAATTTAATTTCCCAGCACAGGCTGGAATTGAGGCTAGGATTGATGACAGAGTTGAGAACTTTAATAAAGCCTGGGCTAAGAAATGAGGTGAACAGGAATTAAATAATGCCCTGTGAAAGGGATGAAAATGGTTTCCTGACCCAGGTACACAGTCTAGGTGAAGGTGAGGTAAGCACTTACCTTTTCCATCATCTTAGCTACTACATTGTGCTCCTGTACTTCCAATGAATCTGAAGCAGAGTCCCCCAAGAAAAACAAGAACCCTAATTTTGGGGTCCAACATTGTGCACTATCCTCCCAGTCTAGAAGTCTGAACTGAATTGCTAACAGTAAACTCACCAGGAACCAGCCTGGTAGAGGTTCTCACTCCTGCCAAGGCTGAATTCAGAGTCTAACACATTAAAGAATACAGTTTTTAAAAATTTTTAGAATGGAACAAATTAACTGAACTGTCCAAAATAAGCAAATTCCATGATTTCAACTTTAAGAAACTGTTGAGGGAGGAAGGGTAGTGGAAATGGCAGAGATGACAGAAAAGGGCTGCTGTGTGGGGGACACAGCTGACTGTGTCTGGAGAAGCCTCCAAGAGGACCAGAACGGGAGCCACATGAGAGGTCTTTAGAGGAGGAAGGACGTTGTCCCACAGCTTCCCATAAGTGACTTTTCTGGGATCTTCAGTTTGAAACCATCAAGGTCTGCACCTGGAGAGACTCAATGAGCCTCGAATCATAGACAACTCCAAGAGAACACAGGCTCCAGCAGCTCATGCAGATGACCATGTGTGAACTGCAGACCCAGTCAGGACTGCACCCCAGGATAAGAGGCACAGAGCCCAGTCCACATGAAAGTGTCTGCTTCCTAGGAAAGCTTTCCCAAGTCTATCTCTGCCCCTAAAAATGGTGATGGGGCTTAGAGCCAGCATACCCTAGGCCTGCCATTCTGTGAATAAGAGTATGGGGTCATCCCTGGGTGAAAGGAAAAGCAATTATACCAGAAGTCAGACCCCCAGACGCATGATCAGAAGTCAATCAGAAGTCAACATAGGTCCAGAAACTATCCTTTTTTTTTCTTTTTTTTTTTTGGTTATTTATTTCTTTACTTTTTTTTTTATTGTTGGGGATTCACTGAGGGTACAATAAGCCGGGTTATACTGATTGCATTTGTTAGGTAAAGTCCCACTTGCAATCGTGTCTTGCCACCAAAAGGTGTGGCACACACCAAGGCCCCAACCCCCTCCCTCCATTCCTCTCTCTGCTCTTCCTGTCCCCACTCCTCCCTCCTTCTTTCTCTCTCTGCTCTCCCCTTCCCCTAATCCTACTGTGACCTTAATTGTCATTAATTGTCCTCATAACAAAATTGAGTACATAGGATTCATGCTTCTCCATTCTTGTGATGCTTTACTAAGAATAATGTCTTCCACTTCCATCCAGGTTAATACGAAGGATGTAAAGTCTCCATTTTTTTTAATGGCTGAATAGTATTTCACAGTATACATATATCACAGCTTGTTAATCCATTCCTGGGTTGGTGGGCATTTGGGTTGTTTCCACATTTTGGCGATTGTAAATTGAGCTGCAATAAACAGTCTAGTACAAGTGTCCTTATGATAAAAGGATTTTTTTCCTTCTGGGTAGATGCCCAGTAATGGGATTACAGGATCAAGTGGGAAGTCTAGCTTGAGTGCTTTGAGATTTCTCCATACTTCCTTCCAAAAGAGTTGTAGTAGTTTGCAGTCCCACCAAAAGAGTTGTAGTAGTTTGCAGTCCCACCAGCAATGTAAAATTGTTCACTTCTCTCCACATCCATGCCAGCATCTGTAGTTTTGAGATTTTGTGATGTGGCCATTCTCACTGGGATTAGATGGTATCTCAGGGTGGTTTTGATTTGCATTTCTCTAATAGATAGGGATGATGAACATTTTTTCATGTGTTTGTTAGCCATTCATCTGTCTTCTTTAGAGAAGGTTCTATTCATGTCTCTTGCCCATTGATATATGGGATTGCTGGCTTTTTTCATGTGGATTAATTTGAGTTCTCTATAGATCCTAGTTATCAAGCTTTTGTCTGATTGAAAATATGTAAATATCCTTTCCCATTGTGTAGGTTGTCCTTTTGAATGATGATGACAGCATTCTAGTCAAAATTTGGATAATAACAAATTTTGACATATGAGCAAATAAACTTGAAGCCAACCAAGTGGTCTGCTCACATGATGAAAAGAAATTCATTTGACTTGTGGTGCCTTTTTTTATAGCCATCCATTAACAGTCCAAAGATGTGTAAAAGCCTCCCCAATAATCCCAGTGGAGTGTTTCTCCTGGCAAAATCATTCAGCAGTTTGGATGTTGATAATTTTCCATCATCTGAGCTACTACGTTATGCTCCTGTATTTCCCATGACTCTGAATCTGAAAATGCCCCACCCTGCTACACTACTTGCTGCTCCTCGGGGACATTTGAAATTGAAACAGCTCCAGTATTCTAGTCTCAAGCCTGGCATGATGCTAAACAGCATGCAATTTCCCTTAAAAAGCACAAGATGAAATTAGGGGACAATTTAGAGCAGTGGTTGCACCCCTGCCTGCTGGTTAGAATCACCTGAGGCCAACCACCACTACATTAGAGTAATCTTGGCCAATACGGTTAATTAACACCCGCTCTCACTAATTGGTGGCCACTGGCAACAGCTACTGCACTTTAGAATCTCCTGGGGAGCTTTCAAAATGCCAATGTCTGGACTCTACCCTCAGACCAATTAAATCAGAACATCTGGGGCATGGAGTTGGGGCAGGGTATCTCCCCAGGTGAACCTAATGCTAAGCCAGGGTTAAGAACAGACTGCTCTAGTCCCACCTTCTCAAACTTCAGTGGGCATCAGAATCTCCTGGAGGGCTTATTAAAACAAAGGTTTGAAATGGACAAATCTATAGAGATGGAAAGTTGATCAGTGGCTTCCCAGGACTGGAGAAAAGGAGGCAACTGCTAAGGGGTACAGGTTTTTCTTTGTGGTAAAGAGAATGTTCTGAGATTTGTAGTAATAGTTGCACAGCCATGAATATATTCAAAGTCATTAAATTCTAAGTGGGTGAATTGTATGTACGTGAATTATATCTCATCGAAGCTGTGGAAATACATACACATGTGCGTGTTTCTGCCCACCCCCAGAGATTTGGATACATCAGGTCCAGAGAGGAGCCCGTGAATTTGTCTCTTTAATGAGCTCCCAGGCGATTCTGCAGATTGATTCTGCAGGTCTCCAGACCACAGAAAGGTACCCATGTTCACACTCTGTAGGGTCTTGTGAGCATAATAATGCTTCGTTTTCAGGGGCTCTTTTAATGTCAGCAGTTCTTTCTTCTGTTACCCTGGCCATAGAGGATCAGGTGCCACTGATGTTGCCAGGGGTGTGTCTTAGTAATGAGAGTTGCATTGCAAAGGAAAGATGTAACGTGAACCCAGATCAAGCTCAGAGGGGAAAGTCATGGAGACAGGAAATGTCCCCTATTCAAGTGAGATGTGGCCGGAGAAAAGTGGAGAAGAAAAGGACACCATTCTTGATTTTGTGTTATGATCTGATGAGGCGGAAATGATAAATACCTACAAATAGAAATCCAGATTTACAGAAAAAGGCAAAGCATGACTCTCCATTTATTGCACAAAGCAATTCATCCCCAGAGGTCCTTCAGAAAATTTAAATTCCTATCTAATGTTTTACATGAAAGTCTTCACAGTATTGCAGCAAAGTCAAACTATACAGATGAAATTACAAATAGCAGAAATTTTTAGTGTAATGGCAGGAATGTCAGGAGAGTTTGGAACAAGTGCCTTCCACAGGAATACCAGTGCCGTTAGACATTCTGCTCAGCAAACCAGCCCTGGCATGAGTGCCAGTGCTGGTACCCTGGACTTCCCACAAACCAATATCAGACTGTGGGATCTCTGTGACATGCAGTCACCCCTAGGCACACCCCATTAGTGTTGGCACCTACCTCCTGCTCAAGCTTGAGAAAAACCTCAACAGATCTCAGCACAGCCCCTAAGCATTGCTTGGTGTGCATTGCTAGTGAGGTTGTCACTGTTGCTGCTGCCAGAAGTAGGGCAGAACAAAGGGACCAAACTTTTTTTAAATGCAGGTTTAAATGTTTTAAAAATAGGCTTTATTAGGTGGCACTTGTGGCTCAAGGAGTAGGGTGCCGGCCCCATATACCAGAGGTGGTGGGTTCAAATCCGGTCCCGGCCAAAAACTGCAAAAAAAAAGTATGCTTTATCAGCTTGGTGCCTGTGGCTCAAGCAGCTAAGGCACCAGCCACATACACCTCAGCTGGCTGGTCCGAATCCAGCAATTACGGCTGCAACCAAAAATGGCCGGGCATTGTGGCAGGTGCCTATAGTCCCAGCTACTTAGGAGGTTGAGGCAAGAGAATCGATTGCTTGAGCCCAAGAGTTGGAGGTTGCTGTGAGCTGTGATGCCATGGCACTCTACCCAGGGTGACAGCTTCAGGCTCTGTCTCAAAAAAAAAGGCTTTATCAAAGCTTGAGATGTATCAAATAATAGTAATTATTTTCATTACTATTGCATTTAAAAATTAATTTGCATAATAAGGTTGTTCGATAATCTCCAGTCTTTCTCATTTGCTAAAAAAGGAGTGGGACAGACAGTGTCCATAAACTACATCAAACCCCACATATTCCAGTGTCTGGCATATTAGAATAATAACAATAATAACAGCAGCCAGCATTCATTGAGTGTTTATTATTCAAAACATAATTTTGAAATTATCTTCTATTTTTATTTATAAATATTAGTTGTCTATTTTTTTGAGACTCTGAAAAAAAAAGAAAAGAAAAATCTGTGACTATTCCACACCTTAATTGGTATATAAACGAGAGACAGTCAGAAACAGAGTTTACCAACATTGTACAGGTGCTACTTTGTCTATGGAGTAGTTTTGGTATTTGTTTATGTAATAAATGTTGCTTTCATTTCCAAAAAAAATTTTTAAGAAAAGTAATTATTTACTAAACACTCTTGGGATTTTTTTAACATATTAATACATCCTCACAGTATCCTATTACGTGGGTCAACAAAGTCAGATAGCACATATTGCAGGGTTCGCAAGCCATACAGTGCCCGTCCCAGCTACTGCCGTAGTTGGAAAGGAGCCCTAGACCATATGTAAACATATGGGCTTATCTGTCTTTTAGTTAAAGTATGTTTATAAAAACAGGCGATGTTAGAATTGCCTGTGGGCCATAGCTTGCTCGACGGTGCTGTATGGGACAGGTACTCTCATTATCCCCACTTTACAGGTGAGAAAACAGAGGCATACAGGGACCACCTCCCAGCCCGAGGTCCCACATGACGTCTGATTATGATGTGCGCACACTCGACGACTCTATCAGAGTCTGCAGCCGCCATCACACTTAGTAAGAGGTGCACTCAGTCCAAATGCAGGTTTTCCTAATTCAAACCACACTAGTCAGCCAGTCAGCTATCTCCTCAGAGCTGCCTAGAGGCTGAAGACCCAGCTCAAATCCACCCTCTTCTCCCCCCAACCCTGACCCCAGTGTCCCTGGTGGGAGGTCTCCCTGCCCCTCCTACCCTCAGTGCCCTCACTCCCTGGACCTCCAATCCGATCCCTCTCTTTAGTATACATTTTCTTCCCAACTGAGGTCAGCATCAGCTCCCACATGTCAAAGTGTCGTGAGCCTGCTGGTTCCAACAGGTCTCTTCAGGGTGAGACTCAGGGGCCTGTCAAGGGAAGCCAGGGAGATGGCAAAGCCAGCACTCACCAGTCCATGGCAGGCACTGAGGGCTGCCGTCCCGACTCTAGTGCCCCGCTGCAAAACCGTGCCCCTGAGATGGCAGCGGGGGGCAGAGGAAGCCACCACCTTAACATGGGAGAGGTTCCCATGTCTCTTCTCCACGACGTAGCTATTGGAAAGAAATCCCTGATTGACTGTCAAGTTAAAAAATAGGTCCTTCTCCTCATGAGAAATTCTATAATACACCTGGTCCTCTGAGCTGTCCAAATGTCTCTTCTTCCTGCTGCTCTTGATAGGATGGTCCACACCATATGACAGAAAATGCCCACCCGCATCTACTCGGACAGGTGTCACCACGTGGTATTCTGGCAGAGCCTTGACAAAATGCCCTGGAAGAAAAGCAGACAGAAGAAAACTGAGAGACCCAAGCTGAGCCTACGGCAAGGCAAAGCCACTTTTCATTTGGAACTCAGATTCCAGCTTTTTTTTTTATTGTTTGGGATTCATTGAGGGAACCAAGAATTAGGTTACACTAATTGCATTTGTTAGGTAAAGTCCCTCTTATAATTGTGTCCCACTCCCAAGAGGTGTGCCATACACTGTGACCCACCATCCCCCACCCACCTCCCCTCTCCCCGATCCCTCATTCCCCTACTCCACCCCTTGTATTAGATCATCTACTGGCTTCATATCAGACTTGAGTACATTGGATTCTTGCTTCTCCATTCTTGTGATGCTTTACTAACAAGAACGTGTTCCACCTCCATCCAGGTCAATACAAAAGATCTAAAGTCTCCATCTTTTTGATGGATAAACAGTATTCCATGGTATACATATACCACAGCTTGTTAATCCATTCCTGGGTTGGTGGGCATTTAGGCCATTTCCACATTTTCGTGATTGTAAATTGATCTGCAATAAACAGTGTAGTGCAAACATCCTTATGATAAAAAGAAATTTTTTTTCTTCTGGGTAGATGCCTAGTAATGGGATTGCAGGATCAAATGGGAGGTCTAATTTGAGTTCTTTGAGGATTCTCCATACTTCCTTCCACAAAGGTTGTACTATTAAAAATCCCATTGACTTGGGCGGCGCCTGTGGCTCAGTCGGTAAGGTGCCGAGCCCCATATACCGAGGGCAGTGGGTTCAAACCCGGTCCCGGCCAAACTGCAACCAAAAAATAGCTGGGCATTGTGGTGGGCGCCTGTAGTCCCAGCTACTCAGGAGGCTGAGGCAAGAGAATCTCTTAAGCCCAGGAGTTGGAGGTTGCTGTGAGCTGTATGATGCCATGGCACTCTACCGAGGGCCATAAAGTGAGACTCTGTCTCTACAAAAAAAAAAAAAAAAATCCCATTGACTTGAAGTTTAGCAATCCTTTCCACCACACAGACACTGCTAACATTAAATTCCCAGAATAACTCACACTCCTGGGTGACATCAGACACAAATTTAGGTGAGAATTAATTCATGGGGAATACTGTAAGGCAGGCATCCTCAAACTTTTTAAACGGGGGGCCAGTTCACTGTCCCTCAGACCATTGGAGGGCCGGACTATAGTTTAAAAAAAAAAAAAAACTATGAACAAATTTCTATGCACACTGCACATATCTTATTTTGAAGTTAAAAAACAAAATGGGAACAAATACGATCACACCGCCTCATGTGGCCCACGGGCCGCAGTTTGAGGACCCCTGCTGTAAGGAGAGGGCCAAGATCCACATGATGAACAGGAACCTTTCAAGTCTAAAGTTCATTACTTCATTAGTACAAATCACAGAACTTCATTGTTGATCATGAGGCACGTAAACACCTCAGGAACTTCCAGTAAACTCAAGTTAAAGGGAAAAAATAAAAACACAGAAAAATCTACCATATACACACTAATAACCCTTATGCCAATTATAGCATAAGCATGTTCTATTATGTAGCAAACACGCTTAAAGGAACTTGGGTTTTTTAAATGTTCACAAAATATACAAAATAAAATGATAAGGGAACATATAAACATTTGAAGTATTGGCTCAAAATATGAAAACTGCCACTTTAAAAATTCAACACTTGTTCTTTCCACACCTGAGAGCACCCATATTTGACTTGCCCAATTTTAAATTCCCACAACTACCTCCTTGTTTTGATATGTAAAAGTAACAAAAGATCTACCTAGCGGGGAATTAGTCATCCTCTGGATTACCGACTGCTTAAAGATCATTAACTACACACTTGGTAAAATAAAGTAATATTTTGCTTCAACCTAAAACAAAAGGAAAAAAAAGAAAACATGCTATCTGCCACCCCCCAGCTGTACCCTTGCACTTTTTAACTTGCTTTTCTTTGTTCATGTTATTTCTCTAACTAGAATATCTTTAGCATTCTATCAAAATCCTGTTTATGCATCAAAGTCCCAACTCAAATCCTTCCTCTTTCTTCCCCTAACATCCCTGGTTGAAGTTCTCTCTTCTTCCCCTAAGGCCTTACTTTCTATACCTCCAGAATGGCTTTATTTTACATTGCCTTTTGTTTATTACACATACCCTGTTTCCCCGAAAATAAGACATCCTCCGAAAATAAGACCTACTCACAGGAAAGATAAGACGTCCCCTGAAAATAAGACCTAGCGCATCTTTGGGAGCAATACTTAATATAAGACACTGTTGTATTTTTGGGGAAACAGGGTACTATTTATCTTCAAATCCTTTGGAGACCAGAATCTTGCACATCACAGGTGCTCTATTCACATGTGTTGATGTATCAGTGAACACTTTTGTAGCTGGTTTATTAAAAGAATAGGACTCCATAGGATACAGTTATAAGAAAAGCTTTTTTTTTTTTTTTGTTAATCCAGGCAATGAGTTCCAAACATACTTTGTGGAATCATTCTTCTCTGCCTTGGATGAATTATGGGGCAGAGCATAGAATTTTCACTCTCGGGTACTAATAAACTGTCTTAATTTTTAGATATAAAAAATCCAGACCCCTCACTTCCAACTACAGCAATTAGGCAGGGCAGACCACAGAACAACACGGACACATCTTAAACATAATGTTCAATGAAAAATAAGAAACAAAACAAGCTGATACTGAGCGATTTACATTAATCGCTTAAGATTAATTAATTAAGGCACACACTCAAAAACAACGTGGTGCTAATCTTGCCAGAACACACATGAACAAGAAACACACATAACATGTTAAAATGGTTTTCCACTGGGAGGAATGGGAGTGGGGAGTGGGAACAACAAAACATAAATATATAAAACAAAAAAGGGGGGTTGAACAAATTGTTGATGTAGTTATGCCATGAACTGAGGAGTGTAACTGATTCAGTCCTCCCTGGTGCCCACTCACTGTCCAAGAAATGTCTGGGTCAATCCAGCATTGGAGTATGGGCCTGTGAGGGCAGGCCAAGACCTGTCCTGACTGCGAAGAGAAACGGCAGGTGTGTGAGGCAGATGCGGTCAGCTCCTGTGGTATGTCCCTCCTGCTGCTCCTCTCCTCTGCTAGTCACAGGGACGCCTCTGGCTCCTCCATGTTTGGAGAAAGGAAGGCAGTGCGGAGCAAAAATGTCTTATTCAACTGGGCATAGCTGACATCTGGCAACGGTGCCCCATGGTAGGTCAACATCCAGATGCTGACCCCTTTTCTCAAAGAAGCTCTGTCCCTGGGGATTGCTCCCCTTTCAGGTCCATAAGTGTGGACAATTCCTCTTCCAATAGCCACCCTCAGCCCTGCCTCCCTCCACCGTTTCTTGAGACCATCTCACCCCTACAGGGCATCCTCTGTGGCATCACTTCAAGTTGAGCCACATCTGGTTCTCTTCCATGGGCCCCAAATCTGGTTCACAGGAAATAACCCTGACCCCATCCCGCCCCCCAACATCAGGGAAATGGGGGTAACATGGTGCTTTTGGTTGGCTCTGTCACCAAATGCCACTCCAGCTAATCTTTCGCTAGCAGTATTTTAAGGCTGAAATGCTAGTTGATGTACTCCCCAAACTCACACCAAACTCTCCAAACTCTCGAGGCCCCTTCACTTGCCTTGAGCTGGGGGACAGTCGGGAGAATGCCCAGCACCCAAATCTCTGCTGAGGAAGTCTCTCTTCTGTATCTTTCCATTTACCTTTAGCCTTTAAGCCTTTCCTCACATACAGACCAGGAGGGCGAAGGGATTAGAATCACATCATCACTTAGCAAGTCCCACACCTATGATCTGAAATTTCTCTTTAAGTACAAGCCAGAAATTAACTCTCTCTTTCACACTCAGACTTAGAAACCAAGACAAAAGGAAGAATTCCATTTTAACACCCTCTGACCTATGTAAGTCTCTTTGGTCTCCATCAGAACAAAACAAACAAACAAATAAACAGAGCATGTTTTCTACCATATTTTTCCAAAAAAGTCATACTGACTGATTTAAAAGGAACAGAAACTAAAAGCAGCTACACTTTTTAAAACCCTGAATTCTGAATAAAATGTTCTACTCTTCTGGGTTTACTGATCCACAACCTAGCAAATAAGACTGAGATGCTAAAAATGTCTTCTTTGTTATACCCATGATACAACTGGCAAAATTCAGATTATTATGAAATGGAGATTAGTAAGTGCAGTTTTAAAATCTATCTTACATTTAAAAATTTTTTCTCTAAATAGACAATTTATCCAAAGTGATACATCAACATCACATATTAGTACACTTAATAATCATAGCACTTGTGCAGAAATGTGGAAAAATAGGATCTAATAGTGAAGGGGTGATAAATGTATACTAATGGCTCCATTGCAGTTGCAACATTGAGATATAAGTATATACGCATACAAACACCGCTTTTGATATACTGAGTAAAAGTGAAAATTGTTACAATGGTAAGAGTTGGAGTATGGTTTTTTCTTTTGAAATTTATATTTCCTATGCTGTTTTTTCCCAATTAAAGATAAACAAGTATTGAATGTTCCCAACACAAATGATAAGAGATGACAACATGCTAATTACAGTGATCTGATCATTACGCATTATAGATATTAACACATCACTATGTACCCCATAAATATGTACAATTATTATGTGTCAATTTAATAAATAGATGAAAAAGTATTTGAAAACGATAAGTAGGTAAAAAGGATTGGATGCAAGAGGGTCTGTCCTGTCTTCTGAGAGGTCTGTACAGAATACCCAGTAGAGAAGATAAGCAAGAGATGTGGGTGTCCCACAACTTAATGGGGTGCTTTCTGATACTGTCAGCTCTGATCCCTACACCCTGATGACTGTGCCCATCAGAGCTGGCTGCATCCCTGAGGAAGACTTAACCTTGAAGAGGGCCCTCCATGACTGACCCAAGAGGACAGTCAAACTTGTGTCCTCTCAAGCAATAGCAAGATGAGTCTGGAGTAACAGACCAAAGGGAGTATTAGCAGGAGGTAAGAAAAGGCAGGCCAGTGGGGAGAAGTGGCCCTAAATGGCGAGCGAGGTATTCCTTTTGCAGCATGCAGCCACCCAGGCTGCCCAGTAAAGAGGAACAATAACCTCAGATCTGAGTTAGAACTGCAATGGAAACAGTGCATAAGAGGTGAACTTGGTCAAGAAGTTATTTCGGGCGGTGCCTGTGGCTCAACGGGTAGGGCGCCGGTCCCATATGCCGGAGGTGGCGGGTTCAAGCCCAGCCCCGGCCAAAAATAAAAAAAATAAAAAAAAAAGAAGTTATTTCAATTTATTCAGAGGACAATGCATCTTTTCCCATACATTTATGAGCTTAAAATACTCCTTATAAGGGCTGCCTCTGAAAATACAGCTCAAAGATTTAAACATGATTTTTGAAAGTATAAAATGAAAGACTAAATCTTGCTTAAGCCCTAGCACCTACTGGCAAAAGAATAAAGGAACAAACAAATCGAACACAGTTTGACCCAGTTGCTTTTGATCTAAGGGATTTTTAAGAAAGCCAAGCTAAGTTGGCTGGATAATAATTTAATGACAATAATCACAGTAACCATTTAGGCAGGTCTTGCTCTGAGCCAGGTACCATAAGTTATCCCCATTTTATAGAAAAGGAAACCAAGTTTAAGAAGTCACTATGCAACCTTATGCTTGGATTAAAACCCTGGACTTCCTATTTCAAAATCATGTTCTCAGCCATGGTAGCACTTCATGTATGTAAGGAAGAGGGACTGCCCTTGGCAGAGAGGATAAGAGAGTTAGAGGAATTATAACATTGTCCTTAGGGATGAATGTAACTAGAAAAGAGCTGCTGGACTTCTTCATGCCTCAATTTGCTCAGCAATAAATAGAGTTAATACTTGCCTCTATATAGGTCAAAGTAAAGGGGACAAGATCAGCTTCCCTGATTGGATTGCAAAAGAGGAAGCCAAGCCAAGGCAGCCCACAGGTGTGGATGGAAACGGGAGGTCACTTACAGAGAGGGGGATATGTGGGCAGCCCAACTGCAGCCACCTCTTCTAGACAATGGACATAATAATAATAATATTCACCTCCTGGGATGCTCGCGAGGCTCTAAAGTATTAACATATTTAATAGATTTCAAATACTGTTTAACAAACAACATTCATTAGCTAAACACTAGTACTATTGGCATCATAGAGAGAAACCAGGCGACATGGGATCACTGTGGACATAAACATGTAGCCTCCAAGAGCAGTCAGCCCACACTCACTTTGGCTTCCTCTCAATACTTGGTTTGGCCGATTAGTTAGCTTCCACCTTGACCAATGGAAAGCAAAAACTCAAAGGGGATATGACAGGGATGAGAAACAAGTGTCAAGAATTGGCAGTAGCTCCTAATTTTCACCCTTTCTGTGGTCAAGTGTCATATTAGGAGTATACCAACTTGGTCTGGTCTGATCCCCACTTTTCTCTGGTGAGGTGTTATGAACCATGTCCCAAGGCTTAGTATCCACTCCCATCTCCATAAAGTGACAATTAATTAATGGTGAGGATCTGTGACTGGGCATTCTAACCCCAGAAACCACACTCCTAAGCTCTGCCCTCACTGCCTTTCCTGGGTCTACTGAGCAAGCAGCAGAGGTCAAGGTGGGTTGTCAATGTGGCTGGGGCACGGCTGAGACACATGGAAATTACATCACAACCTCCACTCGGGTTTGTAGAAATGAATTAACAGCTCTGTTTAAAATTGGACTTGAAACCTTAGGTGACAAGTTTCAATGATACTTCAAGAAACTCTGAGGGGAGCCTGTTGGCACATATGCTTTTGAAAACACAAAACACCGGGTATCTTTTACCCTCTGCTTAGAAAGAGAGAAGTAAGAGAACATTTACCTATCAGTTTTTATAAAGTTTAGGTTAAAGCTATTCTTTTTCTTTATGGAACTCTGCATAAATTTTCATGTCCCCCTTGAGCAGGAGCCAAGCTAGTCTTCTCTGTACCCCTCCAGTGTTAGCGTGTATGCTGCCAAAGTGAACATAATCTATACTTATCTTTATATTTATTCCTATCTTAGAAAGCAATTGAAGTTCTAAGACTTCTTACTAAAAAAGGTAATAAGGGCGGGGTGCAGTGGCTCGCGCCTGTGATCCTAGCACTCTGTGAGGCTGAAATACCCTGTTTCCCCGAAAATAAGACAGTGTCTTATTTTAAGATGTGCTCCCAAAGATGTGCTAGGTCTTATTTTCAGGGGACGTCTTATCTTTCCTGTAAGTAGGTCTTATTTTCGGAGGATGTCTTATTTTCGGGGAAACAGGGGAGGTGGATTGCTTGAGCTCAGGAGTTCAAGGGCAGCCCGAGCAACAGCAAGACTCCATCTCCTAAAAATAGCTGGGCATTGTGGTGAGCACCTGTAGTCCTTGCTACTCGGGAGGCTGAGGCAAGGGAATTGTTTGAACCCAAGAGTTTGAGGTTGCTGTGATCTATGATGCCATAACACTCTACAGAGGGTGACAAAGTAAGACCCTGTCTCAATAAATAAACAAATAAATAAAATAAGGTCATGAAATCCCTATAATAGAGGAGTTGTTTTCATAATTATCTTCCATGTAAGATCTCTGTGAACAACTGTATTTTTTTTTTGACAACTGTATTTTTATTATAGAAATTTACACACATTGAAAATTTGTGAAGAATTATATTGGGCCCGTCGGAGTTGTAAAATATGCCACAGAAGGTTGGGTTTATTCACCAACCTTTTGATAACTAACCTGCTGACCATATAGCTTATTATAATTAACACAAACTATGGAATTTGTGAAGTGTCTTCTTACATTCAGAAAGTACCTGAAATCAATTCCTCCCTGCAGAATTATTCTACAAACAGCATAAGGAAGTATAAAATCAGCCTTGAAACACTGCAATACTTACTCTTACACAAGCCAGGAGCACATCTCTAACATAGGATAAGGTGCCTACCCTATTGATTTCATGGAGTTGTTGAGAGCAAAAGAGATTATGGAAGTCCCCAAGCCTTGTAAACAGTACAGTGGTAAACAAACCTAAAGGGCTGCAGAGGGAGGCAGTATACAAGAGTTGTGTGCAAGACTGGCATTTCCTGTTGTTCTGATACTTGATCGTGAACCAAGAAATCTCATGGAAGTCATAACACATTCTTTTTTTTTTTTAAAGGAAACAGTGTTATTGCACTTTGCCCTGACAGGCCAGAAGTTAAAGTTCTGAGGGGGAATTTTCCAAGTTGCAAGCAGTGCTAAATCTCTCCTCTGATTTACTTTTGTCTCTGATGTTGAAAAAGATTTGCAGTCTTGGTTCCTAGTGTCAAATCAGCTTTTTTCAGCCCATCCTTTTTATCCAAGAATTTATCTTCAAATTTTCCAGTTTAAATGTCTAAACAGGGAACTTCATTGGCAGTTTCTTCTTAATTCCTGCTCTTGAATCTGAAGTTGTGTATCTTGGCAAAAATACTTGAGTGTACTTCAGGATTCAGAGGCTGTATAAATTAAGAACTCAATGCTAAAATTTACTAGAAAATTTTGAGAACTCCAGAAAAGCAGCATCTCAACCTGAAAACAATTTCTTGGCCTTCTGTGATGATGTGAGATTACAACAGCTAACATCTATTGAATACTGCCTATGAGCCAAACACTGTTCTCATGCATTTGCCCATCTATTCATCACAACAAGCTTGTGAAGTAAATATTACAATTATCCCAGTTCTATCTATCAGAAGACTGAGGCACAAGAGAGATTGGGTCCCAGGGCTGGAAATTGGTAGAGCAGCCTGTGCCCTGGGTTCATAGCCCGCTGTGCTGTGTGTTCTGTCATCCTACCATTGTGGGAGGCCACAGCAGGTGGATTGCCTGAGCTCGGGAGTCCAAGACCAGCCTGAGCAAGAGTGAGACCCCATCTCTAAAAATAGCCCTGTGTTTTGACAGGTGCCTGTAGTCTCAGCTACTCAAGAGGCTGAGGCAGTAGTATTGCTTGAGCCCAGGAGTTTGACGTTGCTGTGAGCTGGTTGGCCTGGGCGACAGAGTGAGACTCTGTCAAGAAAAGAAAGAGAGAGAGGGGGAAGGAAAGGAAGGAGGGAAGGAAAAGAAGGAAGGAAGGAGCGAGTAAGAAAGAAAGAGAGAAGAAAAGAAAGAAAAAAGAAAAGAAAAACGAAACCTACAATCTAACCTTGCCTTTGCTTTTGTCTTCCCAGCTAAGAATCCTCCTGCCACCATGTGACAGGGCTGGGCAGCAAAGGAAAGATTGAAATAGTGTCCCCGTGGGACAGATGCTGCTGCTGGATCAGCCCCTCTGGATAGTTCTTGCCACTTGGAAGGAATCTATGATCTGCCACAATCCTAACTACTTCATGATAAGAACTATACTCACAATTATTTTCACTTGGTCTCCTAGCTGGGATTACCTATTTTCTTTTTTTTTTTTTTTTATCGTTGGGGATTCATTGAGGGTACAATAAGCCAGGTTACACTGATTGCAATTGTTAGGTAAAGTCCCTCTTGCAATCATGTCTTGCCCCCATAAAGTGTGACACACACCAAGGCCCCACCCACCTCCCTCCTTCCCTCTTTCTGTTTCCCCCCCATAACCATAATTGTCATTAATTGTCCTCATATCAAAATTGAGTACATAGGATTCATGCTTCTCCATTCTTGTGATGCTTTACTAAGAATAATGCTTTCACTTCCATCCAGGTTAATACAAAGGATGTAAAGTCTCCATTTTTTTTAATGGCTGAATAGTATTCCATGGTATACATATACCACAGCTTGTTAATCCATTCCTGGGTTGGTGGGCATTTAGGCTGTTTCCACATTTTGGCGATTGTAAATTGAGCTGCAATAAACAGTCTAGTACAAGTGTCCTTATGATAAAAGGATTTCTTTCCTTCTGGGTAGATGCCCAGTAATGGGATTGCAGGATCGAATGGGAGGTCTAGCTTGAGTGCTTTGAGGTTTCTCCATACTTCCTTCCAGAAAGGTTGTACTAGTTTGCAGTCCCACCAGCAGTGTAAAAGTGTTCCCTTCTCTCCACATGCAGTTTTGAGATTTTGTGATGTGGGCCATCATAACACATTCTTACATCACAACTGAGCAATGTGGAAAGAACACTGGGCAGAATTAGTCAAATCTGCCTGTATGTAGGCCTAGCGGGAGGAAATTGGATTTACCTCTGTACTCCTTTGGGTGATGAGAAATTGGCTGCACCCAACCCCTAGAACTAGAAGATAGAAAGAATCTAAACCTGTCTCCAACTGAAGGACCCTGTGAAGTAGCATTTATTAGACACTCAATAAATTTTATATGTCAACTACCAAACTGACTCCTAGACCTCCTGTTCCTCATGCATAAAAATAAAATGGATGATGAGATGATACTAAAGTAATTTGCAAGTTTAAATGTTCAGAATTTGGGTGCAATTCAAAAATATTGTCTGAAAGGAAATGAAAGTCTAAGGAGATTGGCTAATTGTGAAGCTGCAGGCAGGAGGGAAAACCCAGGCTATCCTCTTCCTGTGAATGTCACTGTCTACTACTAAACCCTCCTGGACCCTCCCTGTCTTCCCCTGCCACCTTCAGTTCTAAATGGAAGTTGGCTTAGAAATTTCTCCTTTGCATCAAATGTGGATTACATGTAAGTCCATTAGTGAATTAATTATGATTAGTAAAAAGGCTTTTTAAAAATTGGAATTATTTTTAAACCTAAATAAAAGTGCATCATAAATAAACTTAGAGCATTTTACAACTATTTTAGAATATTGAATGCTCTCAGCACACAGCCTTAAAGGTGTCCAGGGAAAATAACCGTATCTCACTTTCCAGAGAGGAAAAAGCAAAGCCCAGTGGTGTCTGCTTCACGCCAAGCTGAACAGCCTTACAAAAACGATGAAGAGCAAGCAGAGCTGCAGACCAACCCAGGAGAATGTGTGTCTTTGACCCAAATCATCTCCAAATGCCCTGGGAAGTGCTCGCAGGCTTTGTTTGTGCTGCCCCAGAAGAGAGACTTTTCACAAAGGGACTGTTTTTCAAAGAGCAACAAGCGCTGCTATTTTAAACTTGGGGGTGGGAGATTGTATCTGGAACGTTTACACAAGGGAGTGCTGGCTGATGGACATCTAACCCCAGTGTTAGCCTGCTCCAGCTTCCAAGTAAAGCAAAGGGAGGGACTTGCTTCTGATAGCTCCTGAAGCCAGGCAGAGGAGTTCTCCAGCTGTGTCTGAATTTTGCAACATGGGCAGAAAACCCTGTCACAGAAATCCTAAACAAGGACAAGCTGGTGATGTCTGTCACCTGAGTGGCCTTGGTGGGAATTAAAGGGATGGAGGACACTTTCTGAGACTTATGCACAGTCAGCAAATACAGACTTAATGGTTAACTCAGTGTTGTGTGTGTGTGTGTGTGTGTGTGTGTGTGTGTGTGTGTGTGTGTGTGATCCCTATTCATTCCCACAATGGGGCATGTTGCATGATTGTAAGAGTCTGACTACCTAAGCTTAAAACCTTGCTCCACCGTTAGCTGGACTCATAAACTCCCCAAGGCTTCAGCTTCCTCATCTGAATACCGGGGTGGCACCTGCACCCCATAAGGCTGCTGTCACTGGTCATAGACTGACACACGGAGTGTGGTGTGAGCCATTACTGTGCTTTGCCTGTTTCCCCCAGAGACACGAAGCACTCCCACCCAACAGGAAAGTGTCTCTGACCTCTCCCAGTCCAATAAAAAGCAAAGAAAACTGTGTCACTCTGCTCGGGGTGTTAGGCTTAAAAGAATAATCATCATCATCATCATAACAAACTGTCCACCACAAGTCCTCCAGTGCTTTCTGTACATTATGAGTTTCATTAAATTCAGAAAGTGAAGCAACCAGCTGTGATCAATGAGGCAGGACAGAAAAAGTGAGCCCTTGGGTGGGGGGTAAACTTCCCCCCAAAGGACGGTTATTTTAAAAACACAACCCTGAATCTTTCCAGGAAACCAAAACACAGCCAAGCCAGCTCAGCAGGGGAGCAGAATCACATTTCCCCTTTCCTGACCAAAAGTTTAAAACTAACTAGAAACACTGCCAGTAGCCAGTTGGGACTTCTAAAAAATAATAATTTTCCATGATCAGGGTCTGAAAAATAGGAGCTTGAAACAGTGCAAAATTCAAACAGGAGACAAAAGAGAGAGAGAGTTTACCAGCTACCTCTTGGGTCTTTCAAAGACTGCAGTGTCAATACTGTAGGAGAGAGAGAGGTGCTCATCTTTCAGTGAGAAGGGAGGAATCCCCACCTTACACGCTGGATTCGGAGAAAGCCTCCTGAGCTCCCAGCCCAGATTGCCTTACAACTCAGCCAAACGGCTCTGGGCTTTGCAGAGGGCCCTTCTGCCGGTGGGGGAAGGGAAAGGAGAGAAAGTTCCACATGTCTTACTACCGCGGTTTCAAAAGCAGATAAAGAAACCCCACTAACCTTGCCTCCGGTCCGGGAAGCGCAGCAGGTCCGGCTGGGGTGGCCCCTCATGGCAAAGCGCCCCAAAGTTAAGCAGCTGAGCCACCAAGGAAAGGTTTGCAAGCCAGCCCCTCCAGGCACATGGCATGATTCAGTTGCTGTGGAGAAGAGAAGTCCAAAAAGTTCTAGCCCTCAGCTCCCGAAGTCAAGTCCTCGCCCGTGGCCGAGCAGGGAGATGTGGGGGGGACATGGTCAGGCAAGGGAAGGCAGTGGCCGCAGAGCTGCGCGTGATCTCCCTCTGCTTTTTTAAGCAGAAAGGAGCTAGACACCTTTTTCCCCCTCCCACCTCCCGAAAGGGGAGTGATTCAGCTGACAGTGTCTGCTTTCAGCGGGTGGGATTGGGGCAGGACGCGAGGGCGCAGCCCACCCGGGTCCCCACCCCTCCGCCGTCCACACTGCCCGCGTCTTCCCCCGGGACTCCCACCCCCACGCCCGCCGCCCCGCCCCGGCCCAGCAGAGCGGCCAAATAGGGGACACCCGGCCCAGCCACCCCGGGAGGCTCGGGGAGGCCGAGAGCCAGAGGCCCCAGGCCAGCCCCTCACCCGCCGTACAATGAGTGTGGAGGTAGGGCTGAGGGGGCATGGATCCCTCCAGCCTCCCGAGCTCAGCGCCCCCGGTCCTGGGCCTTCTTCTCCAAGTTCCTGAACTTTCCCTGACATTTCTCTATCCATCAAGAATCCCGCTCACACAGCTCTGGGAGTCTCGCCTAGGGCAGGCTAAAACTTCCATTTGAAAACTAGTAGGCAGTTTTTCTCTATCAAGTCCCACCAAGGGAAGTGGTCCCAGCCATTGTGCTAGTTTGACCCTGGACAAGTCCCTTCATCTGTGGGAGGAGGAGACTGGAACAAACGCTTTGTGGCCCCCCTCTGAGTCTGCAGTTCTCTGCGGGGCTTTGCTGCTTTTATAACCTCATCTTTCCTGGTTCACTTCCATTCACCAGAAGGAAACCAGGAAGAGTGGAAGAAGCAAGCCGGCCCAGGAAGGTGTTAGCTATTTATCCAGTTGACTTGAACAGGCTGCCCACGGAGGGGACATCAACTCACTGAGAGGTTCAGGCTTGTACATCAGAGAGCAAATGCCACAAACCAGGGGGCTTGCTGGGTATCCTGAGAATTCACTGGGCTAATCTAGACAAGACTTTTCACCTCTGGGCTGAAACAAGCCTCCTTACTTTATTCAGGAAAAATTTGGCCTTGATATGGAGATTTCCCTGGCTGCCAGCCAAACACAGGTGCTCACCTATAGGTCTGGGATGTCGACTCAGCCCAACCTTTCACGGGACAGGACGGCCAAGTCCCAAATGCAAGGGGGTCCTCACAGGCCTGGGATGAGTAGCGTGAAGGTCTTCAACTGGGATACATAGACACCAAGACTTTTCAGGGGGTATGTGTGAGTTTCCTGTTGTTGCTGTTACAAATTACAGGGTACTCAGTGGCTTAACCCCACTCAAATTTATTATCTTACAGTTTGGGAAATCATGTATCTGAAAAGGGTCTCACTGCTATAAAATCAGGGAGTTGGCACAGTTGCATTTCCTTCTGGAGGATCTAAGAGAGAATCTATTTTCTTGCCTTTTCCAGAAGTTACCCAAATTCCTTGGCGCATGACCATCTTCTCTAATCTTCAAAGCCAGCAATGGCCAATTGAGGCTTTCCCACAGCACATCATTCGAATTCTCTTCTTCCTTTTCCCCACTTAGAAGGACCCTATGGTTACTTCAGGCCCACTATAATCATCCAGGACAATCTCCTTTTCTTTTTCTATTTATTTATTTATTTATTTGTTGTTGTTGCAGTTTTTGGCCAGAGCCAGGTTTGAACCCACCACCTCTGGTATATGGGGCCAGTGCCCTGCTCCTTGAGCCACAGACACCACCCAGGACAATCTCCTTTTCAGCTGATTAGCAACCTCAATTCCATCTGCAACTCTACCCACCCAGCCCCCACCATGTAACAGAACATGTGGCGTTACCATCATGAGCTGCTTTTCCTGTTATATAAGTAGGAAGCTCACTACCAGAGTAGAGAGAGATTTAAATATGACAGGCTTGAGGACCTGAGAGAAATGCATCTGCAAGGACTCCTTTTCTTCTACCTTCTTCCTCTTCTCCATCTTTCTTCCCCTCCCCCTTCTTTTTTCTTCTCCTCCTCCTCTTCCTCCTTCTTTTTCTTCTTCTTCTCCTTTAACAGCAAGTAGGATTCATTCAAAGGGCAAGATCACCCCTGGCTCCCATTCCGTAGAGAAGAGATTTGCCTCTCAGGCAGGAACCAAAAGAACCCTGGAGAGCTGCTGAATTTTGTCATTATCAGGAGTGATTAGGGATCATCCACTGAACACCTGGCTTCAAAATTTAATCCCTGCGACTCTAACCGCATTCCCTTTAATCTCTCCTTCACCTCCTCTCCAGACTATAACCAGGAATTATCTAGTTTCTAGATGTCACCCAGGACTGAAATATTAAAATTACAAAATGCCACTAAAGCTTTGTATCTGTCAGCTTTTTCGAATCTTTATACTTGTAAGGACTTCCAGCCCTTTGCTCTCTTTGTCTTTGGCTTTCTAATAATCTATTAGCATCTCTCTAGGGTCACCTCCTTTTCTGCCCAGCATATCCTATGATTTATCAGTGCCTTCAACATCTCAATTCTTCCTCATCAAAATCTAACTTTGTTTTACTCACACTGCTGATTTTCTCTGTTCTTTGTTTCCAAGTGCCGTTGAAGAAACTCACATATTTGCACCCGATCATTGGTGCAACTGTCAATTCATGTCTCCAACTTCAGCAAATTCTCAACCTAGTTCAGCACAAATATTCATTCAGCTACTATTCTAACACCAAGAATGTGTTAAAATACATCCTACTCTTTCCAGAATTTACAAAATACCTCCAAAGCTTTGAGTTTTCTCAGCATAAAGAGAAGACAAAATCCTCCTCAACTTTTTGTCTCAATGAGAAAAGGTAACAGAGTCCCTTGGTACCCAAGGTTGATAGCAATGAAAAAGGCCGACTCCCCTTCTTGTCCACTACAGACAGCAGGACTGTGAATCACTGAATGATCACCAAACTATCCCTGAGCTGTGCAAACATATTGCCCTTAAGCAAAAACTACAAAACCATGTAAAATCCCAGACTTCAATGATAGCTAAGAAAGCAAGCATTTATTACACACTGACTATATACATAGTGCTATGATAACCACTATGTCAGTGTTGCTTTATTTAATCCTCATAAAAAACCTATTAGTTAGGTACTATAGTATCCCCATTTTGTAGCTGGGGAGACAGTCATTGAAAGGTTGAATAACTTGCCTAGGATTACATCACTATGATACGAAAAATCAGATGAAGCAGTAAAGTTCAGAGAAGTTAAGGGTCTTAGCAAAGCCACCAAGCAGGTTCAAATATAAATCCATCTTACTTAAGGCACCTAGTAATCATCAAAGTGCCTTGGATAGTGGTTTAGTTCATTATGGTAAAGAATTTTCCATGTGAAAATATTAATACAAATTGTGACAAAAGATCCAAGATGCTTCACAAAGAGCTCTCTCTGTCTCTTTAGGAAATAAGGCATAAAGAGTGTTCATGCTTTCCTAAAAAACCCTCAGAAACACAGGGATGGCTGAAGTTCAAGGAAAATTAGCTCAATGTATCTTTCAGAGCTGTTATTAACACTGAAAAGACAAAAGAAACTGACAGCAACCCCCCCCCCCCAAAAAAAAACCCTGACTTGGTCCCAAGAATCACAAATGAGTATGCTGCAAGAAGAGACTTCGCATCTGTTAAACCTGCCAAACACCACAGCCAGCATCTCATAACCAAAATCACTGTATCACACCTCATAGTTTGTTAGCTGCTTTTCTTAAGCCAGGTCAGAGGATAGAGGGGAGAAAAGTCTTCCTCTGAGGTTTTCAAGACTAGTTAGATCTTAACTCAGCTTGGAAGTCAAAAAGGATTGTCTTCAAAAGTCATATATTTAAATATTGTTGTCACATGTACTATTTTCTTTGAAACCTTTTTGCAATTCTTGGAAAAAGATAAGGGTAGCTGTTCGTAACCCTCAGGATTGTTGATTTACTTTTTTTCTTCCATCAAAGTGTATTAAATGTGTGACTAGATCAGTAATCAGCACTACCCACTCTGCACATCCCGAATCCCCAGAAAGTTTACTTTCCTACTCAGCTTGAGGACCATAGAATCCATTCACTGCGGATTTTGTGAAGTTATCTGGCTTTGCATTTAAGTAGGGGTCATGTTGGACCATTCTTCTAACCCTATAATTAATCAATTCACTTGAAGAAACCGTGTCACGGCAATGCCCTTTTGAAAACCAGGGCTGAAAAGGCTATAGATCCCTGACTAATGAGATTTAGTATGGGCTGACAAAAACCAGTACAGTCTAGAAAGTATGTGTAACATTTGCATCAGAATGCTGCAGTAAATTGAGACCAGCATCAGTTTGTAGATCATCTTAAGCCAAATCAAAATGAAATGTAACAGAGGGCCATGGGTTGATGGAGGGCTGATCCACATAGGAGATCTGCCAGAGGGATCTGAAGTGAGGTGAGAGAGGAACAGGGAACAGCTGGTTGCAAGGTGTCCACAGTGTACAAAGGGCAGCTATCAAGGCGCAGTGCATGGTACCAGAGCCTGAGCAGAGAGAGGAAGGCATCCAGCTGAGGGCAGTGGCCAAGCACAGTGTGTTGAAATACTGGCAGTGTGAGGAGAGGCAGGGTGATGGTGGCAAGTGATGGTAGCGATCGGCTACATACAGCAAAATTGATCAAATAAGTATGCACGGTAAGGATAACAGGAGTCAAGTTTCTCACTACCAGTGAAAAGAGATAACAAATATTAAAATAGAAAGAAGTAAAATGTGCCCATAATGTTGGACTGGAACTGAAGGCATTAATATGAACCCACAGGTGTTAATGAATATATAGATGCTATAGAAATAAGGCACAAAGTGCATGAGTATTATGTGTGTTGGGTGTGCGCTTACATGCGTATATTCCCTAGGCCTGTCAACTTAAGATACTGTAGCAATAACATCACCAAAGGCACTAAGCACACCTGACCTCCCAATCTCGGATTCTAAATACCATTCTACTCTAAAAGGAACTAGGTTCCTTAGAGAAAGGGCTGACTCTAGGGCTTGGAAAATAGAAGATGAGCCTGAAACATTTTCTCAACTCCCCCCAAATAAGAAACTAAAAAGAATGTAAAAAGAATGGAGGGACTAGCACAGAGGGACTCCCATTGGCCAAATATAGGGAAGTTTTCAGCAGAGAATATATAATCATAACAATGAATTATTAAATATTAGTCACATAATAAAATAAGAATCCATACTGATATAACTAGATATACAAATAGAAATGGTAAAGAATGGGAACGTTAAAGATATAGGTTTAAATTACACCCTCCCAAACATTTACTAATATGAAGGTCAAAGGAATACTTTTAGAGTGAAGAAGCTCAGCAGACATCACCTTAATCAAGTTAATGACATAGTCATCCTCAGTAATGTGGGAAATCAAAACTCTGCGTGACCTCACGGGACTCAGTGAGAAGAACAGCATCGCTTCTGTAACATTTTTGCCAAAGATACGTAACCCAAATCTGATATTAATAATGAAGAAATGTCAGCCATACTGAAATTGAGGGACAAAATAACTGGCTTTTTATCTCAAAAGGTGATGAAAGACAAAGAAAAACTGAAAAACTGTGTCATATGGAAGAGGACTAAAGAGATATGACAACTACTAATAAATGGGACACATGATTCTGAGTAGGACCCTTTTGTGACAAAGAACACTAGCACAGTTAGCAAAATTTCAGAAAGGACTGAGAATTTGATGGTAGTATTACACTGTTGTTAATTTCCTGATTGTGGTTATGGAAAAATATCCATGGTGTATTTTTTTTGAGAAATATAATACATTAAAGTATTTGGAGGTGATAGGACATCTAGTTGACGACTTACTCCACGTAATTACTCCATGTGATTCAGACCATGAAAGATTCTTTTCTTTTTTTGAACTCTAAACTCCCCTTCCAACTTAATTGTAAGTTTGTTTGTAAATAAAAAACACCATATGTTGCAGTCTGTTCTCATTCTTTATAATAATGGAACATGTGATAAAGTACTATAGAATTGGGAATCAGAGAAGCCTAATAATAATGACACACTCAGCCAATTAAGTGCTCATATATGGTGGTTTCTGGCAACTGGGCAGAAGCCTCCATGCTGGCAGCTGTGGACCTCATCATTATCAGACAGGTCCTATGTTTGTCCTCAGCGCCATGGGTATGCCCTTTCTTTCATCCCACCTCAAAGATTGAGTCTGAATGAAAGAATAGTGTTCCCACTGTTCCCAAGGAGAGGAAGAAAACTGGGGATGGAACGTATCAGGGAAACTTTGAATGCTACTGCCTTAGAAAAAAGAGAATACTTCAGGCATTTATTCAACAAATATTTATTGACTACTATATCCAAGCATTGGGAACATAGCAGTGAATGAAATAGAGACACTTTATTCATGCATGCATGCATATGCTCTAGTAGGAGTGAGGGAGGTAGAGGGATAAAGAATAAACAAGTAAATATAAAACATGTGAGCCAGAAGTAAGAGCAATGGAGAATAAAAACAAGGATGAGGAGGATGGGGAATGATTAAAGGGGGAGGTTCCTGTTTTATGTGAGATGTAAAGAATGGCCTCTCCAGTAGATGATATTAGCAGAAATCTGGAGCAAATAGGAATCTGAGCAAGATAGACATCTAGTGGAACATTCCAGCCTAAGGAAGCAGCAATAACAGAGACGGTCTGTTGGGAATAGGTAGGAATGTGCTTGAAGAGCCCAAAGAAAAGCAAGGAGTTTGGTGTGGCCAGGGGATGTGAGCCAAGGGAGACTGGTGGTGGAGGGAGAGTCACAAAGGTCCTTAGAGATCACAGCGAGGACTTTAACCTTTACCCTGAGCAAGTTAAAAAGCCAGTGAGGACTTGTCAACAGAGGAGTGACAGGAACTAACTCAGGATTTTAAAGGATCTCTTTAGGTGCTGGATTGAGAATGACTGTAGAGAGGGAAAGGTGGTTATACAGCGAGCAATTAGTAGGTTGTTGGATTGACCCAGGTAAGAGATATGGTGAATTTGATCAGGTAGTAGCAAAAGACATGGTGAAAATTGGTCAGATTCTGGATTTGCTTTGAAGATAGAACCAAGAGACTTTCTAAGGAATTGAATATGTGATATAAGAGAAAGCAAGAAGTCAAGGATGATTATAAGGTTTAGCATTGCCAACAACTGAGATAGGTAAGACGGAGGGTGGAAAATATCTGATGAGGATGGGGAAAATCAGAAGTTCCTCTTGGGATGTGTTTAGATGTCCCTTAGACATCGGAATGGAAATGGCAAATACCACTGAATATACAACACTGGAGTCCAGAGACAACCTCCATGTTGGAGGCATCCATTTGGCAATCTTCAAAGGTGTGTGCATGATACTGACAGCTGTGGAAGGGAATAAGGTTACCTATTGGGTGAATTAAGCAGATAAGAAAGGAGATGCAAGGACTGACTCTGTGGTGCTGCAGTATTTCGTTACCAGAAAAGAAGAGGGATGAATAAAGAAGATCAAGGAGAGGCCAGTGAGATGGAGGAATCAAGATAGAGTAGTATCCTGGAAATTGAGTGAGAGGAGCTTTTGGGAAGAGATGCAATAGCTCCAGTCCTAGCTCTGCATACTGTGCTGTGTGGAAAACAAAACGGAAAGGAGAGACTAGAGACTGAGTTTGTTCAATTAAGAGACAGCAACTCCTCGCTTCAGTAAATGCCACTCAATTGATGTTCTTGAAATCTAACAAGATTAGAAATTCCCTCATGGACAGTGGTGGCAGGAGTGATGGGAGTGCCAAGGAATGTGCACAGCCCTCGTCTACTCTACTCTTTGCATTCTCTTAACCCCTGAGCTCAACTGCAGCTGCGGTAGGCCCCTCCTTCTGGGTGGGGCCTCTCCTCCTCAGAGGAGACCAGCTGAATGTTAGCGAGTCCTGCTGTGGCCTCCGATGCCCACTGCCTGGTATTGATCACTGTTCTTTGGTATCCTCCTGGCATCACCGAGAGCAGAACATCAGATGTTTACCCAAGAAACTTTGAAGTGAGTAAATGAGACGAATTGTGGTAGCAGTAAAAATATAGTTATGAATCACTTAAAATGATGTGGACACATTCTGAGAAACATGTCACAAGGTGATCTAGTCATTGTGCAAACATCATAGACTGTACTTGCACAAACCTAAATGGTATAGCCTACTACACACCTAGCCCACATGGTACAGTCTATGGTTCCTCGGCTACAAACCTGTATGGCATGTTACTATACTGAATACTATAGGTAACTGAAACATATCAGTAAGTATTTGATTATCTAAACATAGCAAAAGTACAGTAAAAATATGGTATAAAAGATTAAAAAGTGAAACATCTGTATAGGGCAGCTCTATTACAATCTAATGGGATCACCATTGTAAATGTGGTCCATTGTTGACCAAAATATTATTATGTAGTAACTGACTACCATAATGGTACCAACCTTTTTTTTTTTTTCAGTATTATTGAGGTATAATTTGACATAAAATAAACTTCACCTGTTTAAAATGTACAGTTTTATAAGTGTTGCCATGTAGACACCTGTGAAACCATCACAACAATAAATTCTCATATGTATTAATATATACAAGAAATTTCCTCTGACTCCTTTGAAATCCATCCCTCCCATTCATACCTGTATCAGTACCTTCAACCATAGGCAGCCACTGTTCTGCTGCCTGTCACTAGAAATTAGTTTGCATTTTCTGGAATTTTATATACATGGAGTTATACAACATGTATTCACTTTTGCCTGTGTCTCTCTTGGCATACTTAACTGAGATCTGTGGATGATATACATGCTAATACTTTGCTCCTTTTGATTTCTGAGTTCCATTCTATTGCATGAATATACCACAATTGATCTAGTCATTTATCTTGTCACTAAATATTTATTTCCCATTAGATAAGTGATGGAGGAAAAACTTGGTTGAGGATGGTTAGCCTAAAATCAGGTAGATGCAGGCATATCACTATTCATGTTAAAGATCTCTCTCTGGAACTTAGGAAGCAAGGGCCCTAAGTGCTCCAGTGACTTTAAAAGACGCATATTAAAATTTAAAATTAGCTTTGGAGTTAACCCTAGATTAAGATAAAAGACCTCCTAATGGTTTTGTCTGTTCTCACCATAGCTTTCCCACATTGCTAGAGAGGTACAGGCTATCTCCGCAGGCATAAGATGAGCATTTGTGTCACTTCGAGGCAAAAAAATGCAGACTCTGTGCTATCCAGCATCTTTTCATGAGGTCCAGGAAACAGGGGAACAAGGGATTTGAAGCCTCTGCTAACACCTTCATCCACCACTTCGGCCACTACGCTGTCCAAATGGTGCCTACCTGGGCAGGGAGGAGGCTCTGCTGTCACTTTATAATCCCTCTGTGTGTTACAGATAATGTTGTGACTCACACTATCAGTTACTTGTTTTGCAGTCACCCTAAATCTGCACTCAGTCTGCTGAGAGGCCTCCAAGATCAAAGGAACATATTGATTCAGTCACTACTTCCTGCGGTAAGACAGTGACCAAGATCAAATTAAGGTGTGCGCTTCATCTTTTGAAGGTGAGAGGGCTGATATGTCTATGAATAGCCTGATGGAGTCTCTCAAACCCAGGGTGAGAAAATTGGGTACATAGAATATGTGGATTAAATACATGGATTAAATACATGTAAGGTGAAAGAAGTCTGGAAAAATTCATAAGAAAGAAGTGATGATATCAAGTGGGGAATTAGAAAGTAGACAACTAAGCTACATTTCATGCAGTGAGATTCAAGTTAATTAGATGCTGATGATTGATTTTCTACTTGATTATAAACCGTAGGTACAGAAATTATGTTTTATGCATTTCTGAATTTCTCTCAAAGATGAACCTGATACATAAATATTTGATTAGAGGATGGTTGTATAGCTGGGTGACTTAGTGGAGAACATTCTAGGGAATGCTCTGCTTTGAAGCCTGTAAAAACAGCCCTCTATTAAAAAGAGTTCTTTCCGTCGTTCTTTCCACCTAACTTTTACCTGATCTTGGGAAATACATTCCTGTTCTAGTATGAGACTGTTCTCTCCTCTCTTTGCCCTTAGGAATAAATATTCTACTTTATAGATTTGTAGAAAGAAAGATTATTTAAATCATCAATTATTTAAGGCAAGAAAAAGTTTGTCAATATTGATCCAAGGGACATTTGTCACAACAGATAGCCCAGCAGAAGGTGGGGCGTTGGCCACTGCTCAGAGGACTATCAATATTCTGGGCACTCCCTGTCTGTCATTTCTGCATATGGTTCTGGCTCCAGAGTCTCATCTTGGAGTGTAGACCAGGAAAGGGAAGCAATGGCTGGCCTTCTGCTGGTGAGGATTTGGCAACTAAAATCCAATTCTAAATCCACCAGCAATTTTTTGGGGGAAAGGGGCATAATAACAATAATTTACTTCAAAATATTTCATTATTGGTAATATTAATGTGTATTACTTTTAATTTACTCCCCAGAAAAAAAGAATATGAACCTGGAGAAGGGTGATAATATGTAATCAAAAGTTCATGCTACACATCAGCAGCTAAAAGTACTTTATCTGTCTTTATCTCTGGTAAGCACAGGTGTTCCTTAAGTAGAACATTCAAGAGATGTGGCTTGATTAAGATATTGTAGAGATAATCGCCAACCTTGGAGAAATAGGATATAAATATCTAGGAAAAGGAATTTCTATTTTCAACCTTGAAGAAGTAATAGGGATGCAATTTGCCCTTTCAACTCAAACAACTAAATTAAATTAGGTAAAATACATGAAACAATGGGTTTCAGACACTGGGCAATACAAAATCCAAAGCTATAATCCCTGAGAAAAGGCAAACAGGTGATGTGAGTCCTACAATTACCACCTGAAATTCTAAAGAGACTTTCCAGGTTGCAATGCAGAGAGGGAAGGGAGGACGCCAGCCAGTCAATGATCTCTCTGAGTCAAGGAGATAGCTAAAAATTAGAGAAGCAAAGGTGGCCAAGAGTTTGTAAACTGGACTACAGAAGAGGAAGCACCTGCGCAGAAAGGAGAGAGCTGAATATAGAGAATGTTCCAGAAATGTGCAGAGGGTTCCCCACAAGGCTTTAACTGAGTACTGTTCACCTCATGCATATGAGGAAACTACATGAGGCAGGAGGGGGAAAAAAAAGCACTGGACAGCTTCAGGTGTAATAATTCCCATCATTACTTAGAGCCCAGAATAGTTAGGTTTCCCAGAAGGAAAATTAGAAAAAAAAAAAGAAAGAAAGCTTAATATACAGGGAATCAGAAAAATATTACTTTAGTAATGGGGCAAAATTAGACCTGGAATAAAAGTTACTCTGGTTTCACATAACAAAAAACCAAGCCTTCAAAGGGCCACAGGGTTTAACAAGTAATTAAAATATGACCCAAACCAGTTGTACCCCAAGTGCAAGAATTTTTTAAAAAAATACAAAAATGGGTCAGTGCCTGTGGCTCAGGGAGTAGGGCACCGGTCCCATATACTAGAGTGGCCCATTCATACCTAGCCCCAGCCAAAACTGCAACAACAACAACAACAAATAAATAAAACAAAATAAAAAATTAAAAAAAAATGGCCAGCATTCAACAAGGTAAAATTCACTATGTGTCATGTCATCAAATAAAAAATAATTGGCAGACATGTAAAAAAGAAAAACAGGGAAAATGCAATTCAAGATGAGGAGAAAAGTCAATCAATAGAGACAACCCAGAAATGACACTGGTGATAATTACTAGTAGATAAGGATTATTATTATGATAATGATTATTGCAGTTTTTGGGGGGGTTGAACCTGCCACCTGGGTTTGAACCTGCCACCTCTGGCATATGCGGCCAGTGCCCTACTCCTTCGAGCCACATGTGCCACCTGTAGATAAGGGTATTTTTATGGTTATATTCACTATATTCTATAGGTTTAAGAGGGTAGAAGAAAGAATAAGCATGTTGAAGAAAGACATGAGAGATACACAAAGAATTCAACTCAGACTTCTAGGGATGAATAAATCAATTACCAGATGCAGTAGCTCATGACTGTAATCTCTCAAGGAGGGAGAACTGCTTGAGCTCAGGAGTTCAAGACTTGCCAGAGTGAGAGTGAGACCCCGCCTCCTAAAAAAACGAAAAACCCACCCGGGCGTCACAATGAGTGCCTGTAATCCCAGCGGCTTCCAGCGGCTGAGACAGCAGGATGCCCACGGCCCAAGTCTGAGGTTTTAGTGAGCTATAATGCCATTCCACTCGGCTCAGGACATAGGGTGGGACTATGTCTCAACAACAACAACAACAAAAAAAGACAATTACCTCAGGTGAAACTCTACTCCATGGTATTGTTTGTTGTTTAGACACTGTAGAAGAAAATATTATTTTGAATATTAGAAAATATTCAAAATATTGAAGACATAGAAACTGTGAAAAATGAAACACACACATAAAAAAAAAGACCAGGAAAAAAAAAGTGCATCAGAGAGCTGTGGAACAACTTCAGACAGCCTCAGATACATGCAATTGACGTCCACAGAAGGGTTGAGGGAGACCAAAATCTATTTGAAAAAACAGTGGCCAAAATATTTCAAAAGTGGATAAAGAATATAATTCAAATATACAAGAAATTCAATGAATCTCATGCACAAAAGGCATAAAGATGAGTGGGTGGCACACTTTGTGGGTGAAGGACACAACTAACACTTAAAGTTTACCTTACAAATGCAAACAATGTAACCCAGTTGTATGTATCCTCATATTAACTGGAAATATAAAAGGAAATGTAAAAATAAAACTATTCCAAGGCAAACCAAAATCTAATCACTCAAAATCAGTGATTAATAGAAAATCTTAAAAGCAGACAGAAAAATGAGACGTACTACACACAGAACAAAACTTAAAATGAACCAGACTTTTCACTTAAAACAATGCAAACCAGAAGACAATGCAGTAACATGGAGTACTGAAAGAAAAAAGTCTGTCAACCTAGAATTCTATAATCAGCAAAAACTTTTAGGCTCTAAGGTGAAATAAAGACCTCTTTCTCAGACACACAAAAGCACACAAATAGAAATAGACCCACACACAAAGTATTAATTGTATTTTAATAAATAGCTCCCATTCAATTCAACAGGAGAAGTAATCATTTCAATAAATGGTGTTGGAAAAACTGGATAACCATATGAAAAAAATTAACCTTGACCCTGAACTCACACCAAATAGACTAAATCTGAGAAATTTTTAGTGAACTTGGATTTGAAAAATATTTTTTCTAAATATATCCCAAAGGTTTTCACAGTTTCTAAAGACAGGGGTTAGGGGAATGGGTACATAACCCAAAAGCACAGACTCTTTTTAAAAATCAATTAATTGGACTTCATCAAAATTAAGAACTTTTACTCTCCAAAAGAAGAGTAAAAATGAAAAAAATGAGCCATGGACCAGGAAAAGCTATTTGTAAAACATAGATCTGACTAAAGATATATATCCTGAATATGTAAAGATCTCTTACAACTCAGTAAGAAAAAAAATTAAAATGGACAAAATATTCAAATGAACACTTCCCCCGAAAAGATATATGGGTGCCTAATAAGTACATGAAAAGACTGTTCACATAATTAGTCATTAGGAAAATACAAATTGAAACCAAAAGGAGATATCACAATACATTAGAAAGACTCAAATTTTAAAGGCTGGCCATATTACGTATTGGTATATTGACATATAGAAACCAGAACCTTCATGCATTGTTAGTAGGAATACAAATCAGTACAACTATTTTGACAATAGTTTAACAGTTTTTTAAAAAGTTAAATATTCACCTGCAATATGACCTAACCATTCTACTCTTTGGTATTCACCTATGTAAAATGAAAGTATATGTCCACACAAAGACTTACAAATGACTGTTTATAACAGTTTCTTTTGTAACAGCTCAAAACTAGCAACAAACCAAATCTATCAATAACTGAATGAATAAACAAATTGTGATACATTCAAACTGTGAAATAATACTCAGCAAACTATACTCAGTAACATAGATAAATATCAAAATAATTATGCTCAGTGGAAAAAAACTAGATTTTTTTTTAAGTACAAAACAAGGTTACATACTTATGATGCTATTTATGTAAAATTCTAGGAAAGCAAACTCATCTTTGGCAACAGAAGGAAAATTAGAATTGAGTGAATGAAAGAGGGATAAATTACTTTGGGCATGTTGTAATCAAATGTTAGGCTTCAAGCTGTTGTACTTCATTATGTGTCAATCACATCAAAGTTTTTATTTTTTCTTCCTTTTATTTATTTATTTATTTATTTAATTTATTTATTTTTATTGTTAAATCATAGCTGTGTAAAGTGTAGTCCGTCTTTAAGCTGCACCACTGGCCTGATTGATAAATGCTATGTCAAATGCTTTTTCTGCATCTATTGAAAGGATCACCTGGTCTTTATTTTTGGTTCTGTTGATATGGTGAATTATGTTTATAGACTTGCATATGTTAAATCAGCCTTGCATCCCTACTTGATCATGATATATGACTTTTTTTAATGAGAAGCTATAATCTTTTGGCTAGGATTTTATTGAGAATTTTTACATCTATATTCATTAGTGAAAATGGTCTGAAGTTCTCCATTTTAGTTGGTTTGGTTCCTGGTTTTGGTACCAATAACATACTTTAAAGATTTGGAAAAAATAATTCTTCATTTTGTATGGAACCAGAAAAAAACCCATGCGTTGGTGGTATAGTGGTTAGCATAGCTGCCTTCCAGAAAAAAACCCATATAGCTAAAGCAATTCTTAGTAATGAAAACAAGGCTGGAGGCATCAGCCTACCAGACTTTAGGCTGTACTACAAGGCCATAGTGATCAAAACAGCATGGTATTGACAAAAAAATAGAGACATAGACATCTGGAACCAAATAGAAAACCATGAGATGAAACTCATATCTTATAGCTACCCGATCTTTGATAAATCAAATAAGAACATACACTGTGTGTGTGGGGGGGGGGAAGAATCCCTATTTAACAAATGATGCTGGGTAAACTGGATAGCCACATGTAAAAGATTAAAACTAGACCTTAACCTTTCTCCATCCACTAAAATTGATTCAAGATGGATAGAAGATCCAAACCTAAGGCATGAAACAAAAATCCTCGAAGAAAGTGTGGAAAAAACACTGGAAGGTATTGGCCTGAGGAAAGACTTTATGCAGAAGACTCAGTGGCAATTGCAACAACAACAAAAATAAACAAATGGGTCTTAATTAAATTGAATAGCTTCTGCACCACTAAGGAGACAACAACCAAAGCAAATAGACAAACATCAGAATGGGAAAAGATATTTGCATATTATGCATAGGACAAGAGCTTGATAACTAGGATCTACAGAGAACTCAAATTAAGCAACATAAAAAGAGCCAACAATCCCTTATATCAATGGGCAAGTGAGATGAATAGAACCTTCTCTAAAGAAGACAGGCAAATAGCTAACAAACACATGAAAAATGCTCCTCATCCCTAATTATCAGAGAAATGCAAATCAAAATCACCCTGAGATATCACCTAACCCTAGTGAGAATGGCCCACATCACAAAATCTCAAAGCTGCAGTTGCTGGTGTGATGAGGAGAGAAGGGAACACTTTCACACTGCTGGTCAGACTGCAAACTAATACAACCTTTTAGGAAAGAATTCTGTGAGAATCCTCACAGAACTCAAACTAGACCTCCCATTTGATCCTGTAATTCCATTACTGGGCATCTACCCAGAAGAAAAAAATCATTTTCTGATAAGGACATTTCCACTAGACTGTTTATTGCCGCTAATTTATAATTGCCAAATTGTGGAAACAACCTAAATGCCCACCAACCCAGGAATGGATTAATAAGCCGTGGTATATATATACCATGGAATACTATACAGCCACTAAAAGGATGATGACTTTCCATGTTTTGTATTAACCCAGATGGAGTTGAAACACATTCTTCTTAGTAAAGCATCATAAGAATGGAGAAGCAAGAATCCAATGTACTCAATTCTGATATGAGGACAACTGATGCTAATACATTGCAGGGGGTGGGGGAATAGGGGAGTGGAGAGAGGGAAATAAGGAGGTAGATCACAGGGTGTGACACACCTCTTGTGGGTAGGTCACAATTATAAGAAGGACTTTACCTAACAAATGCAGTGTAACTTGGTTCTTTGTACCCTCACATATGAATCTTCCACAATAAAAATTTAAAAAGATAATAGACCTATGTCTAGTGTCTGTTTTTGGAATATTCTTACCATCTGACTTCAATCACATTATTAGCCATATCTTGCTGAAAAAACATTATGGCCCTTCCCTTAGTGAGTTGTTTGTGCTAGATTCTAGTTAGATTCATCAAGTCTGCAGAACATGTTGTATTATTTTTTTATTTCTCCTTATAAATTAAGGTGTATAGCAGAATTTTTCATGAAATATCCTTCTTTGAAACCTAGTAAAGAGGTGGTAGGGAGGGGACCAACATCACCTCTTTCCTACTTCTAACTACAAGTAACTATTGACTTACCAAGAAGAATCTAAAAGTTGGATTATATGGTAATTCTATTATTAATTTTTTGATGAATCTCCATGCTGTTCTCAATAAGGACTATACTCACTTACATTTCTACCAATAGGTATAATGGTTCCTTTTCTTTACATCCTCACCAATATTTACGATCTTTTGCCTTATTAGTAATAGCCATTCTAACTAAGGTAAGGTTTTGAGTTGTATTTTCCTGATGATTGGTGATACTGAGCATTTTTTGATATAGATTTTTAGATGCCATTTGTATGTCCTCTTTTGAGAATGTCTACCCAGGTCTCAATTACCATATGATCTAGAAATCCCATTACTGGATATATGTCTAAAGGAAATAAAATGAGTATATCAAAGTGTTATCTTAATTCTTATGTTTATTGCAGCACTATTCACAATAGTCAAAATATGGAATCAATCCAAGTGTCTATTAACAGATGAGTGGATAAATAAAATGTGCTATACATACACAAGGGAATGCTCTCCAGGCATAAAAAAGAATGAAATACTTTCCATCTGGGTTGACACGGGCAAACCTGGTGGACATCAAGGTAAGTGAGATAGCCCAGCATAAAAAGGCTCATGAAGAATCTAGAAAAGTTAATCTCATAGTGGTAGAGAGTACAGTGGTGTTTACCAGAGGCTGGGGTGGTTAGGGAAGTGGGAGAATGGAGAAATGTTGACCAATACATAATTAGAGCTAGATAGAAGGAATAAATTTCAAGAGGTCTATTGTAGGGGTGGAGACAAGATGGCTGACTGAAGCCAGCTTTCCACAAAGGCTCCCATCCAGAAAAAGAGTTAAAGGACAGAAATTTAGCAAGTAACATGGCGGATTAGAGCTGCACCAAGACAGAAGGTTGAAAAACACACATCAACCCTACTGAGGCAAGCTGTGACCTCAAGGATACAAACAAAAGGTACAAAATCCATCACCAAGTGGACGAGAGTACCCTCCCCCATGAGAATGGCTCAGAGTACCCCATAAACAAATGAGCAGAGTTCAAAAATCCTCCCATTATATCCCACTCTAAAAACTGGACCTACTTCCCCTAATAGAGTGCCATGGCACTCTCCTCCCAGGCATAAAACTGTATAAAACTGTATATATTCTCTACCTGCAATTCTGAGCTCCCAGCACTCTCCTCCACTCTCACTCTGAGGTTTGGAAGCCTGTCCCCCAGGAGTCCAAATTCTTGGGCATTATATTGAGAGGTGCAGACAGGGCATGGACTGCTGCTGGCCAGTGCTGATTCTGCATCACAGGAGTGAGGAAAGGACGGTCGGCTGAGAGGGAACCACACAGGAGCGGCGGTGCCCCAAGGTGCAGAACAGCAGCCATTTTTGGCAACAATAGAGCTTACCCTTGGATATTCTGGAGTCACACCCCCTGTCTCTCTGGGCAACCAGAGGAGGCCAAGCATCTTCTCCAGTGGCAGCCACTGGCAGAAAGATCTGGGATAGAAATGCAGGCCCTGTGAGTAAAGGGTTTGCCTGAGGTGGTACCGGCCTGGGTGGAGCTCAGGGACGCACAGAGCTGGCAGATTCCCAGGGCAGGGCTGACCCAAAGGACCGCTTTACTGAGCCTAAGACCCACCTGGCCCTCAGGGGATCATCAGCCTAGACAAAGGAGGGCAGGAGGCTAGAACTGACAGCTAAACATGCTGCTAATACAAACTATAGGGCAGCAGTACAGACGGGGCCTGAGGCGCAGGTTCTGTGAACTCAAAACAGCTTCTCTTCTGTAGGGGAATTTAACAGGGACAGAAACAAATTCTGCAAAGTTGTTCTGTTCTGTCAGTAACATCAATCAGGGGTGGGGCTGGAATTGAGTGAACAGCCCCAGCCTCCATCAAGCGCCCAAGGATGTCAGGCCTCACCTCCCCCTGCTGGATAGTGACAGAAAGCAGCAGCCTGGCTGAGGAGACATACATCTCCCTGTGATTCAGGCAGGTGCAAACATCTCCCTGTGATTCGGGCAGGTGCAAACCCCTGGAATATCTGCTCATTGGAGGCAATTGGGTCACAGCCCTGAGGGGTAATCAGTGACTGGGTGTGATAGAGGTGCAAGGTGTGGAAGGAGGCATCAACCTTCCCAGACTAATCTATTTGCTGGGTGGGTCCTCCAGACCTCATGGCGCACCGGAACAAGTCATATTTGAGTTGAGTTGTCAGCAGACCACTGCAATCTAGTTGCCAGAGAACTTTTAAACTCTCCCACCTGAGACAGGTGCTGACTGAGACAATTGATTTGGACCTCTTGAACTGGGCCAACTGCCCAAGGACTATCCAAGTGGTACCCTGGATTTGTGGTTGTAGGAAGGTTTGATTTTCCTTTTCCAATTGTTGCTTGTGGGGGGCAGGGTGATTTAATGGCTAGTATTTCTCCATAGCTGAGACTTCAACCCAGAGTAACTGATTCATTTGAGTCAGACAAAGACCAGCTGAAAACAAGACAGAGCCACTTAGCCCCACCAAACCAAGTAGGTTCCCAGTTCCTCAGGTCACAAGTCTAACCTCAGTAAATTTAAAGGAATAGAAATTATTCCTTGCATCTTCTGGACCACCATGGAATAAAAGTTGAACTCAGTAACAACAAGAATCTGCATACTAACACAAAAACATGAAAGTTAAATAACCTTATGCTAAATGATAGCTGGGTCATAGATGAGATTAAGAAGGAAATTACAAAGGTATATGTGAAACTTAGTAAATGTAGAATATAAATGTCTTAACACAATAACTAAGAAAATGCCAGGAAGGCTATGTTAACCAGTGTGATGAAAATATGTCAAATGGTCTGTAAAACCAGTGTATGGTGCCCCATGATCACATTAATGTACACAGCTATGATTTAATAATAATAATAAAAAAGGGGTAGGAGAAAAAAAAAAGAAGGAAATTACCAAATTTTTGGAACAAAACAACAATTGAGATATGAATTATGAGAACGTCTGGGATACCGCAAAGGCAGTCCTAAGAGGGAAATTTATAGCACTGCAAGCCTTCCTCAAGAGAACGGAAAGAGAGGAAGTTAAAAACCTAATGGGACATCTCAAGCAACTGGAATAGGAAAAACATTTCAACCCCAAACCCAGTAAAAGAAAAGAAATAACCAAAATTAGAGCAGAATTAAATGAACTTGAAAACGAAAGGATTATACAACAGATCAATAAATCAAAAAGTTGGTTTTTGAAAAGGTCAATAAAATAGATAAACCTTTGGCTAACCTAAACAGGAAGAAAAGAGGAAAATCTTTAATTTCATCAATCACAAATGACAAAGACGAAATAACAACAGAGTCCTCAGAAATTCAAAAAATCCTTAATGAATATTGCAAGAAACCTTATTCTCAGAAATATGAAAATCTGAAGGAAATTGACCAATACTTGGAAGCACATCACCTTCCAAGACTTAGCCAGAATCAAGTGGAAATGTTGAACAGGCCTATATCAAGTTCTGAACTAGCATTAACCATCCAAAATCTCCCTAAAAAGAAAAGCCTGGGACCAGATGGCTTCTGGTCCCCTGGTTCAGAATTCTACCAAACCGTTAAAGAGGAACTAGTACCTATACTACTCAACCTGTTCCAAAATATAGAAAAAGGAAGGGCGGCGCCTGTGGCTCAGTCGGTAAGGCGCCGGCCCCATATACCGAGGGTGGTGGGTTCAAACCCGGCCCCGGCCAAACTGCAACCAAAAAATAGCTGGGCGTTGTGGCGGGCGCCTGTAGTCCCAGCTACTCGGGAGGCTGAGGCAAGAGAATCGCTTAAGCCCAGGAGTTGGAGGTTGCTGTGAGCTGTGTGAGGCCATGGCACTCTACTGAGGGCCATAAAGTGAGACTCTGTCTCTACAAAAAAAAAAAAAAAAAAAAAAAAAGAAAAAGGAAGACTACCCAACACGTTCTATGAAGCAAACATCACCCTGATCCCCAAACCAAGAAAATACCTAAGAAGAAAAGAAAATTATAGACTGATATCACTAATCAATATAGATGCAAAAATATTCAACAAGGGAGTAAAACTGAAAGCTTTCCCTCTTAGAACTGGAACCAGACAAGGTTGTCCTCTGTCACCTTTACTATTCAACATGGTGCTAGAAGTTCTAGCCAATACAATTAGGCAAGACAAGGAAATAAAGGGAATCCAAATGGGAGCAGAGGAGGTCAAACTCTCCCTCTTTGCTGACGACATGATCTTATACTTAGAGAACCCCAAAGACTCAACCACAAGACTCCTAGAAGTCATCAAAAAATACAGTAATGTTTCAGGATATAAAATCAATGTCCACAAGTCAGTAGCCTTTGTATACACCAATAACAGTCAAGATGAGAAGCTAATTAAGGACACAACTCCCCTCACCATAGTTTCAAAGAAAATGAAATACCTAGGAATATACCTAATGAAGGAGGCGAAGGACCTCTATGAAGAAAACTATAAAATCCTCAGAAAGGAAATAGCAGAGGATATTAACCAATGGAAGAACATACCATGCTCATGGACGGGAAGAATCAACATTGTTAAAATGTCTATACTTCCCAAAGCAATCTACCTATTCAATGCCATTCCTATGAAAATACCAACATTGTACTTTCAAGATTTGGAGAAAATGATTCTGCGTTTTGTATGGAACCGAAAAAAACCCCGTATAGCTAAGGCAGTTCTTAGTAATAAAGATAAAGTTGGGGGCATCAGCATACCAGATTTTAGTCTGTACTACAAAGCCATAGTGGTCAAGACAGCATGGTACTGGCACAAAAACAGAGACATAGACACTTGGAATCGAATTGAAAACCAAGAAATGAAACTAACATCTTACAACCACCTAATCTTCGATAAACCAAACAAGAACTTACCTTGGGGGAAAGACTCCCTATTCAATAAATGGTGTTGGGAGAACTGGATGTCTACATGTAAAAGACTGAAACTGGACCCACACCTTTCCTCACTCACAAAAATTGATTCAAGATGGATAAAGGACTTAAATTTAAGGCATGAAACAATAAAAATCCTCCAAGAAAGCATAGGAAAAACACTGGAAGATATTGGCCTGGGGAAAGACTTCATGAAGAAGACTGCCATGGCAATTGCAACAACAACAAAAATAAACAAATGGGACTTCATTAAACTGAAAAGCTTCTGTACAGCTAAGGAGACAATAACCAAAGCAAAGAGACAACCTACACAATGGGAAAGGATATTTGCATATTTTCAATCAGACAAAAGCTTGATAACTAGAATCTATAGAGAACTCAAATTAATCCACATGAAAAAAGCCAACAATCCCATATATCAATGGGCAAGAGACATGAATAGAACCTTCTTTAAAGGTGACAGACGAATGGCTAACAAACACATGAAAAAATGTTCATCATCTCTGTATATTAGAGAAATGCAAATCAAAACAACCCTGAGATATCATCTAACCCCAGTGAGAATGGCCCACATCACAAAATCTCAAAACTGCAGATGCTGGCGTGGATGTGGAGAGAAGGGAACACTTTTACACTGCTGGTGGGACTGCAAACTAGTACAACCTTTTTGGAAGGAAGTATGAAGAATCCTCAAAGCACTCAAGCTAGACCTCCCATTTGATCCTGCAATCCCATTACTGGGCATCTACCCAGAAGGAAAGAAATCCTTTTATCATAGGGACACTTGTACTAGACTGTTTATTGCAGCTCAATTTACAATTGCCAAAATGTGGAAACAGCCTAAATGCCCACCAACCCAGGAATGGATTAACAAGCTGTGGTATATGTATACCATGGAATACTATTCAGCCATTAAAAAAAGGGAGACTTTACATCCTTCGTATTAACCTGGATGGAAGTGGAAGACATTATTCTTAGTAAAGCATCACAAGAATGGAGAAGCATGAATCTTATGTACTCAATTTTGATATGAGGACAATTAATGTCAATTAAGGTTATGGGGGGGGAGCAGAAAGAGGGACAGAGGGAAGGGGGTGGGGCCTTAGTGTGTGTCACAGTTTATGGGGGCAAGACATGATTACTTAACAATTGCAATCAGTGTAACCTGGCTTATTGTACCCTCAATGAACCCCCAACAATAAAAAAGATATATATTCAACAAGATCTTAACAAACAGAATCCAGCAACACATCAAACAAATTATACATCATGACCAAGTTGGTTTTATCCCAAGGTCTCAAGGCTGGTTCAATATACATAAATCTATAAATATAATTCAGCACATAAATAAATTAAAAAACAAAGACCATATGATTCTCTCAATTGATGCAGAAAAAGCTTTTGATAATATCCAGCACCCTTCATGATCAGAACACTTAAGAAAATTGGTATAGAAGGGACATTTCTTAAACTGATAAGAAAAAATATACTTCATTTTATATGGAATCAGAAAAAACCTCAAATAGTCAAGACATTACTCAGAAATAAAAACAAAGCAGGAGGAATCACGCTACTGGACCTCAGACTATACTATAAATCAATAGTGATCAAAACAGCATGGTACTGGCACAAAAACAGAGAGGTGAATGCATGGAACAGAATAGAGAACCAAGAGATGAACCCAGCTACTTACCGTTATTTGATCTTTGACAAGCCAATTAAAAACATTCAGTGGGGAAAAGATTCCCTATTTAACAAACGGTGCTGGATGAACTGGCTGGTGACCTGTAGAAGACTGAAATTGGACCCACACCTTTCACCATTAACTAAGATGGATTCTCACTGGTTATTCAAGATTTAAACTTAAGACATGAAACTATAAAAATACTAGAAAAAAGTGCAGGGAAAACTCTTGAAGAAATCTGTCTGGGTGAATATTTTATGAGGACGACACCCCAGGCAATTGAAGCAACTTCAAAAATACACTACTGGGACCTGATCAAACTAAAAAGCTTCTGCACAGCCAATCCCATCTCAGGTTGGGCAAGGGACTTGAAGAGAAACTTCTCTGAAGAAGACAGGCACACGGCCTGCAGACATATGAAAAAATGTTCATCATCCTTAATCATCAGAGAAATGCAAATCAAAACTACTTTAAGATATCATCTAACTCCCATAGGATTAGCCCATATCACAAAATCCCAAGACCAGAGATGTTGGCATGGATGTGGAGAAGAGGGAACACTTCTACACTGCTGGTGGGAATGCAAATTAATACATTCCTTTTGGAAAGATGTTTGGAGAACATTTAGAGATGTAAAAATAGACCTGCCATTTAATCCTATAATTCCTCTACTAGGATTAATAAATTGTGGTATATGTACACCATGGAATATTATGCAGCCTTAAAGAAAGATGGAGACTTTACCTCTTTCATGTTTACATGGATGGAGCTGGAACATAGTCTTCTTAGCAAAGTATCTCAAGAATGGAAAAAAAGGTATCCAATCTACTCAGCCCTACTATGAAACTAATTTATGGCTTTCACAGGAAAGCTATAACCCGGTTATAACCTAAGAATAGGGGGAAGGGGGAAAGGGAGGGGAGGGAGGGGGAAGGTGGTTGGAGGGAGGGGGATTGGTGGGATTACACCTGCGGTGCATCTCACAAGGGTACATGTGAAACTTACTAAATGTAGAATGTAAATGTCTTAACACAATAACTAAGAACCAGTGCCAGGAATGCTATGTTAACCGGTGTGATGAAAATGTGTCAAACTGTCTATAAAACCAGTGTATGGTGCCCCATCATCACATTAATGTCCACAGTTGTGATTTAATAATAATTAAAAAAAAAAGAAAAATGTAAAGAAAATGGATGTTACATGCTCTTACCACAAAAAAGACGTTATAACTAAGGCAATACATTTGTTAATTAACTGCATTTTACCACTCCACAATGTATACCTGTGTGTACTTCAAAACATCACATTGTATATGATAGAAACATACAATGTTATCTGTCAATTCAAAAATTAAAAAATTTTTTAAATTGGAGGCGGAGCAAGATGGCAGCCGAGTAACAGCTTCCTTGCATCTGGGCACCGTGAGTCTGGGGAGATAGGATTCCAGGCATCTCTGGCTGGTGGGAACTGCCTATCATCACTCCTATGAGGATACAGGGAGTCAGCGAGAGACTTCTGGACCCCAAGAGGAGGACTAAAACAGTGGAAAACCGGCAAGTGGTCGCGTGTGTTCAATCAGTCTAAACCCGCCCACAACTGTAAGTTCAGTAGCAGCGAGACTGCAAACCAGAAAGGCCTTACCTGTCAACTGTTTTGATGTCCTTGGGCTTGGCACTGAGTTGAACTCCCCTGGGGAAGGCCTGAGCGGGAGTGCGGAGAACTTTGGCCGTTGTCTAGGGCCCCAGTCTGAGCTGCTGAGCCAGACGGAGCTAATAGTGTTTGGCGGTGGGTCACACAGAACCATTGTCAGTGATCTGCCCCGGCAAGCTCCGCCCTCATGGTCGCAGAGCTAGAAACGGGTGGGAGCTTGTAACCCAGCAACCAAGTAGCCTAAGGGTGGGGTCTGAGCCGCCTTGCAGCCCTAACCCTCAGGGGCAGAGTGAGACCGGTTTTGGCACACTAGGTAAGCGGATAGCCACTTCAGCACTGATTCCAGCGAGAAAGCTGGGAAAGCTTCTGCTCAGCAAGTTTACAAGTGGGCTGAAGAGAGATTTAGGGTGTCTACCTACTGGGGTTTGAGAAATCAGCAGCCTCCAGTCGTATCAGAACTGTGACTAACATCTCATACCCCAGAAGACCACGTGTTGCCCAGACAATATTCAATAACATATACAAACTGCTTTGTTTTTGGTTGTGTATTTTTTTCTTTTTTTTTGTTTGGTTGTTTTGTTTGTTTGTTTGTTTATTTTGACGTTGTTGATGTTCTTTTGTTTTTTAATTTCAATCTTTTCCATACAGATCCCTTTTTCTTTCTCAACTTTTCTAGTTTAATTATAATTTCCCATTGCTGCCTTTTTTAATAACTACAACTTCATTTTTGCTAGTGTTTCTACTGCTATCATTTGGTTTTTCACCCAATTGTATCCCCGTAAAGTTTTCTGTTTGCTTGTTTTGGTTTGATTTATAGCATTTTTGTCTTTCCTCTCTACTTGGTGGAGGTGGGGTACTGTGTCTGATCAGGTTAGCAAAGAGCTGCTGGCCTCAAGGGAACCACCCAACTGGGCACTCCCAGAAGGTGGGGTTTTTTAAGGTTGTGTCAAAGTACCCTACTGTACACCTATATTGCCCTGTCTCCCTCTTTCTGTACCTCTCTTCTTTTTGTCAATATTCCTCATCCCCACCCCCTCTCCTTTCTCTATCTTTCTTTTTTTTCTTATCACTCGGTCCTCCTTTCTTTCATCCCTTTTTTGCTCCTCAACCTTCTCACCCTTCTGGTCCTGTAACCCTTAGTCCACAGGCACAAGAACTTAAAGAGCAAGAGGAAGTAAAAGGAAAATTAGGGCAAGGAAACAGATAAAAGAAATCACTCATGAGGAAGAATCAGCAGAAAACTCCAGGCAACATGAAGAACCAGTCCAGAACAACCCCGCCAAGGGACCATGAGGTAGCTACTGCAGATGATTCCACCTATAAAGAAACGTTAGGAATGACAGAAAGGGAATTTAGAATACACATGTTGAAAGCAATGAAAGAAATGATGGAAACAATGAAGGAAACTGCTAATAAAGTGGAAAATAACCAAAAGGAAATCCAAAAACAGAATCAAATCAGAGATGAACGATATGAAGAATATAAAAAGGATATAGCAGAGCTGAAGGAAATGAAACAGTCAATCAGGGAACTTAAAGATGCAATGGAAAGTATCAGCAAAAGGTTAGACCATGCAGAAGAAAGAATTTCAGAGGTAGAAGACAAAGTTTTTGAGATAACTCAGATAGTAAAAGAGGCAGAAAATAAGAGAGAGAAAGTAGAACGTTCACTGTCAGAATTATGGGACTTTATGAAGCGTTCCAACATACGAGTTATAGGAATTCCAGAAGGGGAAGAAGAATGCCCCAGAGGAATGGAAGCCATACTAGAGAATATTATAAATGAAAATTTCCCAAATATCACCAAAGATTCTGACACACTGCTTTCAGAGGGACATCGGACCCCAGGTCGCCTCAACTCTAACCGAGCTTCTCCAAGTCACATTGTGATGAACCTGTCCAAAGTCAAGACAAAAGAAAAGATTCTGCAAGCTGCCAGGAGTAAGCGCCAGTTGACCTACAGGGGCAAATCCATCAGAGTGACCGCAGAATTCTCTAATGAAACTTTCCAAGCAAGAACACAATGGTCATCTACCTTTAATCTACTTAAACAGAACAATTTTCAGCCCAGAATTCTGTACCCTGCTAAGCTAAGCTTCAAAATTGACGGAGAAATCAAATCATTTACGGATATACAAACATTGAGGAAATTCGCCACAACAAGACCAGCTCTACAGGAAATACTTCAACCTGTTCTGCACACTGACCACCACAATGGATCAGCAGCAAAGTAAGAACTCAGAAATCAAAGGACAGAACCTAACCTCCACACTGATGCAAAAGATAAAACTAAGCAATGGACTCTCACAAAATAAGACGAATAGAATACTACCACACTTATCAATTATCTCAATAAATGTTAATGGCTTGAATTCCCCACTGAAGAGACATAGATTGGTTGACTGGATTAAAAAACACAAGCCATCCATTTGCTGTCTGCAAGAAACACACCTGGCTTCAAAAGACAAATTAAAGCTCCAAGTCAAGGTTTGGAAGACAATTTTTCAGGCAAATGGAATTCAGAAGAAAAGAGGAGTTGCAATCTTATTTTCAGATACATGTGGATTTAAAGCAACTAAAGTCAAAAAAGACAAAGATGGTCACTTTATATTGGTCAAGGGAAAAATACAACAAGAAGACATTTCAATTCTAAATATTTATGCACCCAATTTAAATGCTCCCAGATTCTTGAAGCAGACCTTACTCAGTCTGAGCAATATGATATCTGATAATGCCATCATAACAGGGGACTTTAACACACCTCTTACAGAGCTGGACAGATCCTCTAAACAGAAATTAAACAAAGATATAAGAGATTTAAATGAGACCTTAGAACAACTATGCTTGATAGACGCATATAGAACACTCCACCCCAAAGACAAAGAATATACATTCTTCTCATCACCCCATGGAACATTCTCCAAAATTGATCATATCCTGGGACACAAAACAAATATCAACAGAATCAAAAGAATTGAAATTTTACCTTGTATCTTCTCAGACCACAAGGCACTAAAGGTGGAACTCAACTCTAACAAAAATGCTCGACCCCACCCAAAGGCATGGAAATTAAACAATCTTCTGTTAAATAACAGATGGGTGCAGGAAGAAATAAAACAGGAAATCATTAACTTCCTTGAGCATAACAACAATGAAGACACAAGCTACCAAAACCTGTGGGATACTGCAAAAGCAGTTTTGAGAGGAAAATTCATCGCTTTAGATGCCTACATTTGAAAAACAGAAAGAGAGCACATCAACAATCTCACAAGAGATCTTCTGGAATTGGAAAAGGAAGAACAATCTAAGCCTAAACTCAGTAGAAGAAAAGAAATATCCAAAATCAAATCAGAGATCAATGAATTTGAAAACAAAAGAATCATTCAGAAAATTAATGAAACAAGGAGTTGGTTTTTTGAAAAAATAAATAAAATAGATAAACCATTGGCCAGACTAACTAGAAATAGAAAAGTAAAATCTCTAGTAACCTCAATCAGAAACGATAAAGGGGAAATAACAACTGATCCCACAGAGATACAAGAGATCATCTCTGAATACTACCGGAAACTCTATGCCCAGAAATTTGACAATGTGAAGGAAATGGATCAATATTTGGAATCACACCCTCTCCCTAGACTTAGCCAGGAAGAAATAGACCTCCTGAACAGACCAATTTCAAGCACTGAGATCAAAGAAACAATAAAAAAGCTTCCAACTAAAAAATGCCCTGGTCCAGATGGCTTCACTCCAGAATTCTATCAAACCTTCAAGGAAGAGCTTATTCCTGTACTGCAGAAATTATTCCAAAAAACTGAGGAAGAAGGAATCTTCCCCAACACATTCTATGAAGCAAACATCACCCTGATACCAAAACCAGGAAAAGACCCAAACAAAAAGGAGAATTTCAGACCAATCTCACTCATGAATATAGACGGAAAAATTCTCAACAAAATCCTAGCCAATAGATTACAGCTTATCATCAAAAAAGTCATTCATCATGATCAAGTAGGCTTCATCCCAGGGATGCAAGGCTGGTTTAACATACGCAAGTCCATAAACGTTATCCACCATATTAACAGAGGCAAAAATAAAGATCACATGATCCTCTCAATAGATGCAGAAAAAGCATTTGATAAAATCCAGCATCCTTTTCTAATTAGAACACTAAAGAGTATAGGCATAGGTGGCACATTTCTAAAACTGATGGAAGCTATCTATGACAAACCCACAGCCAATATTTTACTGAATGGAGTAAAACTCAAAGCTTTTCCTCTTAGAACTGGAACCAGACAAGGTTGTCCTCTGTCACCTTTACTATTCAACATAGTGCTGGAAGTTCTAGCCAATACAATTAGGCAAGACAAGGAAATAAAGGGAATCCAAATGGGAGCAGAGGAGGTCAAACTCTCCCTCTTTGCTGACGACATGATCTTATACTTAGAGAACCCCAAAGACTCAACCACAAGACTCCTAGAAGTCATCAAAAAATACAGTAATGTTTCAGGATATAAAATCAATGTCCACAAGTCAGTAGCCTTTGTGTACACCAATAACAGTCAAGATGAGAAGCTAATTAAGGACACAACTCCCTTCACCATAGTTTCAAAGAAAATGAAATACCTAGGAATATACCTAACGAAGGAGGTGAAGGACCTCTATAAAGAAAACTATGAACTCCTCAGAAAGGAAATAGCAGAGGATATTAACAAATGGAAGAACATACCATGCTCATGGATTGGAAGAATCAACATTGTTAAAATGTCTATACTTCCCAAAGCAATCTACCTATTCAATGCCATTCCTATCAAAGTACCTACATCGTACTTTCAAGATTTGGAAAAAATGATTCTGCATTTTGTATGGAACCGGAAAAAACCCCGTATAGCTAAGGCAGTTCTTAGTAACAAAAATAAAGCTGGGGGCATCAGCATACCAGATTTTAGTCTGTACTACAAAGCCATAGTGGTCAAGACAGCACAGTACTGGCACAAAAACAGAGACATAGACACTTGGAATCGAATTGAAAACCAAGAAATGAAACTAACATCTTACAACCACCTAATCTTCGATAAACCAAACAAGAACTTACCTTGGGGGAAAGACTCCCTATTCAATAAATGGTGTTGGGAGAACTGGATGTCTACATGTAAAAGACTGAAACTGGACCCACACCTTTCTCCATTCACAAAAATTGACTCAAGATGGATAAAGGACTTAAATTTAAGGCATGAAACAATAAAAATCCTCCAAGAAAGCATAGGAAAAACACTGGAAGATATTGACCTGGGGGAAGACTTCATGAAGAAGACTGCCATGGCAATTGCAACAACAACAAAAATAAACAAATGGGACTTCATTAAACCGAAAAGTTTCTGTACAGCTAAGGAGACAATAACCAAAGCAAAGAGACAACCCACACAATGGGAAAGGATATTTGCATATTTTCAATCAGACAAAAGCTTGATAACCAGGATCTACAGAGAACTCAAATTAATCCACATGAAAAAAGCCAACAATCCCTTATATCAATGGGCAAGAGACATGAATAGAACTTTCTCTAAAGACGACAGACGAATGGCTAACAAACACATGAAAAAATGTTTATCATCCCTATATATTAGAGAAATGCAAATCAAAACATCCCTGAGATATCATCTAACCCCAGTGAGAATGGCCCACATCACAAAATCTCAAAACTGCAGATGCTGGCGTGGATGTGGAGAGATGGGAACACTTTTACACTGCTGGTGGGACTGCAAACTAGTACAACCTTTTTGGAAGGAAGTATGGAGAAACCTCAAAGCACTCAACCTAGACCTCCCATTCGATCCTGCAATCCCATTACTGGGCATCTACCCAGAAGGAAAGAAATCCTTTTATCATAAGGACACTTGTACTAGACTGTTTATTGCAGCTCAATTTACAATCGCCAAAATGTGGAAACAGCCTAAATGCCCACCAACCCAGGAATGGATTAACAAGCTGTGGTATATGTATACCATGGAATACTATTCAGCCATTAAAAAAAATGGAGACTTTACATCCTTCGTATTAACCTGGATGGACGTGGAAGACATTATTCTTAGTAAAGCATCACAAGAATGGAGAAGCATGAATCCTATGTACTCAATCTTGATATGAGGACAATTAATGACAATTAAGGTTATGGGGGGGGAGCAGAAAGAGGGATGGAGGGAGGGGGGTGGGGCCTTAGTGTGTGTCACACTTTATGGGGGCAAGACATGATTGCAAGAGGGACTTTACCTAACAATTGCAATCAGTGTAACTGGCTTATTGTACCCTCAATGAATCACCAACAATAAAAAAAAAAAGAGAGAAAAAAAAAATTTTTTTAATTACAATAAAGTAATAAAAAATAGAACTTAAAAGCTTTACACAAAAAGTCAGCATAAGTAAGTCTACAGTGATGGAGGAGGGAACTATACAGGGGCTGACATTCAAAGGCATTGCTCGATGTTAGACCCATGTGTGAATGCTCCAATTGCTCCCTTGAACATTGTAAACAAGTATGGAAAATGGTGAGAATGTCAACTCTTGACTGAATACGAGGTAGCTGGAAGAACCTAGGGATTAGATGTTCCCCCTCCATTTATTATTGAGTCACACACAAGCCTACATGGTAACAAGGACTTAAGGTTTCCTGTCATCTGTAACAAACAACAGGAGATCTAGGGCAAGGTTTTTAACCTCAGCAGCACAGAATAACCTTCTAACTTTACAAAAATAACATCTGGATCTTAATGCAGACCTATTAAATCAGAATTCCTAGAGGGAGGAATGCAGGAATTGAAATGTTTTTAAGCATCTCAAGAGATTCTGAAACAACTAAGGAAACAATGCATCAAGAGTTTATTCTGTGGCAAAATTACCAATTAAAAACGTTGCTATGTTTTGTTTTTACTCTTATGCACATTCCTAACCTTAGAAGGGAAAAGTAGTCAATTCCCACCACTGCACCACCCCCAGTTCCTTACATCCTTATTGTCTGTCAGGGTTTTCCTAAAAGGGACACATAGCTAACAACTATCTAACATTCTTTCTTTTTCTATCTCTTTCCTTCTTAACATATTCAGAGTGGGAGTTGGGAAAAACTACTTCTCAAACTTCAGTACATCAAAATCATCTGGTAGTCTTACTAAAACCTAGATTGCTGAATCCCAGGCCCATATTTTCTGATTCAGTGGGTGTCAGGTGTGGTGAGAGAGGGTGCCACTCTAACAAGCTTCCAGGTGATGTTCATGCTGTCTGCAGGAAGCACATTTTGACAATTACTATTTTAGATAATTTGCCATGATCAGTTTGAGTCATTTATCACCAGTAGAAGAGATGAAGTTCAACAATCAAAAAAGAAAATGCTTAAGCCCAGATCCTGAGCCTTAGGGACTACAGTGGAGAAAGTTTGGAGATTTCAGAATGGGTTCAAAGCATGCCTGCATTCAGCATCCTTGAGAGAGGATGCCTGCTGGGTGTCTGTGAGGATGGGGCATGAGGGACCCATGTTGAGACACTTGAAAGGCATGAAAGGAGAGAGGCTGCTGGTGGAGCTCTGGTCCAATGTGCTGAGCCTGGATGAGTAACAGCAGCAGGATGCCAGAATGGGGAGGGGGCATGGTCCTCCACTCTTCTCTGGACTTCACGAGCCCTGAAGTAGAACTGCAGAAGAGGAGGTCACTGAAGTTGGCTGGCCTTAATGCTGCCCCAACTTAGTCAGAGGAACCTTAAACCAGGTTTCATTTGATTTAGAAAATTAATGAAATTGATCATTTTTTCCCTCAGAATGCTGTGACGTTATCCTGACTTGTAATATCTTATGCCAAAACAACTCCCCATTAACTCCTTGGCCAGGAAGAATGCCTGTCACTCTGACTACGGAGGCCCCCTTAACTAGGGCAAAGGTCAGGGAAATATTGTTTCCCACACACGGAGAAGGGCGATTGCCAGGTTGTGAGTGTGTGGAATGTGCAGAGAGGGAGGGAAGAAATGTCTGAAATGGACTTTACAGATTACTGCAGGACATTCTAACTGGGAATTGCTTTCTGACTGATAAATGTTAGTGGTTAGTGAAGGGATGAAATCAGTGACTCATTCATGGTTTCAAGCTGCGTATAATTTTCCAGGCATTATGTCTGTAGCTGGGGATACAAAGATAGATTAGACATGAATACAGTTCTCAAAGGGTAATCAGTTTAAGCCGGTCGTCAGTAGTCCCCTTTACTCAGGAGGCTGAGGCAGGAGGATTGCTGGAACTCAGGAGTTGGAGGCTGCAGTGAGCTATGATGATGCCATGATGTTATATCACTCTCATCTGGGAGACAAAGCAAGACTCTGTCTCCAAAAAAGAAAAACGAATACGAGGGGGTTGTGGGGAAAGAAGAAATATTTAATATAGAGGAAGGATAGTTATTGATTATTGTTTATTGTATTTGTCCAAGACAGTAATAAGCACTATACTAGATATTCACACAAATTCCTATAGGAGAAGAAAAAGAAAAAATAATTAATCTTCTCTAGGGAATACTGGGAATAATTTGGAATAATAAAATATTTCAAAAGAGAAATAATGTGTGGGTTGAATCCTGAAGAACAATTAGTGTTAATGGTTCACTAGGCAACAGGGAGAGGAGGGAATGATGTGCTGGGCAAAGACGAGAGAGAGAGAGAGAGAGAGATTGCTTTGAAACTTGGGGAATGACTCATAGGATAGTGTCGGCATAATTCAGTGTTGGGATGTTGTGGCTGGAGGGAAAGAGATAGCAAGAGGACCATACTGAGAAGGCCCCATATTCATATTCAACTGGTATGAATGAGTATTAAGAGTAGAGGTTTTTCTTTTTAATTTGCATACCTCCGTACCTATGAATTAACCGCTGCCCAAGCACCCTGAGTAACCCCTGCCCAGGCTGCTCTGGGACTCTCCTGAGACTTCTTTCCTCATTTCTCTATGACCCAGCAACTTAAAGATTAATTCCTGATACAGCAGGGGCTCTCCGTGGAGTTCTCTGCTCCTATCTTTAATATTATATTTCTCAAACTAAAAAGCTTCTGCACAGCCAAGGACACAGTAAGTAAAGCAAGCAAACAGCCCTCAGAATGGGAGAAGATATTTGCAGGTTATGTCTCCAACAAAGGTTTAATAACCAGAATCCACAGAGAACTCAAATGTATTAGCAAGAAAAGAACAAGGGATCCCATCACAGGCTGGGCAAGGGACTTGAAGACAAACTTCTCTGAAGAAGACAGGCACACGGCCTACAGACATATGAAAAAATGCTCATCATCTTTAATCATCAGAGAAATGCAAATCAAAACTACTTTGAGATATCATCTAACTCCAGTAAGATTAGCCCATATCACAAAATCCTAAGACCAGAGATGTTGGCGTGGATGTGGAGAAAAGGGAACACTTCTACACTGCTGGTGGGAATGCAAATTAATATATTCCTTTTGGAAAGATGTTTGGAGAACACTTAGAGATCTAAAAATAGACCTACCATTCAATCCTATAATTCCTCTACTAGGCATATACCCAGAAGACCGAAAATCACATTATAACAAAGGTATTTGTACCAGAATGTTTATTGCAGCCCAATTCATAATTGCTAAGTCATGGAAAAAGCCCAAGTGCCCATCAATCCATGAATGGATTAATAAATTGTGGTATATGTACACCATGGAATATTATGCAGCCTTAAAGAAAGATGGAGACTTTACCTCTTTCATGTTTACACGGATGGAGCTGGAACATATTCTTCTTAGTAAAGTATCTCAAGAATGGAAGAAAAAGTATCCAATGTACTCAGCCCTACTATGAAACTGATTTATGGGTTTCACATGAAAGCTATAACCCAGTTATAACCTAAGAATAGGGGGAAGGGGGAGAGGGAGAGGAGGGAGGGACGAGGTGGGCGGAGGGAGGATGATTGGTGGGACTACACCTGCGGTGCATCTTACAAGGGTATATGTGAAACTTAGTAAATATAGAATGTAAATGTCTTAACACAGTAACTAAGAAAATGCCAGGAAGGCTATGTTAACCAGTATGATGAAAATGTGTCAAGCAGTCTATAAAACCAGCGTATGGTGCCCCATGATCACATTAATGTACACAGCTATGATTTAATAAAAAAAAAAGAAAAAATACATTATATTTCTATATCTCATTGTTCTTCAGAACAAATTTACTCATCGTATTCTAGTATCTCATATTGGAAGTTTAGTTCCTGGGTTGTTTAACATGTGTTGCTTAATTTTGAAAACATTCAGGGATTTTAGTTATAATCCTTGCATTGATTTCTAGTTTAATTTCACTGTTTGAGGTGGATGAGAAGATCTTAAATGGTAAATTTTCTTTACCATTCCTATTTTGCACTATTTTTCTAAGCATTAGGATAGCATTCCTTACAGTATACCAAGAAATTTCTGGCATTTCAATTTCATTTTGTCTATGGTACTGTGGGCTCATATTTCAGGCAACCAACAAGCGTACTGTTAGAGCCATCTCTGGAGATGAGTGTCTGAGCTAATATACCAAATCTAGAATCTCTGTACAGTGTACTCAGATCAACAAATGTGACTAGACCAACATTATATTCCTTCCACCCTGATCCGACATTTTTAGGATCCATTCCCATAAATATTCTCAGGTTCTATCAATAAAACTGGCAAGTGCTTATAATTCTTTTGGTGTGCACTGCACTTCCTCATGAGCCACACTTTGTCTCTTACTGCCTGGGGCCTGCCAGCACTCTGTCTTCTTATACTAGTGGAGGCATGTCCACCAGTGAAGGACCAAGGGTCCTCTGTGAGGCACCTACCCCAGGGGAGGACGTCACAGTTTCTTTAGGCAAGGGGAGGCTAATCTTCTCAGATGGAGAGAAGCATAGTGTTGTTTAAAATACCGAGAAAAGATTTTCACAGTTCAAAGAGAGCTTGGGAATACCATAGTTACAATTACATTAAAAAAAAAAAAAAACAGGGTCATGGATAATTCAAATGAAGACATGAAGTTACGTAAGAAGAAAAAAGCAATCAAGCAATCACTATATACTCCATGGGTCAATCATTAACAAAGTTATGCAGTAATCACAGGGTAAACACTGGATACTGGTATTTCAAAAATACAACATACTTAAATAAGAAGGTATTAGAATGTTATTGGTGTGCAGTGCACACCAAAAGAATTATAAGCATTTGCCAGTTTTATTGATAGAACCCGAGAATATTTATGGGAATGGATCCTAAAAATGTCGGATCAGGGTGGAAGGAATATAATGTTGGTCTAGTCACATTTGTTGATCTGAGTACACTGTACAGAGATTCTAGATTTGGTATATTAGCTCAGACACTCATCTCCAGAGATGGCTCTAACAGTACGCTTGTTGGTTGCCTGAAATATGAGCCCACAGTACCATAGACAAAATGAAATCGAAATGCCAGAAGAAGAAGGGGTGATATGTGAGGAAAAGGGTCCACCTCACCTTTCCTAGCAGAAAGTGAAAAATAATGCCTAAAATGAAAATGTAGAGGAACAATATAAGCATATCAACCAGAGTTACTGCAGCATAGAGCAAAAGAATTGCTTAAATGTATTAAATGTCCCTATGAGAAGAAGAAATATAAGGGGTCCATTCATTGGGGAAGCTGCAATTTTCTATCTTTTTCTCTTCGACAAGTACTATTTATTTAATCATTCCAAGGCTAGCCCTGGGCATCGATGTTTTTTAAAGGCTTCTCCCTGACTTTAATGTGCAAATGGTTTTAAACTAGATGCAGGTATAGCTTAGGCAAAAATAAAAAATTTTAAATATGGCAGTTTCCCTAGAGTTAGACTTGAATATTCTACAAGAGAAAGTAGTTAAAAGAAACTTGTAAGTTACTTTCTAAGGACTCATGGATTGCCTCCATAAGGGGTCCCACTGGAATGCACTCTCCCATCAAGAAGTCTGTCTTACATTCATAAGTGTGAAAGATCTGGGCTCAGCACCAAGAGCAAATGACAGGGACCATGGTGCATGCTCTGCTGGCAAGAGGTTGAAAAGTACACTGAAGGGACCGGGCATGGTGGCTCACAGCTATAATCCTAGCACTCTGGAAGGCTGAGGCAGGTGGATCACAGGAGTTCAAGACCAGCCTGAGCAATGTGAGACCCTGTCTCTACTAAAAACTAGAAAAAATTAGCTAGTTATTGTGACTCATTCCTGTACTCCCAGCTACTCAGGAGGCTGAAGCAGGAGGATCACTTGAGCACAGGAATTTTGAGGTTGCAGTGAGCCAGGCTGATATCATGACACTTTAGCCCAGGCAACAGAATGAGACTCTGTCTCAAAAAAAAAGTATACAGGAGCCACAGCACTCCCACAGCACTCCTTTCTTGAGAATGTATACCTTAAGAGATGTGCTGATAGAGGGTTATGTGTCATTCAGAGGAAGAAAAGATACCTACCTATTTCTCAGGGAAGTAGGAAAAGCCTCCCCAAAATGGTAGTATTGTGCCCTAAAGTACAAATAAAATGGAAATACATCAAAATGGGGGATGAGGAAGAACATTTGCAGGAACATTTTTAGCAAAGGCAGCAACCTGCAAAAACAGAGATGGACATGTGTATTCACAGTGGTAAAACTTGACAAACAAGCAGATTAATGGGGGAAGGATAAGTGAATGGGAAATGGTTGATTTAAAACCAGACCACACAAATACACCCCCTCTCTTCATTTTTCCAAAAATTATACACTCCTTAACAATATCATCAAATTATACACTGGCCTAATTTTCCAATAGGAATGTCAGATGTTGGTAATATTTTAATAACATGAATGTTCTGTCTCTCTCCTTGAAAAGTTTAGATGCTGTTGGAGCAAAACACAGCCTGTGCTTTTAAGATAAATGGTCTAAAGTATCTTTAGGTCTTGCTAGCAAAGAGCTTATTTGAGAAGGAATTCTTGCTTCCATAACATAGGCTTAGGTAAGTGATACTATAAATTCTTGCACATGATCTGTGCTTAATTTTCAGAGAACAGACTCAGAAATGAAGTTTGTGGTAGGCTTTTAGCATCCTAGTAGCACTCTCAGAGGGCTGCACTTGGATACAACCTCTGCTAGGGTTTGAGTCTCGTGATGCCTGGCACTCAGGGCCTGGTGCAACATGTGGTCCTCATAGTCCAACAATGAGGAAATGTCACGTGTTTGGCTTTAATGTGATTTTAAGGGACCTCAGCAGAGCCCCTTTCTCACTATCTCCCTATGTGTGATAAACCATCATTGGAGATTAATTTTTCTTTGAGACTGAATTTTTTTTTTACCTGGAATGTTAGAAATAAAAGAAAAGTTAGTCCAGAGATTCTCAAACTTAAAAAAATAAACAGCACCTAGAATAATATTTGTTTGAAATATAGATCTCCTCTCCAAGTCCACTGAGAATTAGAATCTCTGAGTCTGGTGTGGCGGTGGGAAGGGAGGCAACCTGAATTTTTAGCAAGCTCTGCAATTGACTCTTGCTGTCACCTACTCAGCATCTCATCTATCTCAATTCCTTCCTTTTAAAGATGAGAAACCTTAGACTCAGGAGTGTCATTTGACTTTGGTGTCCTTATCTGGTTACTTTGTGTCTAATTTCCAAATCAGAATGCCCTTTTAGGCTTTCCCTTTCGATATTTAAAGTTCTTGTTAAATTAGGGTGTGGACTGAAGGAGGCTGGCCAACAGCTCAGTTGAAGGCATTTGACAACAAACTTCAAAAGATATAACCCTTGTCTTTTGCAGTTCCCTTCACCTCCAGGATGGACTCAGGACAACCAGAAAGTGTCCCCAGGCTGTGGCTCAGGCTCCTGAGTGACCAGGAGTCTCCCTCACCCAACAGTGATACAGGTGGCATCCAGAAGCCACCACAAGACTAAACTGCTCACTGCAGGTCAATATCAGAATAGCCAGTGTGCCAAAGTCCAGCTTTTGTGAACTTCTCCTCCATCCAGGTAATGCTGAGAGAGTCTTAGTCATAATCATATGAGTGAGCCAGAGCCTCTTAAGCCTCCTAACAAAGGACTACTCATCTGCCAGTTTGAGTGATATTTAGACAGAAGTTGTTTAATGATATTAGCAGCTCTACTGTTGGGTAATTGGAAAGCATCTAGAGAAAGGATTGGGCTTTCTACTTAGGAGGATTAAATTGCACCAATGCTCACAGGGTGTGTGTGTAACATAAGAAAGAATGACATGCTGTTCCTCTTTATACACTTCCAGCTCCCACATGAAGGACAGGACCCTTGAAGTGTTCCTAGAAGTGGGAATGGGTTCATGATGGATTGTTTCATAATCTCCTATCAATTCCCTTTCTGAAAAATGGCCTATGTTTACACAAGTCATCCTCAACATTGAGAAAGGAGATGTTTGCCCTAAGGGATGTTTGACAATGTTTGGAGAAAGTTTGGGTTGTCACAACAGGAGTGGGGGTTACTACTGGTGTCTAATGGGTATAGACTAGGAATTCTGGTAAACCACAATAATGAATTACCTGGCTCAAAATGTCAATAGTTCCAATGTTTAGAAATTGTAACTTAGACTAAAGTGACTACTCAGGTTAGCAATGCAGCCTGAGGACCCCAAAAGGTTCAGGCTCTATGGTTTGTTAGGCAGGTACCTAGTCAACTCTTTCAGCTTATGCTATAGAATTCCAAAGACATAAATCAATACCTTTGAATTCATTTCTAATTCTGTTACTGACTTGCCAGCTGAGCTTGGATAGGCTACGGTATCTCCTCCTGACTCAGTTTCTTTGGTTGTCAGAAGTCAATGAGAATAGCTTCCTTGTTGTACGTGTGTGTGTTTCCCTTCCCCCAGGGTCTGCCTCCTGACATAGTCCCCCTGAGGTTGTCAACTGTCTCCAGGTCTATAAACCCAATTAACATTTTCTGTTCTTACCTTCCTTGACCTTTCATTAGACACAGCCCCTGTCTTTTTCTCTTACATTGCTTAGATTTCTTGGCATCCATTTCACATGCTCCTAATTTTCCTCCTCCGCTCTAGTTCTAGTTCTAATTCTAATTGTTACACAAAGACTTACCACCTTCTACCAGATCATTCAATCTCAGAGTTCCCCTAAGATTCCATCCTCTTCTCAATCAATCCTCACTCTGCCCCAGACAGTCTCACCAATGTCAAAGCTTCAGTTGTCAATAATATACTAGTTGACTACAGGCATCTCTGAGTTACAGATCCATGTCTCCAACTGTCTACTTGACATTTCAATCTGATGGCCTGTTGGCATTCACAATCTTGTATGCTCAATCAGAAGGTGTCATATTCCCCCATCTCACTTTTTCAGTATGTCCACCTATCCAGATCTAGAAAGAGGAAACTTGAGGCTTTTGATTTCTCCTTACCTTCAACCTAGTATGCAATCTACCACCAAGGACTGTCAAGTCAGTCCTTTCTTAACTATTTATTTAAACTTGTTTCTGCCCTGTGCCACTTTCAACTGGACCATAAACATCTCTCCACTGAACTACTACTGTGGCTTCCCGCTTTGATTCATATTCCCCTTTCCCCATCCAGTCAACTCTCCATACTACAACTAGAGGAATGGTTTGGATGTGCAAAACTTATCTTGTTGCTCCCTTGATCAAAATTTTTCATTGTTCCCCATTAATCTAAAGTTACAGATCAAATTTTTGGCTAGGAATTGTTTGACTCCTGACCACCTGACCAAATTATCCAGCACTATTTACTCCATTCCCCTGTGCTGAAGACACTTCATCTTCTTTCTATCCTACAAAAGCATCATTTTCCTTCCTCCCTGGCATCTTCACCCAAGCTGCCCATTCTTTCTGGAATGCTCTTTCTTTCCCTTCTCTTTTCTCCCTCTCCCCTGTTACCTGCTTACTGAATTTCCTTTCCTCAAAAATACTCTAGTTTCTAAGATGCATCTTTTGTCAACAGCTTTCTAGAAAAAAAATACTATGTCATTAAATATACATGTAGCAATTGGAAATCTAAATTGATCTTAAAGATTTTTACTTTGAAAAGATGTGATTCTTAGAATTAAATTAAACATACTCATAATTAAAACTTAACTGCTTTGCATGTGGTTTTATGATGATTTTATTTTGTTTTCTTTCTTATTATAATTGAAAACATACAATTCATAAGAATTCTAATTTCATAAAATGTCTCTCTTATCTATTAGAATGTTGAGCTCTGGAAAATGGCCATTGATCAACAAATCTCTAGCACATGGCATAAAGTTGATTCTCAATAAATATGTGTCTAATGAGTGAGTAGGATGCTCAGATGAACCAACCTATTTAATTCACAATTGCTCAATTTACCATTACATATTATGCAAGTCAGGGTTGTGTACCCACTCCATATTGCTTTCTATTCCTGCTATAACAAGTTACAAGTATAATACCTTTAAAAAAGGACAAAGTTATTCTCTCACAGTTCTGGAGATCAGAGGTCCCAAATCAGTTTTACTGAAGTAAAACCAAAGTGCTGGCAGAGTTGACTCCCTCTTGAGGTCTAGGGAAGAATTCATCTTCTTGCATTTTTCCGGTTCTAGTAGCTACTGGTATTCTTGGCTGGTGGCTCCTTCCTCCATCTTCAAAGAGCATCACTGCACTCTCTGCTTCTGTCACCACTTTGCCTTGACCTCTGACTCTGATTCCTCCTGGTTCTCTCCTATAAGTATTCTTATGACTATATTGGCACTAACCCAGTAATCCACAACCATCTCCCACATCTCAAAACCTGTAATTAAATCACATCTGCAAAATCCTTTGAGTATATAAAATAACATCTAACACCCTGATGCTCAGATTAGGATGTGGACATACATGGGGGGATATTATTTAGTCTACCACCTGCCTCTTTGTTGAAAAATATGAATATGGAAGAGTTGGGTCCCACTAGGGAAAAGAAATACCGACTAAGAGCTGTCACATGAGAGTCAAGGGACTTATGTTTTAGAGCTGGTATGGCTACCTCCTAGTGGCAAGTCTCTGTGTAAATCCCTTCATCTCTTCAGTCTTCTCTGCAAAATGCCAGACCAAAGCAGGTGACTTGTTACATTCTATGACTAGGGGATCCCAGTGGTTATTTTTTAGGGTATGCTTTTACTCTGTCCTTACCCATTGCTTCACATGGCCCAGATGGCTTCAGGAACACAAAAGCAGCCCAGAAAAAGGTTTCAAGATCTCATATCCTACCACCACGAAGGACAGAGCAGAGTCTTCCTACTAACAGGATTTTTCTTTTAGGCCCCTTCCTGGTCTCAATTTAGGTAGAAAAGAGGACAGAGAAGCAGACTGTATATGTAATATAAGAAACCCTCTCCACCTTCATGTTTTATTCAAATACCAACACAGAGTAGCCATAAGATAACAACAACAAAATCTAAAACTGGACTATCCCACCAAGTTATAACCACTTATTACATAGTCACCTCTTAAAAAATAAAAGAGAATAATAGAAGAGCTAAAATTATCATCTATGCATCTGCCATGAATAATTACATTCTAAATAACTTAGTCATGCACAAGTCTAAACAAAAAATGTAGTCTTAGACACTGGTAAATTGTACACTCATTTAAACTAAGGATTCCAGCTGTGTGCAGTGACTTATTCTGTAATCCCAACAACTTGGGAGAATTACTTAAGGGTAAGAGTTTAAGACCATCCTGGGAAACATAATGAGATCCCATCTCTTAAAAGAATTTTTGTTAGCTGAGTGTGATGGCACACTCCTGGAGTACAAATTGCTCAGGAGGCTGAGGCAGGAGGATCACTTGCACCTGGAAGTTCCAAGCTATGGTAGGGATGTGATTATAGCACTGCACTCCAGCCTACTCACCTCTTAAGTGAGTAGGTAACAGGAAAAGGTGCCTGGGTGATAGAAAAAGATCTCTTCTCTAAAAATAGATAGATAGATAGATAGATAGATAGATAGATAGATAGATAGATAGATAGATAGATAGATAGATAGATAGATAGACAGATAGATAAACAGAGTTCCAGAGAAGATCAAGATAGAGGACTTGCACTCTCTTTATCTTTCAGCCTACCTCAGTGACTGGCAAAGAGCAAATGACCAGTGAATGTAAGATGAATTGAATTAAGATCCCACAATCTTTTTTCATAAAGGGTGACTACATATGTACAATGTGATTTAGAGCAGATCAGGTAGATATGTTCCTGGGTAATATTTAACATGTTAAAACATTAAAGCTGTGTGTATGTGTGGGCAGTGGAGGTTATTAGAGAGAACATACCAAAAACTTAGTAACAGATGTCTTACAGCATTACTAGGTTTTTTTATTTTTCAATAGTTCCTCATGTGGCAGTGCCCGTAGCCCAGTGAGTAGGGCAGCACGGGCCACATACACTGAGGCTGGCAGGTTTGAGGCTGGCCAGGGCCAGCTAAACAACAATGACAACTGCAATGAAAAAATAGCTAGCATTGTGGCCAGTGCCTGTAGTCCCATCTACTGGAGAGGCTGAGGCAAGAGAATTGCTTAAGCCCAAGAGTTAGAGGTTGCTATGAGCTGTGATGCCACCACACTCTACCAAGGGTGACATAGTAAAACTCTGTCTCAAAAAAAAAAGTTCATTGTGTGGAGGAAAAACAGCCTCAACTTCTCCCTCCTTAACTGTAAAAGTTACTTAATGATCTAAGTAGTTATTAGTCACATCACCCAGTCTTCCCCTGGTTCCAGCACCACAAAGGCCATCACCATACTGGGCTGAAAAAAAAAAAAAAACCACCAGATACACAGCTTGGAAAAGTAGCAAACACTGAATCCATCAGCTAGAGATTAGCTAAAGATAGTAACTTTGGGGGAAGATATATGAACTCTGTGAAACTCTCTCAAAGGAAAGGAGACTTTGAGAATGATCTCCCTGCCATCCTGGGATTCTGAATCTTGGTAATAAAGGGCAAGTTTAATCCACACAAGTGTTTGGTTCATACTACTGGTTCTGGTGTCCTGGTTACACTTGTAATGCTGAGAGAGACAGGGAAATTTGACGTAGATAAAAAGCTAGCAAAAAAAGAGTGTGAAGGTGAAGCTAATTAAACAGAGATAAGAGGTGTCCAGAGAAGCAATCAGTGATTTAGGAGATCTAATTAGGGTAGGGCTGATCTCCAGATAATAAACTGATGGAGGGGAACTTTCCAGAACACTTGGCTGCCAGAGCAGCGCACAACTAAGTGCTCCTTTCCGCTCCACTGCGTGGGCCTCTGCCCTCTCACCGGCTGTAGAAAATGGTGAAAGAAACCACTTACTATAATGTTTTGGGAGTCAAACCCAATGCCACTCACGAAGAATTGAAGAAGACATATAGAAAACTGGCCTTGAAGTACCACCCTGATAAGAATCCAAATGAAGGCAAGAAGTTTAAACAGATTTCTCAAGCTTATGCAAAGAAAAGGGAATTATATGACAAAGGAGGAGAACAGGCAATTAAAGAGGGTGGAGCAGCTGGTGGTTCTGGTTCCTCCATGGACATCTTTGATATGTTTTTGGAGGAGGAGGAAGGATGCAGAGAGAAAGGAGAGGTAAAAATGTGGTACATCAGCTCAGTTACCTTAGAAGATTTATATAATGGTGCCACAAGAAAACTGTCTTTGCAAAAGAATGTGATTTGTGACAAATGTGAAGGCCGAGGTGGCAAAAAAGGAGCAGTAGAGTGCTATCCCAATTGCCAAGGTACTGGAATGCAAATAAGAACTCACCAGATAGGACCTGGAATGGGTCAGCAAATTCAGTCTGTGTGCATGGAGTGCCAGGGCCATGGAGAACAGATCAGTCCTAAAGATAGATGTAAAAACTGCAATGGAAGGAAGATAGTTCCAGAGAAGAAGATTCTGGAAGTTCATATTGACAAAGGCATGAAAGATGGCCAGAAGATAACATTCCATGGTGAAGGAGACCAGGAACCAGGATTGGAGCCAGGAGATATTATCATTGTGTTAGATCAGAAGGACCATGCCGTTTTTACTCGATGAGGAAAAGACCTGTGCATGTGCATGGATATACAGCGGGTTGAAGCATTGTGTGGCTTCCAAAAGCCCGTCTACTCTTGACAACCGAACCATAGTCATCAGCTCTCATCCAGGTCAGATTGTCAAGCATGGAGATATCAAGTGTGTGCTAAATGAAGGCATGCCAACTTATCATAGACCATATGAAAAGGGTCGCCTAATCATCGAATTTAAAGTAAACTTTCCTGAGAATGACTTTCTTTCTCCTGATAAACTCTCATTGCTGGAAAAACTTCTCCCAGAGAGGAAGGAAGTAGAAGAGACTGATGAAATGGATCAAGTAGAACTGGTGAACTTTGATCCAAATCAGGAAAGATGGCGCCATGACAATGGAGAAGCATATGAGGATGATGAACATCATCCCAGAGGTGGTGTTCAGTGTCAAACTTCTTAATGAGGCCATGAATGACACTCACGCTGGCATTTTTGTGCAGTAACAAATGAGTGAAGGACTGTAATCATAATATGCTCACTATTTGCTATTGTTTCTGTTTTAATATTCAACTATAGTAGTATTTTAAAGGTTAAATGAAGAATAAATGCAAATATAAAAGCTCTGACTTTGCCCTGTATGTATGACTTTGGTGTGCAAGATGAAATTTAATACCTGCTAAAAACTACTTTAAAAAAGAGTTCCCTAGCATTTGTTAGGCCAAATTCCTTGTAATTGATTTCAGCTGTGTACATGAACAAGCTTAGAATGAAATGCTAGGTGTATGCCTTGGCTTCAGTGTACCACCCTTCATTGTTAAGCTATGAAATTAAAACTCTGTATTTAACTGGCAATCAGATAAAGAAAACTTAATTTGTAGAGAAGTGTTGGTGTGTATAGTTAATTTGCATTGAGTGGGATTCATTGTGATGCCTCTGCATTTATTATTTTGCCTAAACTGTTACTTGAAAATGACATAATATATAATTTATCCTGTTACTGTTATCAGTAATAGAAAAGTTGCCTTTCCAAAAAGAGAGTTTATCATAATATGCTGCTTCTCGAGGGCATGCACTTACAGAATTGCATTCCCTCTGTGCCATCCATATGTAATATATCCATATATGTGTAACTTGACCACACTTGTTTATTTTTCCCCCCCTCTTCTCTTTGGACCATGATAAACCCCTGAGTAGTAACTTCCAGAAGTTAAAGTGAAGTGAAGAGACCTTTATGTGGAGAAGTAATTTGCATGCATAATTTAGGAAGGTCTTCCTTAGGTATGTTACAGGCTTTCTTTAAATCATTTGACTTATGCTCCAAAGTAACTGTAATTTAATGTTGATAGTATAGCAGATGATGAATAGTTTTAATTGTATGTTTTAAAGTCTACATATGTTCACGTGCTTAAATATGGGTATCAAATTTTTAAGCAATTCTTGAAAAGTGTGAATGTCTCCTTAATATACTGGTTACAAAGAAAAATTAAAAATAAATAAATAAATAAACTGATGGAGGGAAGCAGTCTGAATTTCGTTTGGTTTTTATTATTACTAAAGCTCTGGCGCCCTCCAGCGGGAAGACAGAGCATTCCAGTATCTATAGGGAAAGTAAGTGTGTTCTCACTTTGGAATCAAAATTATTTCGGTTTTCCGTCGTATGTTTTGGATATCATGTTTTTGTTTTTTTTTTTTTAAGAGTTTTTAACCCCTCTCCTTGAAAGTCACATCCTCTTTATCTCTCCGAGTAAATCTTGGAATTCAGGATTATCTCAAGAGTGAGAACAGTTATACTTAAGATACTTTTGTTTCATTTTAGTCCCAGACTGAAAACATTTCAAATTTCTTTTCTTTTTTTTTTTTTTTTTTTGTAGAGACAGAGTCTCACTCTGTGGCCCTTGGTAGAGTGCCGTGGCCTCACACAGCTCACAGCAACCTCCAACTCCTGGGCTTAAGCGATTCTCTTGCCTCAGCCTCCCGAGCAGCTGGGACTACAGGCGCCCGCCACAACCAACGCCCGGCTATTTTTTGGTTGCAGTTTGGCCGGGGCCGGATTTGAACCCGCCACCCTCGGTATATGGGGCCGGCGCCTTACCGACTGAGCAATAGGCGCCGCCATAAATTTCTTAAGTAATTCCTTAAAAGTGTAATTTACACTAGAGAAGTTAACCTGGCATTTAAATAAACTGCAACTTGAGAAGTAATTGGAAGGGTTTCCATTCATTTCCTTGGCAAATTCCTTAGAACTTACTCCCATTGGTCTGAGAAATACCTGTTAGAGATCTGATTATAATAATAGTGAAAATAGGGGAGCTGATGGTCCAATATCAGCCCTATATGGTATCATCTGTTCCATCTGCAGCTAAGTGAAGAGAGTGTGGGGTGTATGATCAAACCATCTGTTGAAGAGCTTTGGGCCAATGGCAGACAGATTTAATGTCTGTGAGGTCTGCTCACCGATTATATGCTGTGTGTAGCTCAGAGGGAGGGGCAACACTCGAACCCAAAAGTTCGGTTACATGAAGATCCTTTGAAAATCCCGACAATCACAGACACCACGTAAGTGGTCAGCTAATTAAAGAAGGAAAGGCAGAGCTTTTATTTGTATCCTCAGTAAGGACTCACCATCATTGAACATGAAAAGAGGCCACTATCATTGTTTTTTAAAGGAACGTGCACAATTTCAAAAACATCCTTGACCAATGGAATAATTTCAAAGATAAAGTGGGAGTGAGGAATTTACCAAAAAAAAAACCCACCTATTGTAATGGTTGGGAATAAGGAAGGAAGAGGAAAAGTGTGTCAAAGCAGACTTTCTCCAGCAACAAAGGAAAATAACGGATTACGACCATTTCCTTACCAGGACTTTGAGGAGAGAAGGTGGAGTTGGCTGGGGGCTTTGCTGCCGCCCGCCCTCCCGGGTCCCCGGCGCGGGCGCGGCTGGGCTCAGCACCTCGGAAAGCGCCCCCTCGCTGCGCGCGGGAGTTACGCATGCTCCTTGCCGCCCTCCGCCTCGGCAGCGCGGGTGGCAACACAATTCTGTAGAGCCCTGCAGGCAACCCACTCGGATTGACAACAGCCGAGAGACCGAGACACTCGCGGACCGCCAGGCACCAGAACGAGGGGGACGAAATTTAGGGACTCTTTCTGTCAAAGAAAGAAACCTCGCCCAAGCAGAAACAGGGGAAGCGACCGAGGGATTTGAAGAAGAGGCTCCTTCTTCAAACAGGATAGCTGGGTGAGTTATGCGCCAGTGCCCAAGCGGGAAATAGAGGGGGGAGGGGAGTTTGAGTTGTACATTCCGAACCGAGAGATTCTGAACTTGGCCCGAGAACCTCTGAACGCCGGCCGCTAGGCTGAGAAGCTGCGCCCCTCAACTCGGCTCCGAAGCAGGCGCTGCGCTCTACTCCTGCGCCCGAGGCGGTGCTCTGCACGCTGGGACCGCCCTGTCTTCAGCGGCCACTTTGAAAGCTTCAGCTCACGTCCTGAGCGCTCACCTGGGGACTACACCCCGGGCGAACCCCGTTCCTTTCCGTCTTGCCCCCTGGAAGCACCTGCGCATTCAGGTGGCTGCTGCTGCAACGGTAACTACCATGGATAAGGCCAGTGGAGGGGGAAATCTGGCAGAACTCTTCCATCTGATCCCGGACCTCCTGGAGGTGGCCAACGTGAGTGGCAACGCGTCGCTGCAGCTTCAGGACTTACTGTGGGAGATGGGGCTGGAGTTGCCAGATGGCGGGGCGCCAGGGCACCCTCTGGGCAGCGGCAAGGCGGAGAGCACCGACGCCGAGACCTGCGTGCGGATCCTCATCAGCGTAGTGTACTGGGTCGTTTGCGCTCTGGGGTTGGCCGGCAACCTGCTGGTGCTTTACCTGATGAAGAGCAAGCAGGGCTGGCGCAAGTCCCCCATCAACCTCTTCGTCACCAACCTGGCGCTAACAGACTTTCAGTTCGTCCTCACCCTGCCCTTCTGGGCGGTGGAGAACGCGCTTGACTTCAAATGGCCTTTCGGCAAGGCCATGTGTAAGATCGCGTCCATCGTGACTTCCACGAACATGTACGCCAGCGTCTTCTTCCTCACTGCCATGAGCGTGGCGCGTTACCACTCGGTGGCCTCGGCTCTTAGGAGCCATTGGACCCGAGGACATGGCCGAGGGGAGTGCTGGAGCCAGAGGCTGAGGGACAGCTGTTGTTTCTCCGCCGAGGCGTTGTGCGTGTTGATCTGGGCTTCAGCCACGCTGGCCTCGCTGCCCAATGCCATATTCTCCACCACTGTCGAGGTGATGGGCGAGGAGCTGTGCCTGGTGCGCTTCCCGGACAAGCTGCTGGACCGTGACAGGCAGTTCTGGCTGGGCCTCTACCACTTGCAGAAGGTGCTGCTGGGCTTCGTGCTGCCGCTGGGCGTTATCAGCCTGTGCTACCTGCTGTTGGTGCGCTTCATTTCCTCCCGCCGCGTGGTGGGGGCCGCAGCAGCCAGCGGAGGCCTGGCTGCCGTCAGTGCCCGAAGACGGTCCAAAGTCACCAAATCGGTGACCATTGTGGTTCTGTCCTTCTTCCTGTGTTGGCTGCCCAACCAGGCGCTCACCACCTGGAGCATCCTCATCAAGTTCAACGCGGTGCCCTTCAGCCAGGAGTATTTCCTGTGCCAGGTGTACGGGTTCCCCTTGAGCGTGTGCCTGGCACACTCCAACAGCTGCCTCAACCCCATCCTCTATTGCCTCGTGCGCCGAGAGTTCCGCAAGGCGCTCAAGAACCTGCTGTGGCGCATCGCGTCTCCCTCGCTCACCAGCATGCGTCCCTTCACCGCCAGTACCAAGCCAGAGCCCGAGGATCAGGGGCTGCAGGCCTTGGCGCCGCTGCACGCCGCGGCAGAGCCAGACTTGCTCTACTACCCTCCAGGAGTTGTGGTCGACAGTGGGGGGCGCTACGACCTGCTGCCCAGCAGCTCTGCCTGCTAAGGCGGGCCGAGGCCGTCGCGCCGTCGGGGCAAGGTGGCCTTTTCCGGGGGGAGGGAAAGGGAAGGTGAACAGACTAGGGAAAGCTGTCCTCCCCACCCCAGTCAAGAACTCGGAGGAACGAGGATGGGGAGAGGCGTGAGAAGGAGCCTGTGAACAGGCAGGACGACCTCTCCGGAGAGGGCATGCTGCGAAACCTGGTGAAGAGAGGAAGCCAGCAAAGCCGCCAAGACCAGCCCCACTAGCCTCCGCTCCTCACCCTCATCCTCTCCTTCCACCGTGTTCAGTGGGCAGTGCGGGGACACCCAGAAACGAAGCGAAGCATCAGGAACTAGATCAGGACATGAAGGAGTGAGCGCTTGTATTCCAGCGACTTTTAGGGAGCCCTTGAAAGGGTCCTAAAGGTGCACGCCGCCAGGCGAGCCTCAGGCAGGGCCTTTCCTTGGCGTTTCGGCGGGGGAGCCATCCCAGCGCCAAGGTCTGACTTGCTGCCCGTGGGTGCTTTGGGAACCTAGAGTTTGGGGGCTAAAAACCTTCTTGGAGCTGGGAGACAGACGTGACCATCTTAGTTGGCTCCCAAGAGAAATGGCGAAGGAGAGGCACCTCCCATGGAGCCATAGTATCTTTGGGTGAGCTGAAACAGGCCGAGCCGCCCGATCAAGACTCAGCATGGCCTCTGAGCTCAGACGTCACCAAAGGCAAAAGACCTGTCACCCGTGTGGGAAAACGATTTTCTGAGGAGTGGTGTTGCTGAGGGAGGGAGTGGGCGCCCTGTGATCACAGGCGGTGAACAGAGAAACCGCTTTTGTCTACTGACCCTAACCAGGAAAGGGGGCTCACGTGCTCTCCGGGTAAGGGAGCTGGAAGCTGAGCGCTCCGTACTCTCCGGACTGCAGTCTGGGGTCACAGGCACACTCTGCCTTCCGGTCTGCCTGCTGCAGATGAGCTGGGCCGGGAGCAACTCGGAAAGCTGCACCTGGAGCAGGGGCCCTATTGCAGCTTCTCCTCCTCTGGGAATGGAAATGTCCCTTTCATTGAGGTTCTGGACCAAAAAGTAGAAAAATGACTCCGTGAAGGTTTTTCGTTTTTTTTTTTTTTTTTTGGGGCGGGGGTAGGGGGTAGACTTACATAGAAAAGCAAGAAATGCTATAGAAATGTGTGCAAGAGCGCCTGGAAACCAAATCCTAGAAGCTGGGATCTGATTTTTAAAGAGGAGGGGTGGAGTGGGAAAGAGAATAGAAGACTCAAGATAACTCTGCCCTAAAGGGAAGAGAGTACCAGGGAAGGTGTCACCAGAATTTTGGGTGTGGCATTCTTCATTGCTCATACTACTAACAAGAGAAGGTAGGAAATAAGAATTCTCCTTGGACACCACCTTCATGAGTTCATTTATTCTAAAGAGTGCTTTGCAATGGAGCGCGCATGATGAATTCTTCCCTAATCTTCAGTCTATGCTCAGTAATTGATGAACAACTCCTGTATCTCATGACATATTTCTCTGTCTGGTTGCAGCAGTTTCAAACAGCCTTTCCTGAGGCTGTTCTGAGAACTGGGATCAAACACCGAACTACCATGCATCTGCCAGCTGTGATGGAGCTGCTACTGTTCTCTCTGGCAAGCTGGTTTGGGGTCAAGAAACTAGTAACGTAGGCACCTGCTGGCATGGTTATTTTAACACAATAAATAATTACCAGGAAACCATCTGTTTTTAGTAGCCTCTTGAACAATAGAATTGTTTAGTAGTTCTGTTGAAAATGTCCTCTGGTGTCTGAGATTTAAGGCTCAAGCTGCGAGAGCCTCCACTTCCACATCTCTTGTCCTGCTTTCTGTAACACAGGACAGTGCAGTTACTAACACTCATTATCTGTCCACAAAAGCAAACTGGCCTGATCTCAGTCCTGAGCAGACTTGGGAAATTAATTGTTTTAGAAGACAGAATAGTGCTTTTGTCCTTAAATAGTCAAATTCATCTTTCTTTGCTCTTTGGGGAAGAAACTTATTGAATACAAAATAAATTAAAAAGTAAACACTGGAAAGGGATGAGAGTGGCATGGCAGCGTATCCACCTATAACACCGATAATAGACTCTTACTCAGAGATTCTTCTTTTTAAAAAACTTGCCATTTACTTGACAATAAAATAATGTGTGGGTAGCTCAGAATTCTTAGGGATGTATATGCTGTTGCTATCACAGGCACTAGAAAGAGAGATGGATCTGGAGGCAAGGTCTTTGTGAAAAAATCTCCATGGAAAGAGTTGTCCAAATCCAAAGCTGAGGGCTTCCCAGAACATGACAGGAGAGATCAAAGACCATGACTTCTTTCTACTCAAGGACAAAAGTATCAACAAGGAAATGGTCGAATATGTTGACATCAGCAGTTACTCTTTGAGTGTATGCCAATGGCCTGTGCTGGGTGCTGAGGTCACATACAGGAACCAGACACACTTCTGACTTCTATGTTTAAGAGCACAGACAGCCATGGACACAGCACTATAAAACAGGGAACAGTGAGTGGAATGTCATAGATAGACTAAAAGAAAGTCCTATGGAAAGACTGATTCTGCTGGGGGATCAGAAACTTCCCGGTCAAAATACTACTTGAGATGAGCCTAGAATTATTGGCACAATTTAGGCAGAATGGAGGATGGGGTTGAAGAGGTAGCGGGGATGAAAGGTGGTGAGTAAAGGCTTTGAGATTGGAACATTAGATGCTTGGTGGGGGCAACAAGAAGCAAAGCAGCGTGACTCCTCTTTTTCCTGGCATTTCCCAGAACTTCTATCAGGAACATATGCGTCCCTGCATTTGTTTTGTTTGTCTGGAAATAAGACATATTTTTGCCAGAAAGAACATGTAATTAGTATACTGAGAAAAAAAATACTTGGGTTCCCAAAGGTGGTTTGTGGCTTTTTAAATTGGATTCTATCCAATCATCCAAATCTCCATGGAGTCTAGTTCAATAAGTATTTGAATATTTGAGAGTGCGTGTGTTCGTGCACATGTGTGTGAGACAGCATCCCTTCCTCAGTGCAGTGGACTATCCAATGCTCCATCTAAAAATACCTTCACTTGGAATAAAGACCATTCCCTGTAGTTGGTTGAGGATGACTATGCTTGACACTTTGGGGGATCCAGGTAGGAGGGCTCTGGGCTATATGTGTCACCTTCCCAGTTTGCCCATCCATTCATTTCCAAATCTTCACACACCGGAACTATCCTTGGAGAAATTGTTGGGAAATAAATGCTGAACCCTATAGATTATTCCATTTCTAAACCTTGCAGAGGCCGGGTAGGTACAGGTAGGAGAAGCAAGAGAGGTGGCTCGGTGCTGTTTCCTTTGTATGCCAAGGGCTGTGTGACATGGGATTCTCTGAGCGTGTGCCCGTACTATGGGGTTGTGAGCACGTGTTTCTCCTGATCACTCCTGTCAGTCAGTCATGAACTGTTTGTCCAGGATGGATGATGAGGCATTGGGAGACTGGAGAGGGTCTAGTTTTACATACGCTTCATGAAAAGAATGAGATGATTTCATTTGGGAGTAATTATGTTAATAGAATAGGGGGACTTGACTGGGGCCAGAAAATGAGAAGAACCTGTGCAGAGAGGAGGGCAGCAAGGCTTGGAGATTGACATGGGAAATAGTAGTACACTCAGGCCTGAGAAGACAACCTAGCCAGGTCTGGAAAGCACCAGGGACCTGGAGCCTGGAGGAGCTAGTGTAGGATGAGGAAAGTTCGTGTCCTGCAGCTGACCAGGGGGTGGGCAGGAAGCAATAGCCACTTAGTCTTAAGCCCCCTGCCCTCCACCCTCTCCTCCAGGAGCTCCAGATGCCCAGGCCCCACACCCTGAGCACTTCCCCAGTCACAGGTATGATAAGCAGGGAGCAGCAGGGAGCAGGCTCTTTAAACAAACAAGAGGCAATCAATAGGAGAATCACAGCTGTAGAGTGGAAGCCAGGGCAGGGGAAGAGTGGCTGTGAGATGTCAGGGGTCAGCCTTTTGAGATCCTGGGAGACATCAGGACAGCAAGAAAGACTGCAGCCCAGAGCAGTCTTTGGTAGAGCTGCCCTTAGAGCTGGGCGGCCAGGGCCCCTGCCCTAACTTTGTACCTTCTCTCACCTTCTAGATCAGCGGTTCTCAGCCTGTGGGTCATGACCCCTTTAGACTGTATTAAAGGGTTGCAGCATTAGGAAGGTTAAGAACCACTGTTCTAGATTATGCTCCAGGACCTGAGACTTCAGAATTTCCCATCCAAATGCCCCCGAGTCTATTTACAAGGGCTTTGCATGTCTTTTCCTGAATCTACACTCCATAAAACAGACCAGCCACTGCCTCTGTGCCCCCTTAGGAGTGAGGGCTGGCTATCAGGGGCTGCTTAGAGGGGTGGGAGCCTATGGATGCGCTGGCACCAGAGTGCACACAGGACTCCCCTGGTGGTGGACAGGGAAGAGTGGGAGGGGCAGGAAAGAGCCATGGGCTGTGGGCATGGCCTCCAATCCTACTCCTACCTGGGCCCCTGCAAATGTTAGGAGAGGCCTGCATCCACTCCTAACAGTCATGTGAAAGCAGCCCTGAATCTGCCAAGAAACACAACCTGCTTTCCCTTCTCAGGAGCGCTACACCAAATGAACTAACACAGCAGGGGCCTGGCCATGCTAGACCCCACCTGTTCTACTGCACCAGGCAAACAAAAGCATCACCTTAAATCCCAAAGGTCCCACCTGTCAAAAGCAACTCATATCCTTTCTCCAGATTCCTTTCCTGCACCAAAAGTTTTGGTCCAGTAGAAGTTCACCTGAGGCAATGACTAGACTTCCGGACTCTGGACGAAGTAGCAAGGGAAGCTACACGATTCCTTTAACTTCCAAAAACATGTGGGCCCATCTCTCTTTGGCCCTGATCAGGCACACCTGGCATTGGATAGGTAAATGCTTAAGCCTGGGGCAGATTCAGGAGTGGGGAACAGGATGATGAGCTTCAACAGTAGTGACAATAGCTAGCTCCCACTAGGTGCCAGCCGCCAGGATAAGTGCTGTTTGTACACAAAACAGCAGAACCAGACAGGCTGGGTTCAAAGCTTGGCTGTGTCTCTTGCAAGTTGTGTGGTTACAGATGAGTTACGCAATGCCTTTCTGCCTTAGTTTCCTCATCTACAAAATGCAGATCAATAAAGCACCCACTCCCAAGATGGCTGTGTTAGCACAGGTAAGCCACGTAGAATAGTGGTAAGCACTCCACAAGTATTCTGTGTTATTAGTCGTCACAACTCTCTGAGATAGGAATTTTTATCCCAAATGTATAGATTAGCAAGTGTAGCTTAGGGGGGTTCAATAGTTTGCAGCTGAGCTGCAAAGCCAGGATGCAAAACCAGTTGGGCCCAAAGTTCATGACTTTATTAAACCATGCTGTTTCTTGACGCTACTAAAAACCTCACCATGAGAAAGCAGTTGAAAAGTGTGGTTAGAGAAAAACTGCTTAGCTTGGAGGAGAGAAGCTCATAGGAGAAATGAGAGGGAATGAGAGAGAAGTATTTTTACTGTGTTAACGACATGACTGTTTCAAAGTGGTGGATCCTCCAGCATGAGATATTCAAAAAGACTTATCAGAGGTATCATAAATTAAGAGGAATTAATGATGAGTAAATTAAGTATGAATAAATTAATATAAAGCATTAGCAATATTTTGACCATTTGTGAATTTAGTGCCCTATATAACTTCCCAGCTATATAGGGACCCCTGGTTAAAGAACAAAACCATGTTGCAGAACACATGCACACATCAAATGTCAGATGAGTCTGCTCTCAGTCTCATCCAGGCCCGAGATGGCCTGTGGGAAACAGAGCCAACCTCTCCTAGCCCTGCACTGAGAAGGCGTGTCTTGGTGCTACCACCCACACTTACCCTCTGCCACCCGCGTGTGGAGGCATATCCCAAACCAATATGCCCGAAATATGGGCACTGTTATGCAGAGGACTGGCAGCAGGGCTGAAGTCACTACACTGGGCATCCAAAGGGCAGACCCAAAACATGCAGAGCTGCAGGTGGCACCTGTAGCTCAAGTGGTTAAGGCACCAGCCACATACACCAGAGCTGGCGGGTTCGAATCTGGCCGGGGCCTGCCAAACAATGACAACTACAACCAAAAAATAACCAGGCATTGTGGTGGGTGCCTATAATCCCAGCTACTCGGGAGGCTGAGACTAGAGCGTCGCTTAAACCCAGGAGTTTGGGGTTGCTGTGAGCTGTGACATCACAGCACTCTACCCAGGCCAATAGCTTGAGGCTCTGTCTCAAAAAAAAAAAAAAAAAGATTCAGAGCTGCAGAAAAGACTGACTTCCTGTCACGTGTCCCACTGAGTCTGAAGTTAGGGTCAATGTCTCTTTATTGACCTAATCCACATATCTAACAAAGAGAGCCACGAAGCAACAGCCGATCAGTGCCACGGAGGAGGCTGTCACGACCACGACGATGACGCTCCCAGCCATGTTGACCAGAAAGCCCAGGCCACCTCCGACCAGGATCTGTGCCAGCTGCACCATGCAGGTGAGGGCGGCGCAATCCACGCCCTTCCCTCTCCCGCTGCCGTCTGGAGCGCCTCCAGGAACATGCTGCCTCTGCGAGGGAAGCACAGGAACAGTCTTTGAGCTATAAAGAATTTTCATTTAGGGCCAAGGTCTGCAAACTATTTCTGTAAAGAGCCAGGCAGTAAATGCCTTTGGCTTTGTGGGTCACCCAGTTGGTTGTAACTATCCATCTCTGCGTAAAAGCAGCCACAATATGGAAATGAACTAATATTTCAGTGTACTTTCCTGGATATTGGTATTTGATTTCATGTTATTTTCTCTTGTCACAAAATATTATCTTTCTTTTGAAATTTTTCAATCATTTAAAAAATTAAAAAGAAAAATTATTAGCTCATGGACTCTACAAAACAAAGTGGCAGCCCCCATTTGGCCAGTGGGGCCTGGTTTGCCAACCCCTGACTTGGGCCATGGTGAGGACCCACTCTCCTGTCTTCTGTACCTATGACAAAGTCTTAAATCCCACCATTAACACATATCATGGCAAAGTGGCTAATAAATACAGTTATCTCTTCCTATGAAGCCATTAAATAAATAGTAGTGGAAACTCAATAAATATCCCATTCTTTTTCTTCCTTAGTGTTAAAAAATTCAAATATTTTCGGTATCATTGGTATTTAAGAGACAGAACATCAAAAAAACATTTCAACCTTTCAAAATATGTTGTGTCCTTAACTTTTCATTAAATATTATATTGTATTTTTCTTATACCTACAGGGGTGTACCAAGATTTTGGAGGGATGGAAATGGTCTGTTTTGGGTGCAGACAGTAAGGAAAAGTGTATTTTCTGTATAACTATTAAAAACAATAATAAACAAAAAACTCAAATATGGTTATTTGGTTATTATGTTAATATTTGGTTAATATTTCATCTGAACTGGTTGACTTTGCGATTTATTGGGTATCTCTTATGTGCTAGACCTGTATAAGGTTGCTTTGCAAGTTCCTTTATTTCAGCCTCAGCATCACCTCAGATGCACATATTATCATTATCCCCATGACAATAGTAACACTAGCTACCATATTCTGAGTCTTTATTAGGGTCTAGGTAGGCACTATGCTAAGCACATTACATATAATATCTTGTTTAATTTTCTGACAACACTATAAGGCAGGTATCATTATTCCCATTGGCCTCATGAGGAAACTGAGCCTCTGAGAATTTAAATGGTGGGCTTTTCTTAAATTATTAAGGTTTTTTTAAAGAAAGCTTTGTGCTGAAAAATTCATTTATCCTTTGAGTGAGAAAGGGAAAAAAATAATATGTGTTTGATCATCATTAAAAAATACTGGGAAGATAAAAAAGCTATTAAGAGTGATAGCAGGTCAGGGCTGAGGGGAGGGAGGAGAGCACAGAGGGAGCCTCATTACATTGAGCACTTTGGCCTCTCATTGCGGTTGTCAGACCATGTAAACATATTACTTCATCCAAAAATAAGCTTCCTCTTAATGCCACTTAATAAACAAATAAGTTACATGCCCAGTGTCACGCAGCTTCTGAGTAAGAGAGGCCAGGTCTGAATCCCAGTTTCTCTGAGTTCAAAGTGTGAATATTTCTGCCTTAACTGTCCTATCTATGGCCATACTCCCTGAAAGCATCCCCTCTCATCTGATTTTGGAAGCTAAGCAGGGTCAGGCCCAGTTAGTACTTGGAAGAAAAGGACAGTGCTTGAGCAGCAACACCCCTGGCATGCACCAGAACACTGGGCATGTGGCCAGCCACAACTTCTGTTTGAAAGATTTTAACTTAAGGTGTGGCTCCACCCTGCTACCAGAGGAAATGATGGAAAAAAAGTCCAGAATTCCAGCTCCAAGGACATGTGCTCAGTGTTTTTGCAGTTTCATGTTGAGATGGATTAAACTCAGTTATTCTGTAGCTTTTATGCTGCTGCTCCAGCTAAGGAATAGCAAGCCTATTTTCATGGGAGAGAGAACTACACATTTTGATAAGAAGAGGTGGTCATTTTTAAGTAGAAATACTTGGATTTAGTGTTCTTATAAGGACTGTTTAGGCCTTCCCTCCAGTCCAGTTCTAAGATGTAGATGGACCCAGACCCTCCCTGCGCCCCAGAGCAGCACTGTGGAGTGGGCCACCTGGCTCAGGGTCTGATGCACTAAAGGCTGGACTCCCAAGGATGATGTTGCCTGGGAATTTCTACACTTAACCAATAACTCTCAGAAATTTCACTGTGTATTCTGCAATGGTTGGGGGCTGGGGGGCCCTCACTGTGGTATACAGAACTGCAGGTGCACCAGGAGACTTATGGGTGATTATAGAAGACCCTGGTCCCCCTTTCTTTATCTCTGTGGTTGTTGGCTGGTTTCTCACCATCACCAAGCCCTCTTTTCCTAATCACACAAATGGAAATAACTCTCTTTCCCCTCCAGCTCCCCAAGTGCACAGGGGTTGGGAGTAAGGCAGATGAGAGGGCTGGGCTGGGCCAGCAGGCATGCCTGCCCCAGACTGTGATGGATTATGACTGCTTGGGCATTTTGGTGCGCTGTTTTGAGAACCCTTATTTTTCAGCTCTGCTGTATGCATTCCCACCAAATTCCCCCAGCCTTCACGTGAGTCTAGATGTTACCCAGGGCAGAGTTTCAAACAATAAACACACCTCCTCCTCCTCCTCACGGTGGTACTCAGCAATGAGGTTAAAGGGCACGGTGTACAGGGTGCTGGACATGACACCAAACATGGCACACAGCACCAGGGTGGAGTAGACATTTGGGAAGAGCCCGATAAATCCTGTCCCCAGGCCAAACAGCAAATATCCCAGAAAGTAAAGACCCTTTAATCCAATGTAGGATCCCATAGTTTTCTGCAAGTCTGTGGGGAGAAGAGAGGAAGACATTATAGCTGACAGTGCCTTACCATGTTTAATTATTTCAGACAATCCTTTATTTGGAAGAGCCACTTTTTTAGGAGACTTCTTTGATACTGAGTCAGGAACAAACAAACCTTCTTATCTGTGGATTGAAAACAGCTGGCTTTTGAAATCCTTTGCATAAAGGACTGCTTGAAATTCCCTTTGCTAGGCTGATTTGCTTTTCTACAAAGAAGGGCCTGGCACTGTTTAACAGACAGCTGGGTGGCAAAAAGACACAAAAGAGGTGGTAGAAAAGCCTGCTTTGGCTATGGGACCCTGGAGCTGCAAGGCAGGAGAAAAGTGGGGGTTATTCTAACTCAGAGGGGACGTGGCCCAACAGGATAGACATAGGTCCTACTACCCTAAGTCAGGTCAGGGAAAATGAAAACAAGCGGATTTTGCAGAATAATCCAAGTCATCTGAATGCAATGCACACTTCTGAGAAGAAGATAAAGGATGTGCAATTATACAAAGACTTACCAACCCTTCCCAGGCTGGGAAGGGGCCCCCACAGCACCCGGCCCCTCCCCATCGCTGGTTCCCTCACTCTTGTGAACAAGTTCCTTAATGTCTTCATATCTCAGCTTCCTCCTCTGAAAACTGGGGATAACAACATCCTTCTATTGGTGGTTGTTGTCAAGACTAAATGAGGCAAAATGCCTGTAAAGTCACCCAGTCCATTGCCTAGCACACAGAAAACATTCAATTAATGTGGCTATTGCTGTTTCAACAAATACAAGCTGGGCTGAAGTTGGCTGGCTCTTCCCCTCCCAGCAGGTGCACTTGGCTTGCTTAAACAAGAATAGTGGTAGAGTTAATTTTTTTAAAAGAAAAATTCTGCTTTAAAACATTTTATAATGTTTTTTCATAATGGGAAGGAAAATCTCTTAAAACCTTTTATCTTCCTTTTTAAATCATATTTTTAATCCATACATTCCTTATCTCTCCCCTGCCTCATTCTACTGAAACAAATGAACTAGGGGAATAAATGATGGATCTTAAAATACGTCTATCTAAGAATGAAACTTCCCATACCTATTCAAATAATTGTTGGACTTACACCTTGTAGACAAGCAACCTAATTTGTAGTTTAAATTTAAATCAATTATAAAACTAAACTCTCTCTCGGGTCATCTGATGGAAGACAAAGCTCTGGAAATGGCAATAAGGCAACATTGCTTTCTATATTAAATTTATCCCAGGCCTGGAAGACTGTTGTTAAGGTTTATGAAAGCAGTGTAAAGCTAGGTCAGTTTCTGTTTGCCTATGAATGTAATCTAAGGTATCTCAGTACTTAAAAGATACCATCAATCCTCCTTAGGAAAATGCTTTTATCCAAGTGTGAAGGACAGCTTAGAAGAAGGCCAAGAAAGGGAAAGAGATATTTGGAAATACAAGCAACTTTACTACAAAGACTGACTGATAAAAAATGCTTTATTCATGAAGAACAATCAATCATTTTAGGGCCAAGCTTGCCTTGCCCTCTGATAGGTCTGATGCCCAATGATGGTCATGTTATCACACTGTTTTTCTGCAGGACTGGAGGGAAATGATAGGTATAAGCACCATCTGTGACTAGCACTGTGTAATATGAACAATTGACAATATCTCAGTACTCAGTATTGCTATTCTAATTGGAATACACGTGCCTTCTGTGCAAAGGTGCTCAAAACAAGTCCCTATGAACACCCTCCACCCCAATAGCCAGAATGTCCTGCCAAGATGCCTATGGATAGAAACTCTGGATCTGCACCTGACGTTGTGTGATGGGCACAAATAGAAGGTAATATAATGAGCTCTGAAGGAAATGATGAGGAGGAAATGATTAATTCTACCCAGAGTAGGTTAAGGTGCAGGAGAAAAACTTGAACAATTTTACTGAGACAGCAAAATTTCACTGATCTAAAAGTATGATTAGAAGTTATTTAGGTGGGAAAGCAGAAAGTAAAGCATCAGCAAATACATAGTGTGTAGTATGTCACAGGGGTAGTTAATTGGTGTGGGAGTGAGAGAGGTCAAAGTGTGAACTAGGCCAAGCTGTGAAAACCCTTGAACTCCAAGCTCAGGACTGTGACTTTGCTTTGAGGACATGGAAAGCTCTTGAAAATCCTTGAGCCAGGAGAGAAAGGGGCCTGGTATTTTATAAATAAAACTCTGATTCAAAATCATGATAGCAATCCTATAGATTTATATATTAATGTAACTTTGGAAAACTATTTAAATCCTAGTTTATTTTGTACACAGAGCTCTTAACTAGAAAGAGCCTAAAAATACTATTTAATTTTTAAATGCTATGAAATTCACATAGGGAGCTCATACTAGACTAACAGAACCATACCTAGTAGCAGGAGGGTTTACTGAGGAAAAAATTATAATAGATATAAAATTAAAATATGAATGATATATGGAACAATATACTCCTCTCACAAGAATGAAAATAGTAGTAAATTGTTCCTCCATCCCTCAAAATCATGAAGGAATCTAAGTTGGTGATTCATTAGACAATTTTAGTCTTAACACTCAAAGTAACACTTTGATACTACGTATTTTAGGTGCTTGAAATCATCCTCCTGAATTTTCTTAACTCACATACTCTTGAGGAGAAGACAAGAGTTTGCTGAGGGAATTAAGCTTCCAGCTACCACTTGATTATCATGACTTTAAAAAAGTGAATTTTATGGTTATATGATTTGGGGACGTAGAAACTCCTTATATGTTTATATTAGGTCCTCTTTTTCCAAGTGTGCTAAATTTTGGAGACGTCGAAGGTTTCTGGTATGCTGGGGCTTGGTGAAGGGTAGGGCAGGTATAAATTCATGTTTCCCCCACAGGAAGCGCACTGTGGCGACAGAGCGTATGTCTCTGGGAGTAGTAGCAGAGTGTCTCCCCACCTCTTCCTGCTTCCCCCCACCTGGGCGATACCACCCCTGCTGTCCCTGAGCCGGTCCAAAGCCTAGAACTCTAACTCACAGTCTTGGGCTAGCAGAGATCATTGTAGTCAGGACCCCAATTTTCACTACAAGTAGGGGAAATGCATACATTTTCCAGGCCAGATTTTCACTTAATTCAATGTCTCCAGAGCTTGGAGATTTGCACACACATCAGCAAAGGAAGTGCAACAGGGGTCTGTGTGGTGCGCTGGAGCTGTAGCACCTTGGCTGGGCCTTGTTTAAAATCAGTGGCAGGAAGGGTCCTCACAGCTGGAACTTAGCTAAGTGGGGGGTGAAGCAGCATAAGACCCCATGGAAAGCTGGCACCTGAGAAGAAAAGCCAGCTGCTCTCACTCCTGGGACAATGCTCCTGTAACATGTCACCTGCACATCTGAGCTAGGGTCATTTCACGCGACCTTTTGTCACTTATCATATACATTAACCATTATCTTATTTTGTGTCTGATAACCGCTGGGATTCCGATCCTCATTCACCCAACATTCCATCTTGTTTACAAGATTCCCTTCTATTTTCCAAAGAACCTTGATCAGGAACCCACAGATTCTAAGTCAAAAGAAATCACTGAGGAAAATGACTAGCATTCACTCTGAAAACGGATACTTCATGTAGCCCTTGCTAAGGGAATAATTCCTTCCCAACGTCCATGAATTTATCAAGAATCTCATATTGTAAAGAGCAAAAAATAAATATAGAAATATCAAATCCAGGTTGATATATTCCAGAGCCCTTTAGAAGACTCTTAGAAGAAGGAGACTTACAAGAATAAAGTGAGGAGAAGATGGAGTTGATGCACAAGCCCCAACACCCCACCTCGACGCCTCTCTCATAGATGAGAAACTCGGTGGAGTTGTGTGCGCTGTAGGGATCCCCATGGTACACAATCTGAAAGAGATGCTTGGGCTGTGAAGGGATAAATGCAGCGTGGTAGGGAACCTCTTCTCAGGCATTCTGCTTCTCCAGCCCTGGGGACCAAATGTCCCAGCCTGTGGGGTCCCTCCCAGGGCACAGAGCTCATCCTGTCATGACCTGGTCACCCCTTTCATCCTACCATACCTCCCTGCAGGTGCCTATTAATGCCTACTGTATGAAGTCTAAATGGCACAACACTGTCCTGGACCCTTAGTACCCCTCCTTCCACCTAACACCTGGCCCCACTACCCATCTTCTGGCACAGCCGATTGGCTTCTGACTCATCTCCACACACACCATTCCTCCTCCTGCTCGGAATGCTTTCTCCCTCTCCTGCATCTCTCTGACTCCTATTCATCCTTCAAAACTCAAATCATATTATGCTCCTTTTTTTTTCTTGAACTTCTCTGATCACTACAGCTCATGGTGATTTTTTCCTCTTTGTTGTATTAAATCAAGAGCAGCAGGCTGCATAGCATCCTCTAGTCATCCAGGGTGTAGCAGCATGCTTCTAGGACCTTTCTGTAAGCCAGCTTCTTGATAGTACTCTTCCCTGCACTCTAACTGTGCCCGTCCTAGAGGTCAGCCTACGAGAAGCTCGACAGGTGCTGATGGGGAGGTTGATGTGTGACTCAGTGTGTGCACAGACCTGGCCCATAAAATCTGTGAAGAAGAGCATGTTGGACAGGAAGGCAGTCCATCCCAGGAGGTGGCTGATGCAGAGGCAGCGATAGTGCGGAGGCATGCTCACCAGCGCTCTCAGCAGTGACTTCATGGTCATTGCTCTACGAGTCTGGAATAAAACATGAAACAGTGAGTGATGTGACCTTCAACACAGACACTCGGCCAGCTCTGGCTGCCAGGGCACACAGCGTTTTTTGGATCTGTCAGTCAGCTGACATACAGGGTCACTTTTCCCAGGCATAGCACTAGGTTTCCATGGAGTGGGCTCATGAGAGATATTCTGTTAAGCAGGTGGGGGGGCATCCCAGTTTCAAACCCAGAATGGGGCTTTAGTACCTTAAGAAGAAAGGGCTTGGGAATGATGCTAATATATCTCTTATATCTATCTGTCATCCTGTCTTTGAGGGACAGAACTGCTGCAGGAGGACAAGGTTCACAGATCTAAGCCAGGCCTTAGGTGATTATGATTCTTAGATTTCTTCATCTAAGAGCAGGGTAGGGCAAATGTAAGATGGCTGTCATGAAGTCTGTCCCCTGATGTCACCTCCACAGTTATATTCTACACAGCAAAGAGATTTTGCAGATATAATTAAGTGCTAATCAGTCGACTTTGAGTTAATCAAATGGAAGATTACATGGGTGACCCCACCCAAATACTTGAGCCCTCGAAAAACCGGTAACTTTCCCAGCTGGTAGCAGCAGCAGAAGTTGGAGTGATTCAAAGCACAGGGACTGCTGGCTTCGAAAGTGAAGGAGCCACCTGGAAAGGACCAAGAGTGGCCTTTAGGGGCTGAGAGCAACTCCCAGCCAATAGTCAGCAAGACAGCAGGGACCTAGGTCTTAGAGCCACAGGAACTGGATCCTGCCAACCACATAAATGAACTTGCAAACTTCCATGAGACGCAACTCTGCTGACACCTCAATTTCAACATTGCGAGACCCTGAGCAGAGAACCCAGTAAAGCCCACCCAGAATTCTGATCTCAGAACTGTAAGAAATAAACAGATGTTGCTTAAAGCTGCTAATTTTGTGATCATTTTTTATGCAGCAATAGAAAGTTAACACAGACAACCATCAACTCCTCCAGGGTTTTGTCACTGGATCCTGCAAAGAGTTGATACCTGTAATGAGCCCTATGTTAAGCCAAAAATGAGAACAATGTAGAACTTAAAATATACACTTACATATGCACCTACACATACACACACATAAATAAAAATGAGTACGAAAGCCCCATATCCTTTCATTTAGATTTTAATTATCTTTAAAAAAGAGGTTACCATTGTTTGGTTTCAGAAACATGGGAAGAATGAGAAACTTCAAACTACTGACACACTGTTTGAAACACAAAGAATGAAATTTCCGTTAGCATCTTGTCATATGAGAGAAGCATAAAGCCTTAGGAATATTAAGCAGTCAGCTGCCCTGAAGATATTAAGACTACAACATCAAACTTGATCGGGTAATGGATCTTTCTTGTCAGATTTTTATTTATTCTGAATCTTGACATCATGAAATTCAGTCCTGGCTTGTTTGCTTATAAGATAGTCTACTGAGGTTTTTAATAACTACAGAGGCATATTGTTTTAGAACTCTTAAACCTTATATGATAATTCTTTTTACTTCTGTATTGCAAAAAAAATTGTATTTACTCATTTTAGTTTTATTGCATAAGTCAATTAATAAAACTTCATCAATCTTATACTATGTAACCCACTGACTATAGACTATTTTGATTTTCTTGTACTTAATTGATTAGGGATTAAAGAAGGTTGAAGGGGCTATAGGGAAGTGGGAGAAAATTATAGCCTTCTGGACAAGAAAGTTGTAAAGGGCCCTGAAGGGAAACAAGGAGTATGGGGTGAGTGTGACCTAGTTAACCAAGGATGTGCTATTCCTGTAGAATATGACTTCTAGTCTATGACTAAGGACCTCTAGTCTGTGAATGATCCCCCTGTAAAACTGAGATAAGGACCCCCATCACAGAACTATGCACACCAGAATTGCCACAAACATCATAAAACTAACAGATACCTTCATACCATCCCTACTAAAATAACAGTTAAAAATTATTGATACAGAGTAAAGAAAACTGGATTTATGTGACAGCTAAGGTAGTCCACAACCAATGAAACCAGGATGGCACACCCGAAGGCCTAAGGAGAACGGTTGGGAATTCTTCTGGATAAATGTAAGAGGAATGGGACTAAAAGTACTCATATTGGTATATTGCCTTTGTGTGATGTCTCCTCTCCCCTCCCAAGGGGGATCCTTTTCTAGTGTCCTGGAAAAGACTATGCTTATTGCTTTAAATAAAAATTACATTCCTTTCTTTGCTATATTATAGTCCCAGCTGTCTCATTTTCCACTCCCCCAACTCCTTACTCTCCCTTTGGCTCAGCTGAACTTGCTGGTTCTGTTGTGTGAACAGAGTCCGGTCCGCTGAACAGCTCAGAGGCAAATTTTCACCCCTAACATTGACCGATACTAAAAACTAGATATTCCCTTAGTGGTAAGAAAAGTAATTGTTTTCTACATAGAATGTGGGACCTGTCAAAATCAATGATGATTATAACAGAAATATAGTGTAGAATTACCACTTTTTCTTCTACCACAGGAAGAAGCAGCCAAAGATACAGACCAGGGAACAGCAGTCTGGTTTTTATGCCTCAAACTAATTACATTCCCTGTCCTTCCCTTCTTTCCAAAAGTGCACAATTGAGAAAGTGAATCTGGCCAGTAAGTATTCAGCCTCATTCTATATATTAATCTGTGTTTCTGACTTATACATAATTTTCAGCCTGCCCTCAATGTTAACCTAATTTCTCCTTTCTCCCCAAAATAAATATGAGCTTTCAAAAATGTTCCCAGGATTTCTGTAAAATGCAAATATTCAAGGACCTTTTGGGTATTTTAAATCAGAATGAAAATTCAGCTGATATCTCATTCCTGACTCATCAATACCCTTGGTAAATTCTTTTCAATGGTTCTGAGCCCCTGGGAGTTGCTTTACTGCATTTATCTAACACCACTGTCAGCTGGAGATGGTTTATAAGAGGAAAAGGCAGAGTTATGGGTTGGGCAGTCGTGGAGAGACAACTTCACAAAAATACACTCAAAAGGAGACTATTTCAATGTTGGAGAAAGCAACCGATGGCATGGAGGAATTGGAGACAGGTTTTATGGGATCCAATTTGAACCCTGATATATTCAGGCCTCTTGCTATTAAAAAGAAAATTCTCAGTTCTCAAATTGCACAGCCATCCTCATTTTAGAAAGCAGTGACTTTGACAGACAATGACGGCTTTGCAGCCTGGACCTGGCCTGACAAAGTGTAAACTTCCATTGCTTAGCCAGAGAATTCCCAAGGGATACATCTGAAAGGGAAGTGCTGTATGCCTGGCCTTGAGCCTAAGATATATTATTCTGTGTTTTATTTTTATTTTGTTTCTAAAACCAAACACTAAAACCATTCACATCTACAGTGTCGTGAATGTAGCACATACTCGAAAGTTAGTTGTATTTGATATTTTCCTTTTTTTACTTTCATGGAGAGTTTCATGCCTTTCAAAAGGCTTCCACTCAATGGATATCATTTGATGCTCACAACAGCCTCCTAGTGGATGATAAAGCCATGCTGGGTGTCACCTGGAGAGAAGTCACAATCTATCAAAGGGGCAGTCACAGAGGCAGGCACTCTGTCAGGGTGATATGAGGGTGTATATATCTTTAGATAAACCCTTCCTTGTTTTGTTCCTTAAACTATCACATTATTTTTCCTCATTATTTTTTATTATTTTACCTTTTTAAAGTTTTTATCTATATAGAAATTTTGGATATACTAGAGGGTTTAAAAAATTAAATATTAAGGGTGGTGCCTGTGGCTCAAAGTGGTAGGGCGCCAGTCCCATATGCCAGAGGTGGTGGGTTCAAGCCCAGCCCTGGCCGAAAACCACAAAAAAAAAAAAAAAAAAAAAATTGAATATTAAAATCTTCTATTAGTCTGTCATCCAGACTTAGCATTTTTTGGTATATTTTCTTTCCATTTTTTCTCCATATGTGCAGTTTTTTTCCCAAAAGGGAGATCGTTTTGTATATGTATGTTTTACCTAAAACGTTTTTAAAAACATCTTCAAAAACACATTTTTAATGACCACATGGGGGTTTAATTATATGAATATTCCATAATTCTTCTGCCACTCTGCAGAACTGTACAAGATTTGCTAGCAAAGGAGGGGCAGCAAGGACAGGTTATTTTCCCCCAGACAGCCTGACATAGGGAAAGGTGGTTGAGCCCGGGCTTAGAAGACCTAAACTCCCATATTTTGTCTATTTACTATGTGATAAACATAAAATAAAGGTTTCTTCCCAATGACCTCCTAGTTCTTCCTCGCACTTGTAAAGTTATAAAAAACACTGTACTCATCCTTAAATAGTAGCTATTGGTGGAATCGGATGAATAAAAGATTATTCTCGGGCGGCGCCTGTGGCTCAGTTGGTAAGGCCCCATATACCGAGGGTGGCGGGTTCAAACCCGGCCCCGGCCAAACTGCAACCAAAAGATAGCCGGGCGTTGTGGCGGGCGCCTGTAGTCCCAGCTGCTCGGGAGGCTGAGGCAAGAGAATCGCTTCAGCCCAGGAGTTGGAGGTTGCTGTGAGCTGTGTGAGGCCACGGCACTCTACCGAGGGCCATAAAGTGAGACTCTGTCTCTACAAAAAAAAAAAAAGATTATTCTCTCCCACCGTTTTCTCCCTTCAGGCAGCATGGCGGAAGGCCGGTCACTGCACTACGGCAACTCACCTCCAAGGCAGCTGTGTTCATAGTGCTCATGGAAAAAAAAAAATCTCTGTAAAATAATTTTAAAAGGTTTATTCTGAGCCCAGTGTGCTTCTAACCAATGGCTTGGAGCACATGTTTTCTAGAGGTTGTGAGAAAATGTGCTCAAGGTGGCCAGGTTACAGTTTGGTTGTAAAGATTTCATGAAGATAAGAATTACGTGTTAAGGGCGGCGCGTGTGGCTCAGTGAGTAGGGCGCCGGCCCCATATGCCGAGGGTGGCGGGTTCAAACCCAGCCCCGGCCAAACTGCAACAACAAAAAAAAATAGCCAGGCGTTGTGGCGGGCGCCTGTAGTCCCAGCTGCTCGGGAGGCTGAGGCAAGAGAATCGCGTAAGCTCAAGAGTTAGAGGTTGCTGTGAGCTGTGTGAGGAGAGTGCCGTACAGTGAGACTCTGTCTCTACAAAAAAAAAAAAAAAAAAAAAAAAGCAGACGTTGTTTTGGCCCAAGAAGGCAGGATATCGCAAGGGATGGGAGGCAGTTACAGGGAGGGTTAAAGATTCTTTCATTGATAACTGATTAAAGAAATGAAGCCTTGTCTAAAGACTTGGAATGTCTTAAATTAAGAAAGTCTGCTAATCAGAGACAAGCACCTGATATTTATTGATGGCCTGCAGGTGTGATTCAAGCTTTGCCTTGAACGGCCTTAGGGCCTATTAATCTTAATGTTACGAAGAGTAACCCCTTTCTTGATGGGTAACACAGAGGGCCTCCCTTCTCTTGATGGGTAACACAACTTTAAGGTTCATCTGGGTCCCCCTGGCCAAGAAGGGGTCCATTCACTCAGCTAGGAGGCTTAAGATTTTATTTTAGTTCAAATTAGACTGAGACCTCCTTTCAACAGACACTACTAAGTAAGCATTTTGCCAATTCAGACATAAGCAGTGTTGAAGTTTACTTCTGCATTCATTTCGAAAGAAATGCTAAGCAAATGGAAAAAGCCGGCGATACTTGAGGGAGCCTTTAACCTTGAGAAAACTGTTCATAGACTTTTATAACTAGCAGCTAAGATTTGCTGTTTTTATTCGTAAACATAATTGAATAAAAGAAAATGAGGTTTCCTACTGACTACGAGTAGCAAAAATATTTCCTTAAAATACCACTGAAAGAAAGCAGTTTTCCAAATGGCTTAGCTAAATGTAATGTGGTATTCTAGATTGAATCTCAAAACAGGAAAACAACATTAGTGGAAAAACTGATGAAATCCTAATAAGTCTTCTGTTTAATAGTATTTTGCCATTGTTAATTTCTTAGTGTTGACTAATGTGCATGGTTATGGAAGACGTTGCCATTGGGGGAAGCTGATGAAGGGTAAATAAGAACTTTACTATTTTTGCAACTTTTCGTAATCAAAGATTATTCAAAAATTAAAACATTAAGAAAGGAATAAAACATATAGTCACACTTTGCCAGTCAACAACTTTGTTGTCAGACAGAGGCAGGGTCTGTTCACTGCAGTCTCCTGGTGCTCAGCACTGGGCCTACCAGGGGAAACTGATAGTCACTGAAGAAATAAATGAATGGGCTATGCGCGTGGGGTGACTCATTCTGATCATTCTTATTATGCCTCCAAATACATTCCAGCAAGAGTCAATGTAAGAGAAACAGCCTCAACCTCTCCCCTCCCCTTAGCTTTAAAAGTTACTTAGTGATGTAACTAGTTATGACTGAGTCATGTCACTCAGTCCTGCCCTGGTTCTGACATGGCGAAGGCCATCACAGCCCCAGGGTGAATAAAAGCACCAGATGTACAGCTTGGAAAAGTAGCAAATAACAAGTCCTGTAGCTAGAGATCAGAGGGCTGGATGATGTATAGCAAAAAATAATAATAATTTTTGGGAAGAGTAATAAGTGAAGCCAGAAAAGCAGCCTGCAAGATGGAGTCTGAGAAGCTGCGCTGAGGCAGCGCAGCCAGCCTTGTCTGCTCAGCTCACATTCTTCCTATACGCCCCGTAATTATTTAGTTAAGGTTTCACCATGACTGTGAGGATGTTTGTCTCAGGAGATCTGAGGAGGTGGTCACACATGGACAAAAGGTGTTGTGATATTGGTAGAACAAAAGTTATTTTGATAATATGGTGTTTTCGGGCGGCGCCTGTGGCTCAGTCGGTAAGGCGCCAGCCCCATATACCGAGGGTGGCGGGTTCAAACCCGGCCCGGCCAAACTGCAACCAAAAAATAGCCGGGCGTTGTGGCGGGCGCCTGTAGTCCCAGCTACTCGGGAGGCTGAGGCAAGAGAATCGCTTAAGGAGTTGGAGGTTGCTGTGAGCTGTGCGAGGCCACGGCACTCTACGGAGGGCCATAAAGTGAGACTCTGTCTCTAAAAAAAAAAAACAAGTGATAATATGGTGTTTTCTTTGATGATTCTCCTAGAGCAGCAGTTTTCAACCTGTAGGTCTCGACCCACAGAAACTGTATTAAAGGGTTGAGGAATTAGGAAGGTTTAGAACCACTGTCCTAGAGATTTTGTTAAAGTGAAAATTACCTGTATGTTGTTTAAACATTTTGCATCCTCGGATTATAAGTAATGGCTGTAAATTCATAGGCACAGGGACTGGACATAAGTCAATTTTATGGTTGCAGCATTTTGCAAATACTCAGTACCCAAAACTATTTGTTCAGGGGCAGCACCTGTGGGTAGGGCACTGGTCCATATACCAAGGGTGGCAAGTTCGAACCCGGTCCTGGCCAAACTACAACAAAAAATAGCCAGGCGTTGCGGTGGGCAACTGTAGTCGCAGCTACTCAGGGAGACTGAGGCAAGAGAATCACCTAAGCCCAGGAGTTGGAGGTTGTTGTCAGCTGTGATGCCACGGCAATCTACCAAGGGCCATAAAGTGAGACTCTGTCTCAAAAAAAAAAAACGAGGGCGGCGCCTGTGGCTCAAGGAGTAGGGTGCCGGTCCCATATGCCGGAGGTGGCAAGTTCAAACCCAGCCCTGGCCAAAAGAAAAAAAAAAAAAAAAAACAATTTCTTCATTGAATGATAATAATAATATGCTTATATACTTATGCAAAGTTTAAAAAATGCGTTTCCATGCTTTACCTTAGTTGAACATCCTGATAATCCTAGAACAGACTTGCCAAGCCCACATGAAAAGTCAACTTCAAGGGGAGATGAGATTCACTGAGCTTGTTTGAAAATTGTTAAGAGGTCAAATGGTGCTTTCTTTTTTGCCCGGTGCACCCAGAATTCTGCCAGGCTACATAATGACAACACTTAATCCTTATTATGTGTTGGGAATCCCTCTAAGTAACTTTACATGGATTATCCCACATAACCTGCACAAAACCCCTATAGGTAGATGGAATTATTTCCCTTTAACAGAAATGTAAATGCCCAAGGTCATACATTCCAGAGGTGGTTATAGCCAGGGTCTGAAAACCCACACTCTTAATCTTTATCCCATAGCAAGTAACTGTTAGTTATTTGTTGAATGAATAACATGGATCAATAGTAGAGAAATCAAAATTTCCACCTAGGTCTTCTACATCCTCTTTGTCAACAAGGGAGTCCTTTGTTCTATATCCCTGAGGTGTTGGCATTCAAACTCAGTTTAAAGGAGGATATGATTGTTTCATCAGGTTGTCCAATGGCATTTTCTACAGTTATGGGAATGTTCTATATCTGGACTGCAGTAGCTCCCAGCCCAATGGGGCCATTGAGCATTTGAAATGTGGCTAATGTAACTAAGAAACTGAAGTTTTCATTTTATTTCATTTGAATTAATTTTAATTTAAATAGCCCCTGACCTGGTCCCATTTCTGTGGCATTTAGTTGAGTTCTCTTTAAAATGTGAAGCTAATAAATGCATTGTGCAGTTCACAGAAAATAGGCTACAGGAAATACCTGATCAACTCACTACACAAAATTCAACGTGTGCAACCTGGCCATCAATCCAGAGATGCTGCCATTTGGAGGAACGAATTTGTCATTTATAATCCTAACCTAAGACGATATTTCTTCTGGTCCTAGAATGGTTCCAGGCTTATGATCTCATTTTTTACAATTGACTTTATTTTCCCTGGTCTGATGCTCTGAAAGGAGTAAGAGACAGGGGGACCAGAGGAAAATGCAGACATTTTTTTCTTTGAAGTGCCAAATTTTAATTCCGAAGGATAATAGCGATTAAAAGCATGGGACTCAATTAGACATCACAAAACTCTTCACATCAAACAAGAAAATAAGAATTTACAAAAGGAAGAAGGAAGGGCAAGAGCGAGAATACTTTTCCAAAGTAAAAGGAAAAAAAGCATTTGCATCTTTACCTGTTCAGCAGGATTTGGGGTTTTTTCTCCCTGCATTGCCAGCTCTGGATTTATAAAACCATTTTTAACTTTCTCGATAGAACCATACTCGTACTTTCCATCTGGCAACAGAAGGTGCTGGGGAGGAAGGTCCTTTGCAACATCTCTAAGTGGGGCTTCGGGGATACTGCACAGGTGGATAATAGAGCACAGAGTGAGCACCAGGGAAGAGAAGAAGAACATGACCTGGAATTCGGAGCCCAGGACTCTTCCCAGTTCCAGATGGGTCCAGTCTATGGCACCCAGAATGTAACCCAGGGCACCTCCGAAACCTGGAAAGCAAGAAGAGCTGTATTAGCGTATTTGGCAAATTTCCTTTTCCGTTGCGCACAGACCCTCCCCTTCTGTGGGAAAACTCCCTGAGGACAGCACAAGCAGCCTGGATGTGATTGAAGCAAGGGGCAAGTTCAAGTCCTAGCTCTAGCATTTACTTGCTGTGACCTTGGTCTTCTTCATGTATAACATAGGGGATGTAATAAAAGAATAATCTACCAGTAGGTTCATGATGTGAAAATAGCAAGTGTTCAGAATAGCGCTAGACAACTTAGCAAATGCTTAGTAAACATCGCCACCATCAGAGATACTGTGGCCTTTCCAAATCGTGCTCTCTCTACACTGCTGTTGAATTTAATTTCTAGAACCAATTTCTGGCCACAATAAAATTACATGTTTTGAATTGTAATGTATCTATTATTAAGCTTCCTGGGATGATATAACCATACAAAGATGGGACAGCCTCAAAGCTGAAGGTGCTCATTCCCAGTTGATAGCTACAGAAATAACAAGAATAAAAATTTAAACATGAATTTTTAAAAGTCCTATTATCATCCCACAGGACTCCAATCTGAAGCATTCTTGGTGCTTGTTTTATCTGCACATGCTTAAATGCAGTGCTGCTCCAGGGACACTGAGGAAAGTTTCCCCAAAATCCACGCCACACTAATGATCTAATATTAGAAATCCATTATTAGTGATTTGTTCTTCTGAGTTTCTGTTTTTAAATACACATGTTCCTAGTATGGGCAAGACCTCACACTACTCAGCACTGGAGCAGTCATTGTTCCTCAGATGTTCCTTCTGGTGAAGACATTAGTGACTTTGGAGAAAGAGGAGCACATCTCTCGGGAGACATACCAAAGGATGTCCAGGAGATTAAAGAACTGAATGCCAAACACAGCCTCTAATGTGTCACAAGCTTATGTAAGACTGATCCCATCACGACTTACCCCACACAGATTATCTGCCTGAACAAATCAGCTTTATTTTTGTTTTTCACTCACACAAATGAAGTCTCCATTTTATTTCTCAGATAAAGACAATCTCCTCACAAACTAGAGAATCGAGGAAGGAAAGAGAATTTAAGAAGCTCCTGTCTCTAACCCTAAATGCCTTAACTCTTAGAAACCCTGATCCCAAGCACACACCCCTGAAAGCCGAGTACCATGAATCTTAATTGTTCAGAGTACCAGGAGAATGGATGATTTGGGTCACTTTGCATTTTGGTTAGTTAGGATTTCACATACAAACTATAGATGACAAATATTTAATCATTGGATTATAAAAATAAGGCATCAGTAGCATTCCCATGTGTCCAAGTATTTTAAGATAGAGTTATAAGGGCCTTGGTGTGTGTCACACTTTATGGGGACAAGACATGATTGCAAGAGGGACTTTACCTAACAATTGCAATCAGTGTAACCTGGCTTATTGTACCCTCAATGAATCCCAACAATAAAAAAAAAAAAAAAAAAAAAAAAACGCTAAAAAAAGAAATTGTGACCTGGGCGGCGACTGTGGCTCAGTGAGTAGGGCGCCAGTCCCATATACTGGGTTTGAACCTGGCCCCGGCCAAACTTCAACAAAAAAATAGCCAGGCATTGTGGCAGGCACCTGTAGTCCCAGCTACTCAGAAAGGAGGCTGAGGCAAGAGAATTGCCTAAGCCCAAGAGCTGGAGGTTGCTGTGAGCTGTGACACCACAGCACCCTACCGAGGGTGACAAAGTGAGACTCTGTCTCTAAAAAAAAAAAGAAAAGAAAGAAATTGTGACCGATGGGATACAATAAAAGAAGAGATGTATTCTCTGGCAGCAATGCGGTCTAGCTATGGGTGATGGGCGTATACATAAGAAGAGATGCGACAGGTGGTGGTGAAATACCAGGATCTGAGAGAAGGGAAGGGTCCTGAGGCAGCCTGTACTGTCTGACTGATTCAGAAGGAAGTTCTGGGACTTGTGGTGCCTCCAGTTATTATTCGACAAAGACCCTTTTTATTATTCAGTTGTGGAGAAGCAGAAGTCCTGGGTCAAGCCAAGCAATTAACCAACAAGAACATGTTAAACATGCCCTGTTACAACAACCAAAAGTGTGTCCAGACATTGCCAAATGACCCGGTGGGATTTGTGGATGTAAAGCAGCCTCTAGCTGAGAACCCCTGAGATAAATGAACCCTCTGACAAACTTATACATTCCTTTTTGGAAACTATTTATAAACAGATCAATGGTTGCCATATTGCCATTTGATTCTCCTGTCCCTTATGCCTCTATCTTTCTTTCTTTTTTCTTTTTTCTTTTCTTCTTTTTTGAGACAGAGTCTCACTTGGTCACCCTTGGTAGAGTGCTGTGTCATCATAGCTCACAGCAACCTCAAACTCTTGGGCTCAAGCGATCCTTTTGCCTCAACCTCCAGAGTAGCTGGGACTGCAGGTACCCACCACAACACCTGGCTATTTTTAAAGATGGCGTCTCACTCTTGCTCAGGCTGGTCTTAAACTTCTGAGCTAAGGCACTCCACCTGCCTCGGCCTCCCAGAGTGTTGGGATTACAGGTGTGAGCCACCATACACGGCCCTATCTTCCCTATCTTTCAAACTCATTGTTCTACTGAGCATCTCAGTAGATTGGCTTAGCTGAGAGAATGTGGAACACAAGACCCTGCCTTTTGAAAGATGAATACATGTGTAATTATTCCTTTACTGTGCAATGGAATGGTAGTTTTATTTTATGGCTAAAAATATGCAATACAAATATGATGTTGGATTTATATTAGGGACTGACTTGGATGATTGAGTTCTATGGTTGGAGGGTTTCTTAGTCCAATTGTATGTCTACTGGTTTAGTTTAGTTCAATAAATATTTATTGAGCACTAAATATATTTAAAAGGACTCTACTAGCTTTCCTGGGGATATATAGATAAATAAGACATGGTTTCCCATCCTTTTCCCCAGAAGGTAGTTTCAAATGGGAGATGCTGATGAGTGGTAGAAGGTACTTTCAAAAACCTATAATGAATGATAAGCCAGAACTTTGAGCTGAATACTCAGAGAGTAAAGGAGAGTTCAAAGAATCAATCATTGGTGCTTAGTTAATGGTATCAAGATCATGCAGATTATTGAGAACTACTGTAGGATTCCTCTTAATTAACAATGATGGTTTTAGAGTTCAATATATCAATGAATCCAAAAATTTTAGAGGTAGAGTTTTGAAAAAATAGATAAAAAAAGTTACAGGCTACAGGGGTTTAGTGATAGAAGATAGCATGAAAGGAAGAAGAAATGTGGAATCATGACTGATTTCTAATCCCATCTTTTTGCCTTCTGGTCACAAGATGTTGGGCACTTCTCCTCTGACAAGTCCTGGTGTAATTTGTATGTACCAGGAGGGATGGTGATGCCTCCTTACCTGAGTTTAGTAAGAGTTAATACAATAAGCACCAGCAAATATAATGGCAGAACCAAGCCCCAAACCGAGTGCCCTGCTGACTTCCTGATGAAATCCTAATTCTGAAGCCTCCACCAGCAGCAGGGGGAGATAGCTACTGCACTGAACTGGCTAAAGACAACCTGCCTGGACTGGCTGAAAGGACATAGTCGTTCAAGGATCAGTGATTAGATCTGTGGATTATTCTGATCATGGAAACCCAGGCTCACCACAACCTTACTATGGTATATGGCAAGTATTGTGAAAGAAAAATATATCTCAAAATTGGAAAGGGCAAAAATTGCAACTGCCCAATCTTTAACATAGCATTCTAGAGCATGATTCTTAAACTCTAAAGTGCACACAGATCATGTGGGCATCTAGTTAAGATGTAAGTTCTTATTCTGAAGCTCTGAGATGGGGCCTGAGATTCTGCCTTCCCTTCAAGGCCCTCACTGACACCAATACTACTAGGCCAAGTATCACTTTTTGAGTAGCCAGGTGACACCAGTTTCCAGCAAACCTGCTTCACCCTCACCTGAAAATTCTTAGGAAATGGGACTTCATTGTCATAGGATATTGGACCAAGAATCCAAAAGAATAAAGAACAATGATTTGAATTCTATAAAATTAAGGTAGTTTGAAGACATTAATAAAATACTCTATGATTTGCATTAAGTTTATGTATTCTGGCAGAGAGGAATTATCACAGAGGAGTTATAGTTTTATGAACTTGTAGGTTGGCCATGTTTATATTTAACCTGGTATTTTTTCATTTGCTCATCACAGACAGACACACATACACACATTTCCTGCAAGAACTTGTGGAGACTGTTCTTATGGCTTCTCCATTAATCAGTTAAGCAAAACCTTGACACATGCTGTCAGTAACTTACAGCATTACCAGCACTCTCTTCTCCTGTGGAAGGGGAGAACATAGGAAAAATGCTTTGTTCATCCTAAACCTATTGTGGAATGTAGCTACAAGTTACACCAGGACATGCCAGGAAGGTACAGCAGGCCAGTGGGGAAATTATTCTAATAGAATACTAAAATACTGGAAAGAAACATTTAAGCTTTATCTATTTATACCTTCATATATAATGACAGCCAGTAGAGGGCTGTATGAATTCACTGAGGGCTTTCCTGTTCCTTTCTATGTTTAGGCCAAGGATTTTACCTTCAAAGATAGTCTTCCAAGCAAAGGTCAGTCATTTTAGCTGCAACAAAGGCTAATAGTTTTATCATTTTGCCACCCCCACATCTCTATCCAGACTGCATTCATCTCTACCACCACGATTGGCCTCATGGGGTCCCTGGAATCAATCTCAGGCTACCGAACAAGCAATAAGATGAAATGTTCAAAGGACAGCTGCTGCCACATTAGATGACAAGTCTTTACAAAGAAGAGCCCAGAAAGTGATCGCCAAGCCAAGATATGCTGTCAAACTCAGACCAGAGCTTGCCTCAGGAGAAGAAATGGCTTTAGCAGACAGATGTCATATTCTGTAACTAATCATACAACTTGAAGACATGGTTCATCCTGGAAGAAGTCCAAGTATATAGAAATATGTACAACTTTTTTCTTTAGTCCCAATTTCCCACTGTACTTATTACAACTGTAGGAAATTGGAGAACAGGGCCAAGGAAACTAAAGAGAGTCTATCTAAATCAGACTCTGCCTGTACCATATGCTTATAATTGCCTCCCTGCCAAGGCGTGTGGCTTAGCCAGCTCAGCATGGATGGCAACACAGCTGGAAGGAGGCCAGATCAAAGACCCCACACAACCTAGGGAGCTCATGATGGGGCAATTTGGATTCTTTTCTTCATGTTGAGAAAATAAAAGCAAAAGTGTCAGGTTAGGTGTGTAGATCCCACCTATGCCCACCACAAACACACTGTGAATGCTGGAGAGTTAACATAAGTCCCAACTACTGTGCATGTGGGTGTGTCTGCATGTGTGTGTACACATGAGTGTGTGTGAATGTGTGTGAGAGTGGGTGTGAGTGTATGTATGTGTATGTCCATGTGAGTGTGTGTGAGAGTCTGTTATGAGTGTCTGTATGTGTGTTAATGTATGTATAAGAGTGTGTGTGTATGAGTGTGTGTGTCAGTGTTTGCATGTGAGTGTGAGTGTATGTGTGTGAGAGTGTATGTATGTCAATGTGTATGAATAGTGTATGTGTGAGTTTATGTGTATGTGTGTACGTGTGACTGCATATGTGAGAATGTGTGTGAATGTATATGTGTGCTTGTATGTGTCTGTGGATATGTGTATCAAAGTGTGAGTGTGTGTCTGTGTGTGTCCGTATGTATGTATGTGAGTATGTATGTATGTGAGTGTATAAGTGTATATGTATATGTAAATGTGTGTGTCTGTGCATCAATGTGTGAGTGTGTGCAAGTTTGTATGTGTGAGTGTATGCATGTGTGTGTGGGTGTCCTTGGCCTTGCTTTTTTTTTTTTTTTTTGAGATAGAGTCTCAAGCTGTTGCCCTCAGTATAGTGCCATGGTGTCACCACTCACAGCAACCTCAAACTTTGGGCTTAAGCGATTCTCTTGCCTCAGCCTCCCAAGTAGCTGGGACTACAGGTGCCCACCACAATGCCCGGCTATTTTTTTGGTTGTAGTTGTCATTTTGTTTGGCAGGCCCGGGCTGGATTCAAACCTGCCAGCTCCTGTGTATGTGGCTGGCACCCTAGCCGCTTGAGCTACAGGTGCCGAGCCTGGCCTCACTTTCTGATAAACAGAAATTGATGGTGCACTTACTGTCACCAGAAGCTGTGCTAGACACTTGGGATACCCCTGGCAGCCAGACATCTGCCCTCTTGAGGCTAAGTACAGGAAAATGATAACACGTGTCTGGTTAAAGAGGAAAGACACAACCTGATCTGGTCTTTCTTCAGATTTACAAAGCAACTATTCAGAGATGGTGAGGCATTTTTATTAATAAAATATCACCCCTGTTTCTATCCACCCACCTCTTACCCCAGTATTTCCTTCTCCCGTTGAACCCTTCCTGTACACTCTGGTTGGGCTGGGATGCCTCACTGCTTTGAGGACAGGATGTGACAGCAGAGAACAGAGAAATAAGAATAGGTCACTTTGCTTCTAAGTTTCCAAAGCACTTAGGCTTCAAATACATAGAGGATTAATTCAGCTGAAAATGCACTTTAAGAACAAGTCTTCCAAGCCGCGGCAGAGCACCCATGACAGGTGCACACATATTGGCAAGTCCTTAAGGCAGCAATGTTCCTGCTCCCTGCTCAAGGGTTGCTACTTGATTGGCCTAAAAACATCTATATTGAAATAATATGGAGCCATAGGTATAAATAGTAATCAAAATCTGATTACTGTAAAAGCAGCCAGAAGTTAACAAGCCATTGTTCCCTAACTTCCTTAGTGCTGTAACTGGTTCCTGCTCAATGGCACTGTCCTCCCGGAGAGGGGCAAGATTTGTGACTTTCCCCACTACTTTTATAGATAACTTGCCATTGTAAAGCACAAGTCTTTCTATAGATAACATCACTATGATAGGCCTAAGACTGATCTTAGAAGTATTTTTCAGACTCTGCATTCTGTGAGGACCCACTGACGCCTATCAGACAGACCTAGGGATAGGCGTAGGAATGGATCCAACAGCCGTGAGACCCTTACCCAGGAAATCTCTCAACTGAGAAGATAACCTCTGCTTCCCAACCATGTAAGTTCATCCCCTCCAATAAGCAGACCTAATTCCCTAGACTTTTGCCTGTCAAACTATCTTCACAAAACCATTTTTCCCAGATTCCGAGAGACATATTTGAGAAATTCCTCAAATCTCCACACATGGTTCCTGTGACATTAAACTCTTCCCTGCAGTCTCAGTGTGTCGGCTTCCTCTTGAGCAGTGAGCAATGAGCCTGGCTGGGCTGTAACATCCTCCTCCCCTCCAATGTTTCCTTATTCTTGTTCTCTAGAGCACCCCTCCAAATAAATTATCTGCACACAAACCTGCTCTTGGGGTCAACTTTTAGAGGAAGGCAGACTAAGGCGTGAACCATCTTTGGTTGGCTGCTTACTTAGTTGGGTTTTGCCCCTGGTCTGCCATTAACCAGCTGTGCGACCTGGAGTTAGTCACTTCACCTCTCAGCAAGCAGCTTAATCATTGGTAAAATGGGGATGTTAGAGTCCTCATCCCACCAGTAAATGGTTACCTTGGATACTTCGAGCACTATTCAAAGCAGTAGTCAGAGAATGATGAACAGGAAAGACAAGGCTCCCACCCTGGAGAGCAGATACGCTGGCTGGACAGACAGGCGGTAGTAACCCACAGATGAAGAGATGATGTGATGTCAGGAAGTGATTAATACATCGGTGAGGAGGGGCCATGTGACCAGAGAGTGTAACAGCAAGATAAGCCAGACGACTGGCACCTGGGAGCGAGCTTTCAACCACAAGAAAGGATAGGAAAGCCCTCCAGATTCCCTCTTCTCTAACCTCCCTTAAGATGCGTTGAGAGTCATGTTGGTGCATTTGAATGGAGAGAAGATGGTAGTTCAATGATATTAACAGTTCTCACCTAAGAGTCACCCTTGTCACCCACAAGCTGAAATTCCTGTATCCTTGGTTTCTGCCGTGGCCACATCATTTGGAAGCAGCTGAATGAGAGATGTGAAAGTCTGCCACTGGTGGAGACTTCAAAGAGAAACCAGTTGATGAAACAAAACCACTCACCCAGCAACTATTCATGAATGAGGAAAGGTTAAAATAGCCTCACACATGACATGTGGCTCCTCTTTGCTGTGCAAAGGGTTTAGTCAAAGGGACCCAGTCTCAATTTTATTTTTAAGACTCTCTTCTTAATCCTAAATGATTTGCTAATTAGAGCATTCATTACGTTAGCATTTTTTGAGCATACTTTAAAGTATTACAAAAACAAAAGTTAAAAGAGGGTGAGCCTAACAAGTTACCCATTCGTTTTCCAAAGATGTGAATGAAGCAAGTTCCTCACTGAGTAGTTACACATAAAACTTTTGCAGGCCTGGTGGAGACAGAAAAAAATCAGGTCAATGTAAACATCTGATGCTTAATCCTTTTAGATGAGGCCTTGCTTTGTGCCTGTGACCACCTGCCAAGTTGTTAGTAACAACCACAGTAGAGAGATTCACGTGCCTGGGAGGCAGCAAAAGTTCAGAAATGCTAAGCTGCTAAGAGTCAGGATATGAACAGAGATGGCCTTTCCCATCACGTTGCACCCCAGCCTCCCGCCAAGGGATAAAGCCCATTGCTAAAACAAGGTTCAAAGTAGCAGAAAGACACTTGGTTAGAAGCATTTGGCACAAAGGAATTTTCTACCCTCCTCAATGAGTATGTGGCTATCAACTCACTGCATTGCCTAGGGAGGTGAGAAAACACAGATGGACTCACCAAATCCACCACCTATGCCAGGAACGGAGGAGGGTAGAGTTACCTTTAAGTACAAAAGACAAAAATTGGAAGAAGAAAATGTCTCCCTAGAGCCAGTAGAGTCTTTTCTTTAAAAAAAAAAATTGCTGCAAAATCTTCTGGTAATGAACCCTTCTGACCCTTATTTGCGGAGCCATTTGGAATTGTTGGGCCAGAACTACAGCTCTGAAACAAATACACAGAATTTCAATTTACTGTGATGATTGGATTCCTCAGGTGAATAATATCTTGCTGTTGATAAAAATCAAAAGGGGCTCTGGCACTGAACATGCCTTTATCAGAAAATGCTCACATCAAGTGGAATGATGAAAGCATTTCTTTGCCAAGGTCATGCAAACTCAGAAGGTATGCAAAGACGGAGCAGGGGAATGTTATTTTTCACTCTGTCTTTTAGTGTGGTCTTCCGTTCAGAGTGAAGACACTGTACTAGGGTCTCATATCCACATTTAACTCACCAGAATTCAACTATCACACTTAGAAAAGATAAGAGATAAAGACAAGAGTCAGAAAGACAAGAGTAACATTTTAAGTAGCAAGGGTGGATCCCATCTGCTATTCCATTAACTGAGCCCATGCCCAGGAATAAACATTAAAGGATAGGTGTATCTGCAGACAAGGTGGGTCACTACGAAAGTTCTAAGACTGTGCTGTGGTCCATTATTTATTTCACTTCCAAGAAACACGGTCGACAGCAGACTTTCTAATTCACCTGTACAAGTTTCAAATTGCTTGGCTTTTGGCTGGGTGGGAGGGCTTCATTTGCTTCTGACCACGTGGATTTTACATTTCTTGATTTTTGTGTGTCTCAAAACTTTTGTAATGACCCAGGTATATGTATATGAATATTTGTATTCTATGAGTGATCTGGGAGGTGTTTACAGAAATGTAAATGATCCAGCATTATCACTGAGTCAGGGACTTTAGAATCAAAGCTTTAACCACACTGCTCTGCGCTACAAGTTTTCAGCTGTTTTTCTAGTAGGGGAAAGAACTTGTCTGGAGTCATCCACAAACCCTGGCAGTCCTCATGTGACCACGGACACACACTGGAGACAATCGGCTGAGGGAGTTTACAATTGTTGTTGGAGAGATACTTCGTAGGTAAGTATCATATATTGTAAATTACAGTAGAGGAGAGAAGGTGAATAATGTGCAGATCAGGTTAAATTGTCAACAGCCATCTAACTTTAAAATATAATTATCTTTGAACTCTTTAATATATTAGACTTCAAAAGCTCTGGCTGTCATTTTCTTGTAAAGGTCTTACTCTTTGAATGTTCTGATTAGACTAATACTCAACTGTGTTTGCTTTTTATAGGCCCCAAATCCCTGCTAGGCAGGCTAACTATGTACCAAGCAGCTATTTGCTCTGGCAGGTCCTGGGAGGGTTGGGGTGCGAACTCCACATCCCAGGGCCTCTGAACTTGACATCAGCTCTTCAAGACATTCAAATGGCCCTATACCTCCTGAGCACCTGGAGGAACAAGGAACTGCCACTTGGCACTGGCAAGTCCTCAATAGGACGGGGACAGCTGGGTGCTTCAGGGCAGCCAGTGTTGCTAACAATCCACTTGACTCACATCCAAAATTCCCCAGAGCCGGCTGAACAGCACCGCTGCTGACAGATAGGTGCTGCACTGTCAATCCGGGCTCTGCCTTTCAGGCCCCAGTGGTCTCCTGGGTGTTAAAAGACCCAACTAGAATCTCTCTCAATAATAACTTAGGGACAATCTAACCTTCCAGTTTAAAAAGTTTGTATTTTATCTGATAGCTCCCAACTTTTGTCTAGACAAAAAGAGTTACTCCTGGTCAGGCACAGTGGCTCACACCTATAATACCAGCACTCTGGGAGGACAAGGCAGGGGGATTGCTTGAGCTCAGGAGTTCAAAACCAGCCTGAGCAAGAGTGAGACTCTGTCTCTACTAAAAACAGAAAAAAACTAGCTGGGCATTGTGGCAGATGCCTGCGGTTTCAGCTCCTCCAGGGGTTAAAGCAGGAGGATCACTGGGAATGATCCTTTGGGAATATAAATCCAGAAGCCATCGGTTAGGTCAACTGGAGTGGGAAGAAATTAGAGACTAGAAAAACAGTTAAACAATAAGGAGAACCCAGGAGTCAGATTTCTGTGAGCCAGGCTGATACCATGGCACTCGAGCCCAGGCAACAGAGTAAGCCTCTTTCTCAAAAATAAATAAATAACATGCATGATGCAATGGTACATTTCAAAACTATTAAGAAATGAGTATACTTGTGATGGATGTGTTACTTAGTTCAATGTAAGCATTTCACAATGTATATAGAAGCAGTACCCTGATCCCCATAAATGCATCAATGTGCAAAGTTATAATTTAATAAAAAATAATTAAAAAAACAAATAAATACTCTTCCATCCTTGCTGACAGAATCCCAGTTTGGTTTGAGGAGGCAGGACCACCTCCACCCCACCCACACCTCACTCTGCTGACCTTCCTAGGCGGCCAGGCTGCCGGATACTGACATGACCGGATTCTGCCCAGTGAGAAGCAAGCAGGAGTGTGTGGGGGCTTCTGGGAAAGCCTTTGCTTTCTTCATTTCAAAAGAACATGTAGGCTTTCCCCTTCTTTCTTCCCCAAGTGGCCTCCCCTTCCTCTTGTCCATAACAAACACGGTTAGAGGACCTGTGGTAGCCGTCTGTATCCAGGAGGCAACATATTCAATGAAGCAGCCAAAAAATACATGAAATTGCCAGCTCTGACATCCAGCTGCTAACCGAACGCCAGCAGACACCTACCTCCAGCCTTATGTTTTTAAGCTACTGTTACGTGGCTTTTGTTACTTGCAACCAACTCCTTCCTAACCCGTCTATTCTTCAGGCATACACCAGTGAGGATGGGGCAGGGGCCAGGAGCCGGGCAGGGTCTCAAGGAAGTCAGCCTGATTCTCGTGCAGCAGTGCCAGTACCCAGAGAGATCATCCTATGCACAGAACACTGATTGTCACTCGCTCATATTTCCGCCATTCTCTCATTCACACGATTATGGTGTAATGAGCGTGATTATAAGAAAATAGCACTTTGGGACTGGGCTGTATATTTAAACTAGGAGGTAGTGGAATGGTGTCATGGGGGTGGGGAACGAATTCCCTATTGCCAACAACTGCTCCTCTCTCTGAGGACAGGGACAGAGGGGATTTTAGAAGAGCATAAAAGGAGAATTATTCACAAGAACCAGAAAACCACCAGATTGGGACCCAAAATTCAGGGCCTGTCAATGTTGTTATGAACACAGAAAGATCTTTTGTGTTTTTGATGTTCATTTGAAGATTCTAGGATATCTCCAATATGCCAAGAAAGAAAAGGCAAAAGATTGGGAGGGAGGAGAAAGATAGAAAAGTGAGTATGTGCCTTCCACACCCCATCTCCCCCAGGCTTCTGGAGTCAGGCTTAGTGAGGGTAAGAGAGAAAGGGCCCTGTTACAGACTGAACTCTGTCCCCCTGCCAAGATTCATACTTGATGCCCTAACCCCCAATATGACCGTGTCTGTTCACAGGGCCTTTATGGAGGTAATTTTGGTTAAATGAGGCCATAATTGTGGGGTCATAATTCAAGTAGGATCAGTGTTCTTATAAGAAGAGTAAAAGATACTGGCATACACATGAGGATACGGCCAGAAGGTGTTCATGCCTTGACCGTGGATTTCCATCATCCCGAACTGTGGGAACATGAATGTCTGTTGTTTAGGCCACCCAGGCAGAGGCCTTCTGGTGTGGCAGCCCAAGCAGATGATACAGGCCCTGAGGGGAGGTGAAAACTCAGGTGGTAAACGCAGCCTCCACAGCCTCTTCCCATGGAGCTATCCACCTCACTGTCCCCTTTGTGCTCATCCCCTCCATAAACTTTCCTGCTTGGCTCACTGACCGAGTCCCTGACTGAGTTGGAAATTCAGCATACTTGCAATTGAGGAGAGAGTGGGGGGGTCTTCTAGGAAATTCAGCATACTTGCAATTGAGGAGAGAGTGGGGGGGTCTTCTAGGAAACGGATGAAAGTTTCCAAGCAGCTTCGATTTCCACAAGCAGAAAACGAGAAAAGGGTTTCCAGTGTGAACAAACACCCAGAACCTAGAGAGAAAGGCCAGGCTTCTCCATCTGCCCCATTTATACACATACTGATTTTGAGCACACACAATGTTCCAGGCGGTGGTGGAGAGAGACATGCAGAGACTAAACAGACTGGCCTCTGCTCTCGGGAACACGCGGGGAAATTGTTCAGGGCACAGGGAATATGGAGGAGTATGGGAAGTAAACTTGGAGAGTAGGATAGGAACGGATTGTGGCAGGTTTCAACCCCTCCAGGGATTTGTTCTTTTTAACCAGAAAGCAAATAGTGAGCCTCTGCAGTTCACTAAGCAGAGTTGGTCAGAGTTGGCTTTTAGGAATATAAATCCGAAGCTATCAGCTGGGTCAACTGGAGTGGGAAGAAATTAGAGACTGGAAAAACAGTTAAATGATAAGTAGTAAAGCTCAGACAAGCTATAATGAGAGTCTACACCAAGGTAATATCAAAATTGAATGTGTTTGCTGCCACCACATGATATACTAATATCTATGGAAAATCTCAGAATGGGCTCGGGCGGCCCCCATAGCACAGTTGTTACGGCCCTGGCCACATGCACTGAGGCTGGTAAGTTCAAACCCAGTTCGGCCCAGCTAAACAACGACAACTGCAACAACAAAAAAATAGGTGGGCATTGCGGCAGGCACCTGTACTCCCAGCTACTTGGAAGGCTGAGGTGAAAGTATTGTTTAAGCCCAAGAGTCTGAGGTTGCTGTGAGCTGTGATGCCACAGCACGCTACCAAGGGCAATATAGTGAGATTCTGTCTCAAAAAAGAAAGAAAGAAAGAAAATCTCAGAATAGATATATTGTCTTAAACTCATAGTTATACTATCCTATGTTGGCCTTGGAAAAATTTCCAAAATTAGGGTTCTATCTTCTAATATCAGAGGCAGCAAAGCCGAGGTCATTTTCCCAAGACCAACACTGTTGCATGCTGAGAGTGGTGCCCATATATATTCATTCACTATTTACTGAGCACCTACTATGTAGCAGACACCATTCCAGGAAATGAATACTCAACAGAGAACATCTGCTCACCTGGAGCAATAAATAGCAATGAAAAAAGAAAGATAGATGATTGATAGATTGGTAGGTAGATAATGACATGTAGGTAGGCAGATGAGTAGACAAACACATAGAGATAAATAGATAACCAGTTAGGCTGGCAGTGATAAGTACTAGGAAGAAAAATCAAACCAGCTAAGGATAAGGGTAGAGAGGAATGGTCGAACTGTTTCAGATATGGTAGCCAAGAAGACTTCACAATGAGGAGACATTTGATGAGAAAGCTGAGTGGAGGCGGGGCTTATAGCTCAGCAGGTAGGGGGCCAGCCACACACACCCAGGCTGGTGGGTTCGAACCCAGCCCGGACCAGCTAAAACAACAATGACAACTGCAACAAAAAATAGCCAGGCCTTGTGGCGGACACCTGTAGTCCCAGCTACTTGGGAGGCTGAGGCAAGAGAATTGCTTCAGGCCAAGAAGCAATTTGGGGTTGCTGTGAGCTGTGATACCATGGTGCTCTACTGAGGGTGACATAGTGAGACCCTTGTCTCAACAAAAAAGAAAGCTGAGTGGAATGAAGGCATGATAATGATATACCTCCCATATCATTATCTGTGGAAGAGTGTCCCAGGCAAGGCAAGAGCCCCTGCCAAGCCCCTGCCAAGCCCTGCGGCAGGTATGGGCTGGGTTGCCCCAGAGACAAGAGGAGCCCAGGGGAGGGGTAGAGCCCCTGAGGGAGGAGATGCAGGAAATGGGAGCCAAGAGGTTGGGGAGACGTTTCAAGCGCTGGCCAGGCATTATGAGCCTTAAAGTCTCTGGAGACGTGGCAGTCAAGAGCCGGTGACAGAGGGGCCTGGACTGCTGCCTCTCTGCCTTCGCTACGGGGAGGAGGAACTACTTGTTTGCTGGTACAGCCTTGTTCTTTTCAACTATGTAAATGCTTGCTCAAATGACAAATATTAACCCGATGGCTTCCATTTGCAGACACCATTCTTAGCTCTAGAAATAGAAACTGTGGGCAAACTGAGATCTTCCTTCTCATGGACCTGCCTGGCCATGCATGGAAGGATACAGAGCACTTCAAAACATGAAACAAACACACTGACTGAGCCATGAAGACAATCAAATCAGTGGGCTGATAGAGTCCTCTTTAGACATAAAAAAATCCTTCTAGGCCAGACACTGCTGTCCCCTTATGTATTCCCCCCATTCTATCACAGTGCTGACTGGTGCTTAGAGTAGTATTGCTCTGAATGAATGGTCACCAGCAGCAGCCCAAGACATCAAGAGAGGTCCCATTGTGCTCCTGGCCTGGACTTTTTTCAAATCTGAAAGTTGAGGAAATGCCAACTCCTTATAAAACTAAGAAATCTCTAAGACATGGGGGGAGGGGGAGGTTTGATTGTTTGGTTTGTTTCTATTTGTTGTTTTTTGAATGTTGTTCTTAGGATCCCTGCCACAAAGTCATCTGGAATCTTTATGAAATGAAATGAAATGAAATGCAAATATCTGTATCCCAACCCAGACCCACTGAATCAGAACAGCTGGAGAAGGAGCCCAGCAATCTGAATTTTCAACAACCTCCTAAGGAACACGGATGCTGCACTGCTGACATTTGAGATCTGCTGCTCTAAAGCAAAAGTAAAGTGTATAAGGCCTCTTTTCATTTCAGTTGCAATTGTCTCCACAAAGCCTTCTTAAGACCGCTGTTATTTAAACTTCCTTTGCAAAAACTCTGCAGACCCAGTCACAAGCTAACTTTGTTTAGAGAGATGCAATGGTAGACAGAGTCCATGTGATGGGGCAGGTCATCAACAGATCCATTCATTCAGAAGATTCCACGTGCAGAGACACTGGATGACTTCCGTGGTGGGGAGCTGAAGGAGAGACTTTCTGGAATATTCCCTACCTGTAAAGAGGGCATGGTAGTGAAGGCCCCTCTCCTTGTCTCCATGGGAGCAGACATCAAATAAGTAGGCTTTGATGGGCCCATCAATGAAGTCAGCAGCAAAATCAAAGAGAACCACACCTATCATGGTGATGCTTATGGCCCAAACCCGCTTCCTCCTTGGGTTAGCAATCAAAGCTAAAAGAGAAATAAACATCAGTCTCCTAAATTCTGCTTTAGAATGAACTCCCTGTCATCAAATCATCTCCCTTACTTTCATTTTGCTTTGTTTATCTAAGTAAAAAGACCTTCAATATTTTTTTCAGGTTTTAAAAATCACACAAGTGAATGTCTGGAAAATACAAATCTATAGAAACAGAAAGGGAATTAGGGGTCTGGTGCCCAGGAGTCAGTGGAGAGTGACTGCTTGTAGGTAATGGGTTTCTTTGAAGGATGATGAAAATGTTTTGGAATTAGAGAGTGCTGATCATTGCAAAAGTTTGTGACTATACTAAAAAGCACTGGATTATAAGCTTTTTAAATAGCATAATTTCTGGTATGTGAAATATCTCTTTAAATAATAAAGTATGCATGCTTATTATAAATGAGTCCGAGGATATAGAAAAAGCTCAAGGGAAATGCTTCAAATCCTAGCCCCAATAAAGGTCACCTTTGGAGACATCCCCTTATACACTTCTGCACATACAGATGCAAGAGTGTGGTGGTACCCAAATACAGCGCTTCTTAAACTTTGTGTTTAACTGTCACCTGGGCAATGGCTGGACCCAGTTCCCAAGACTCTGATTCAACAGATGGGCCTGAAAATTTGTATCTCCAATAACCTCTGCTGCCACTACTGCCACAGCTCAAGCCCCACCTTTGAATGGCACTGATGACAGAGATACTGTAAGTACAGACTCACCTTCCAGAGCTATCCAGAACGTATCCAGCCAAGTCATGAGAAAATAGAGAGATACATGGCTAGATACTTTCCAGACAGCCCTTGCATAACCAACTTTCTGTATGTCTTTTCATTTCAATGAATAAAGAGCTTCTTCACAAATTTTACCAGCTAAATAATATTCACCCTGTGGGTAGGCTGCAATTCATTCACTCAATCTCCAAAATTGCTGTTTCCCTTGCTGTCAGGGAAGCAAAGTTTAGTTTTTTAAACTTAAGAATAGAGTGAAAATATTCACTTTTTTAATCATCACAGTACAAAATAAGTGAAAAATAAGCGTACGCTCCACTTCTCACCTCCAGCCATTTAGCACCCTTCCTTAGAAGCAATGATTCTTATCAGCTTTTTACTCATTCTCCCAGAAATATCCCATATTTATACATTTATGCCTTCTTTTAAATATATACAAATAACAACTGATTACCCAACCTCAGAATCATCCATTCCACTAGCCTGAGAATTAATGGTCCAAAAATGTGTACTATTTTTAAGTTTAATGATAATTTTCTTCAAAGCAACTTTTATGTGCTACCACCAATTATTGGTTAATTGGTAACTAATTAATAGCTAGAAAAAGTGCCTACCATCAGGCTTGTTTTTGTCCAGAATTTGCAAAAACATTCCACTGAGCTGACAGGTTGATGCCCTATACCATTAAAGGTTTTACATAAAACTATGAACAAAATTAACTTTCATCTGGACAGACAGGTGACTTGTTTATGGAGCTACTTGGCAGCTGATCAATTTGATAAAATAGTAAATCAAACAGAATGAGCTCAAAAAGAAATAATTGATAAATACATAAAAGTAATTAATTTGGTAAAATAGATAAAATTTTAGTTCTATCTTAAAACTCTCACAAGAAAACACAAGGCATGCTGATGTTGCCAGAAGTTGAGGCTCCCTAACCACAGAATATGGGTCATTTAAAGGAGGAAGTTCTCTGTAACTGAGTAAGATCATCAATTCTTACCAATTTCCACTAAGTGTCAAAGAAATTCGCTTCTTGTACAGTAGGACACGTAGAATCCCTGCCTGCTCATCTTGTGAGGTCCACTTACCTGATGTAACAGTGTCCCCGTTGAGGTACAGAGCCAAACCCAAAAGCATTATGATGCCCAGAGTGAGGATGTAGGGTCTCCGGCGGCCCCACCTGGACCGGCAGTGGTCGCTGGCTGATCCAACCACGGGCTGCAGCAGGAACCCCAGGATGGGGCTGAGGAGCCACACCATGCTGTACAGACTCTTGGGCAGACCCACACTGAGCAGGACTGGGGTCACGTAAGCAGCCTCCACCGCATAGCAGAACTCCCGGCCGAACATGGCCATGCTGTGCATGATCAGTCTGCCCCGGGGCATCTCAGGCGGCTGCATGGAGCCACAGGGGCCAACCTCAGCTAAAGATTTATAGGTGTGGAAGCCAGCCTGCCCGCTGTCACCACCCATGGCCACCGGGTGAGGAACCTTCCTTCCTTCAGGCCCACAGCCTCCTGCGTGTTCTCGGCTTTGTGCTTCAAACTGGATTGGACATGAAGCCTGGCTGAGCAGCCAGCAGAGATGGTCAGGCTGGAGGAGGGGCTCAAATTCTTTCATGCCTCTAAGATCACAAGTTATGATGAGAGGAGAGGGGGTGCTGGAAAGCATGACAGAGATTAGCTGGTGTGAGCCCTCGGGCTCCTTCGAGAGTTTAAATGATTTTTCAAAGGGACCTTCCTTTGCACCATTCTTTCTCACTCTCTCTCTCTCACACACATACAAATTACACATGATCTCGCACATGGCTTGGAGATAATAAAGCTTTATTATACGGGGATTAAGTCAAAATATTAATGAATTGATATTGTTTTCTAAACTCTTCATAGACACAGATATTCTATCTTTTCTTAACTCCAGAGTTTTCTACACACACAGCTCAGGAGTCCTAAAATCACTAGCTGTCTCACAGTACCCTGATGTTTCCCTCATTGTTTATAATAAGTTTTATAATTAAATAGTTCTGCGTTTATTCCATAGCCTACGTCAGTCTGTGATCTCCTTAAGAGATCAGGTTGGTTTTGCTCATTTGGTATCCCCAGCACCCAGTAGGGTAAGAATGACACCTGACACCTAGTAAGTTTTCAATAAATATTTGCTAACAGGATTATTGAATGAGTAAAATACATGTGACGATTTGTGGTGCCACTCAGCTGCTTGTTTGCTCTATTTCCTCTCAAGCACTTTATCTTAGGAGACTACATTTCCCAGGTTCTTCTGGCTTCTCAGTAGATTTTAATGGAAGGCATTGGTAGGAAGATGGGGGAGGTGGCAGAAGGAAAGAAGCCAGGGTGTTCCCTGGCTCTCTTCCACCTTCCTGAGGTCTCCGGCACTGGCTACATCTCCAAGGTGTGTCCAGCTTCCCCCTGGTGACCTGGCTTCTGGGTCCAGGTAATACCAACTTTCCCATCATCCCTGCAGTCCTAGGAGCGACGACTCTGGCTTCCTGTTTTTGCTCACATGACTCCTTATCCCCAGGGTTTTCTGCTCTTTCACCACTAATGTAATTCTCTATATAAAATTTCCTCTGTTTTAAAGACCTTCAGTGGGTCATACATTTCTCTCTGGACCCTGATTTCAAATGAAAAGTCTGAGTTGTAGAGGAAACATGATCTTATAGTAAGGGCCCTAAAAATGGTATAAGAACAAGACCTGGGGTCAGAATTTTAAAGTTTACGTTCTAGTTCTTCCTCTTTCAAGGTGTATATCCCTGGGCAAATCTCTTCAACTGGTGTTTCTCAAACCATGTGCCAAGGCACCCCAGACATTGCAGTGAACTCACAGGTGTCTCTCGGGATATTTAGATATGTAAAAATACCCTTGTGATTGAAGAACAATTGAGATGCTGTATGTCATGAACCTTACTGGCTGCCTACCCAACATCCATTCTCCACTCCCTCCATCTTGATGGAACCTTGATTAGATTCAGGAATCCACCCCCTCCTTCACATGCCCATGGGAATGTGGGCTTTGGGAAGCTGAGCCCAGGGCAGCCCCAGGAGCAGGCTGTCACTACCTAAGGAAGATCTCTACCCAAGATTGGTATACAATGACTTGTAACTTAGTCCAAAGAGACATGAGACAAGGTTTGCTGAGGGCTCCTGAGATCTCTTTTTCTGAATGCTGCTGTGTTTGGGTATAAGATACCAAACTTGCTATCAGCCTGAGGCTAAAGCAAACACAAGGAGAACAGGAAGTTGCCAGCCGGGAGAATTGCAGGAAAACTGGGCCACTCTTTTAAAATTCACCATCTCCCTGGACTTCAGGTTGACAGTCAAAGTGTGTCCTTCTTGTTTTGGACATTGCTACTTGCAGTTGAAGCCATCCCAATTTGATGTAGCAGAAAGGATTTTACAAATTATGAAGTGCAATGTAATTGTTGCTGAAGCCTGAAATGTGCTCAGAGGGAAAATGTGGACATGAAGACAAGAGGCCCAGATGTAACCAATTGCCCTGTTCTGTGTCCCTTGTTTTATCACCAGTTTGTGGCATCTCATCACTTCCTACATCACAGTATCAAGTGTGTAAATAAATGTTGATCAGAATACATCTTCAAGAATGTAATTCCTCTTCCACTAGAATTTGCCATCTTCAATTGCCCACTTCTTATCAACCCTCCTGAAAGCTTCCTATTTTCTCCTTACCTGCTCCCTTTCCTGTGTCTAAATCTACAGTTTGTTAAAAGACAAGTGGAAAAAAAGGAAGGCATAGTCTTTTCTACACAGGCTGTTTTAGAATCTTCAGAAGGAGCTCAGCACCTGTAGTTTAAGCAGTTAAGGTGCCAGCCACATACACCAGAGCTGGCTGGTTCAAATCCAGCCTGGGCCTGCCAAACAATGACAACTACAACCAAAAAACAGCTGGGCATTGTGGCAAGCGCCTGTATTCCCAGCTACTTGGGAGGCTGAGGCAAAAGAATCACTTAAGTCCAGAAGTTGGAGGTTCCTGTGACACCACGGCACTCTACCCAGGGCAACAGCTTGAGGCTCTGCCTCAACAAAAAATAAAAAGAGAATCTTCAGAAGGTTAAGTATGGGTTACTAACAAAAGCTACTAACCTTGCTCATATATGTTTGGTCTTTTAGAAGTTCATAACCTACAAAAAGAAAAAAGTTTCATTTAAACATTTTGTGTAAAGTCAATTACAGAAATCAATGTTCTAAGCTAACGCATCTGTTTATTCATAGATTTTTGCCAACTTGCTTTTATCCTTTCCCTCCTCAATCCATTCAACAGATATCTGAGAACTTATTATAAAAGACTTGGTTCGTATCCATTAGGACAGTGCTCAGAGTGCAGGCACTGAACTGGAAGCATTATAATCATTTGGAAGTTTGACAGAAATGCAAATTAACAGCTCCTGCCCCAGACATAACTGCATTAGAATCTCTGGGGATGGGGCCTAAGAATCTGTTTTAGCAGTATCTCGAGATGATTCTTTTGTGTGTCACTACTCGAGGAACTGGCCCAGTGAAGAGTTTTATATACTACAGTAAAATCAATTACTACCCTTGGAGATATGAATAAAGCACAATGGGAAGAAGCTAACAATTACTGAACACCCAGATGTTCAGGCATCTCAATGATCAGAGTGATATTTGAACCCGGGGCCCTTGTGACTCACCATTCATGATCACTTACATAAAACCACCCTTGAGCTGAGGAGCAAAGGAAATTTCGCAGAGAAGGCTGTGTTGAAGCCAAGTCTGAGTTTCCTAGATCAACAAGCTGGAGCAAAAGGGATATTGTTAGTCCTGGAAAATGATGCAGTGTCTGGAAACAAGAGACCCCATCATATTTTGAAAATTCAGGTAGGCCAGTATTACCTGTTGTGGAACAGGGGGTAGGGATGGGACTAGGCTGCTAGGGGGAATTCTTACTATAATAAAGGGTTGGCATGCTATGTCAATGAGCTTATGTCTTACTCTGTAGGGGAAAAGACCACCACTGAAGAATTTTGCAGGCAGAACAGTATGGTGTCACAAAGATTACCAGCAGAGTAACATGGTGTGGAAAAAGGCAAGGCAGTGATACTAGAGGTAAGTACAGGTAGGCCAACGGAGCAGAAGCCCAGGGGAGAGGCAAGAGAGGCCCGAGTAGAACCAGCAATGGGGCAGAGGAATGGCGCTGAGAGTTGCTAAGGTGGATCTCACTATTGAGATCTACTTGTTTAATAATTAAGGACTAAGTTTTCACTACAGACCCTGGCACTAGTCTAGGAACTGGGGATTTAACAATAAAAAAAATGCTTCAAATCCTTACCAAAAAGCTTCCTCTCTAAGTGTGTGGTGGTGGGCTGGGAGTAAAGGGCTGGGGCTAATAAAACATAATGTCAAGAGTAATATGTGGCATGAAGAAAAATAAGACAGGGTGAGGGTATGCTGAGTACCAAGGGAGCTGCTATTTAGATGGGGTCAGGAAAGGACTTCCCACAGGGAGACCAATTTGGGCAGCAGCCTAAAGGGAGTGAGGGTGAGCTGAGGGCCCACATGGGAGCGAGACTCAAGGGGAATGGGAGCAGGAGACTTGTGAGAGGAGGAAGAGCCTGCCAGGACCTTCAAATGGAAACAGATCTGCCAGGATAGAGGCACGGGGCATGGCGCTGAGTGGGTGGTGCTGACAGACAGCTCCACAGACCAGTCAGGCACCCAGTGGGGCCAGGCAGGTGGAGGGGTGGGCGTTATCTGAAGGAAACCCCGAGAACATCTGCAAATATTCCAGTTCAAAGACACAAACTGAATGACCTCCTGGTAAAATTAAAATGGTCAGACTTCTCTAAGGACATTCATTTTGGTAAATAGTAGAGCCCCAAATATTTCAATGACTGACAAAGTGATATTTAAATGGTATTTAAAGGGCTTTCTTGAAAGCTTTACACAAACTTAAAAGCACAAGTATACTTTAGGGGAAAAGAGTTTTATTTAATAAAAACATATATTAATTTGCTGAAAAATAAGTATATAAGTATCATAATATCAACAAATATATTCTACCAAATAATTGGAAGGCAGAGAAACTGTCACAATTTAGTAGAAGTATATAAAGCACTCCAAAATCAAAATGATGCTAAGCATTTTCAACATTCAGTCATTACTGAGTAGTCAATGTCTTGCTGCGTCTTGATTAGGATGCTCAGACCACAGTGATTCTGCTCTTCCATGCTCCCCTGTACCCATTTCACCTGCTGTTCTTTATTGTCAATGCAGCATTCCGATTCACTTGAGCTGTGGGCCTCGAAGTCAGAGATTAGCTTTTAGTTTATTACTTTCAATGATTTTATCTGACTTAAGCTGATCAATCTCTTCCTGGCTGAATCCAGATTCTTTAAGTATCTCCTCACTGTGTTCTCCTATTAAAGGATCCCTTTTCAAAGAAGGGATGGCAGGAGTGTTGGACAGCAGAGGTGCAGGGCGGGGACTCACACCCTGCTCCTCATCAGTGATAAATGAGCCCTGTTCCTTGTTATGATCATGATGGGCAGCCTCTTCAAAAGTCAGAACCGGAGTCACACACGCATCTGTGCCATCAAAGATTTGACACCACTCTGCTTTTGTCTTCTTTGCAAATACATCTGCAAACAACTTCTTCATTTCTGGCCAATGAGTTGTGCTCATCTGATGGGGAAGTTCATCTGACTTGAGTCCAAGTCCTGAGGGAAAAATACAATCTCTTAAATTACTATGCTTTCAGTAGAATGATTATAATCAATAAAAATGAATGTTGAGCCACCATACTGTCCTGAATAAGGAATCCAATAAGGGTTTCTCAAGTGAGTTAAGAAAAGCCACTCCGGCAGCGCCTGTGGCTCAAGGAGTAGGGCACCGGTCCCATATGCCGGAGGTGGCGGGTTCAAACCCAGCCCTGGCCAAAAACCACAAAAAAAAAAAAAAAAAAAGAAAAGAAAAGAAAAGCCACTCCAAGTCAGTTTGAAGTTGGATCCAAGCCTGGAGAGGCCAGAAGAAGTAGGTGCAGCAGGACTCAGAGCAAACTTGCCACTGCAAACTTGCATTTCATCAGGGGAAACTTGCCAAAGCAAACTTGCCAAAGCAAACTTGCATCTCATCAAAAGCAGTCTATTTTTAATGGTCTAGCTGACAGAAATTGATTCTTCCCTCTGAGTAGGTTTCCAAAAAGGAATTGCCTCAGGATATTACCTGTCCTACTGAATTAATCTCGTATTTTATACCATACACCCAAAACTTACAAAAAAGAAAATTCAAATAATGTTAAACTTGACTGTTTTCAAGAAAAAAGCCTAAAGACAGGTGATTAAATTCAGGGCTGCAATTTTATATGTAATATTCGTTTCTTTTTATTTTGGTAGAAGAGCTAGAACGATTGGATGCCGTGGCCTCTGTCATTAAGTCCTAGTTACTTGGGAGGATGGCTTAAGCCCAGGAGTTTGAGGTCAGCCTCAAACAATATAGCAATATAGCAGGACCCCAACTCTAAAACAATTAAAAAAAAAGTAAATTAATAATAAATGGAAATTTAAAGGATAAATAAATAAATAAAAGAACTTGAAAGAGGCTCTATATTAGGAACAAAGGACTTGTAGCCAAAGATTCACACAAACTGTTCCAGTAGCAGATATGACAGGAAGCTGTCAGCAGCCACTGAACTGTGGGGCATGCAGACTTTCCTTTCAGGCACTAGGGCCCATCAACATCACAGTGCAGAAGAAACAGAAGCAGCCATCTGGGGATTTACCAGGAAGGATGGCATTTCTAGTTCAAGGTTCCATCTGTGCTTCCTTTACTGACCATGTGAGCCCACCCCAGCAGAGACACCGGATACCACTGCTCATTAAATTATGCCCAAAGGGCCATTGTACAAGCATTTAGTGTAAATGTCACTTTTCTTCCCTCATATAAGATGGTTTTTAAATGCAGGTAGTTAAGTGTCAAATGATAATGAAAGGACCTTTTCCTTATGCATAAATGTTCAAACTGAAAAAACAGTAACAAATAAAAAATTCACTAAAGGGAATATCTCAACAGCAGGAAAAGAATCACAGAGCTCAACTGAGATTATCAAGTCTGAGGAAGTAAAATAAAAAAGAATAAAGAAAAATGAACACAGTCTCAGAGATTTGTGAGACACCATCAAAATATGTATTAAGGAAGTCTCAAAAAGACAGAGAAGACAGAAAGAACTCTTGAAGAAATAACGCCTGACAATTCCCAAATTTAGTGAAAAACATTAATGTACATATTCAAAAAGCTCAAGGAACTCAAGTAATATAAACTCAAAGATCCACGCCTAAAATTAATAAACAAGCTCAGTAAGATTGCAGGACACAAGATTAGTATAGAAAAACCAATCCATTTCTATACATTAGCAATGAACAATCTTAAAATGTTTCCATTGACAACAACACCAAAAAGGATACTATTCTTCAAAATTAATTCAGCCAAAAAAGTGTTATGCACTGCAAACTACAAGGTATCAATGAAAAAAATTTGACCAGGCATGGTGGCTCACAGCCGTAATCACAGCACTTTGGGAGGCCAAGGTAGGAGGACCACTAAAGGCCGAGAGTTTGAGACTAGTCTGAGAAAAACAGTGAGACCTCATCACTACACACATGCCCATAGACCCAGCTATTCAGGAAACTGAGGTGGGAAGATCACTTGAGCCCAAGAGTTGGAGATTGAAGCCTGGGATACAGAGCAAAGCCTTGTCTGTAAAAATTAATTAATGGACAGTAACCCATGATCATGGACTAGAGCAGCGATTCTCAACCTGTGGGTCACGACCCACAGGAACTGTATTAAAGGGCCACAGAATTAGGAAGGTTAAGAACCACTAGACTAGAGGTTTTATATATTTGTTTGTTTGTTTATGTATTTTACAGAGGAGTCTTACTATGTTGCCCAGGCTAGTCTCTAACTTCCGAGCTCAAACAATCCTCCTGGGAAGGTTTACTTTTCTTAAAGTTACTTTCCCCAGATTGTTGTACAGATTTAACATAGCTCCTATCAAAATGCCAGCAGCCTTTTCTTTCAAAGCTGGAAAGTTGATCCTAAAATTTATATGGATGGAAGGGATCCTGAAGAACCAAAATCATCTTTAAAAAGAACAAAGTATCTGGGGGCAGTGCCTGTGGCTCACAGGAGTAGGGCGCCGGGCCCCATATGCCTGAGGTAGCGGGTTCAAACCCAGCCCCAGCCAAAAAACTGCAAAAAAAAAAGTATCCAACACTACAAGGTTTGAAAAGTAATAAAATGACTGACTCTCACCCAAAAAGGATTATTATTTTTCAAAACCTTCAGCTGTTGTATAGATTAGTAAAACTTCCTGTCAATTTCAAAGATGGGCAAAATGCCCTATAATACACTGATGGCTAAAATCAGGCTAATTAGAAACTGGATATGTAATAAAAGGTATCATGGGTTTAGGCCGGGCACATTGGCTCATGCCTGTAATCCCAGCACTTTGGACAAGGTGGGTTAATAGCCTAAGCTCAGAAGTTCAAGACCAGCCTGAGCTAGAGCAAGACCCCCATCTCTAAAAATAGCCGGTGCTGTGGCAGACGCCTGGAGTCCCAGTTACTCAGGAGGCTGAGGCAAGAGAATCGCTTGAGCCCAAAAGTTAGAGGTTGCTGTGAGCTATGATACCACAGCACTCTACTGGGATGACAAAGTGAGACTATCTAAAAAAGACAGAGGCTAATGAACATCCACAGCAACGTTACTTACCTTTGAGCAGCAGCTTATAGAACTGGGGCTCAAGTGCTCCAACAGCCATAAACTCCCCATCTGCAGTCTTGTAAGCTGCATAGAAAGGTGCTCCCCCATCCAACAGGTTTTGTCCTCGAGGTTCTGACCACAAGTTTTGACTTTTCCACAGAAAAGAACTTAGATATGCTACTCCTTCCACCTTTGAAAAAGCAAAATACAATACGAATCAACATAACTCAAGTGTAAAAGCATGATTAATTCCTATTTGGGACTTTTAAAAAGTTGTGTAAAAATACTTGTCTTGTAAAATATGGAGAGTATATCTAATTATACAACTTCTTTGATATCTGCCTGGATGGAGTTAAAACACATTTTTCTTAGTAAAGTATCTCAAGAATGGTAAAAAAAAATATCTGATGTACTAAATATTAATATGAAACCAATGTATAAACAATTACATGCCCACATGAATGATGAAATACAATCATCTGTATTTCAGGAGGCAAGGCACTTTGGTGGGATCTCACCTAATGTGCACAACGTGAGGGCGTTCAGCATGCCCCCTGGGTGAAGGGTTATAACCTGAACCTTATAATTGAAAACAATGTAACATAAAAATTTGTACCCTCATATTAATTTGAAATAAAAAAATAATAAATTAACTGGGCTTGGTGGTGTGAGCCTGTAGTCCCAGTTATTTGGAAGGCTGAAGCAGGAGGATCACTTATAGCCAGCCATTTGAGGTTGCAGTAAGCTATGATCATGCCACTGTACTCCAGCCTCGAAGACAGAGAAAGACCCTATCTCTGAAAAAAAAGTAGGTGGTGGAAAGGGTCAGAAGCACTGTCCCCCACACACATCTGACCCTAAAGCTCAGCTTCCAATCACTTCCCTCTACTCCTGCCTGTGGGCACTGTCCCGGGAGTCCAGAAGGAATGAACTGAGAGTAAACATGGGGTCTTAGGAGTGTTGAGGAGAATTTAAGGCTAAACATTTCTTTAGTAATAATGTGAGTAATTTATTAAACACATGCAATTGATTATTTATAGTCAATATAAATAAAAGGTGATTGCTGCTTTCCTCAGAACATATCTAATCAGAATTACATTAATGATTAGGAGATAGTAAGATATTGGTATATATAAAAATGTAAACCTTCTTCAGGTTCATCTTGGCTAATAGCTCAAGGCCAAATGGGATCAGAAATTGTATTAATTACTTCTTTATTGCTAGAAACCCTTATGTACACTTGTGGAAGCTGAACGGGGAGAAGCAGATGCTTTCTTCTTTAGAACAGCAGTTTTCACAATTCCTTGGCAGCAGCAGAATCCTTGACCCTGGCCTGTGTGTGAAGAGCTGGAATCTGTCTTTTCATAGTGCTATTTCCTTGGAAACTGCAGCCAAGGCAACTGTGCAATGGGTGGCCCACCTTGCTGTATTTATCCCTGATCTGGGGGGCACATCTGGCCTCAGAGTGCTGAAGTCTGGCCTGTGGGATGTTTCCCTACGTGATGAAGAGGTTTCAAATGCTGGTAGACAATTGAGGCTGCAGTTTCTCTGTGTCAAGGAACTCTCACCTGCAGTTGAGGGGGCAAAAGAAACCATGTGGCTGGGTAGCTACTGCCTAGCCTCATGATGAAATGGGAATTATTCCTGCTGTCTTTTGTCCTGCACCTTCCTATGACACTAAGTAAACATAAGACTAGAAAAGAATCTGGTTCTGTCCTGACTGGGCCAAACCAGACCTATAACTCTGTTAGTGCACCTGTATTTCAACCATCTCACCAGGATATCCACCATGTAAAAGAGATTGAAGGCATATTTTATTAGCATAAATTTATTTTATGTTATGTTTACATATTGAATATTTATATATTATGCTACCAGACCAATGAAGCTGTTTTGATTAACATAAACACTTGAAGTCAGGGATTATGGGTGATGCTCTCACCACATCAAGTACTCAGTTTATTACTACATTTTGTTTTGGACTCAATGTTAGGAAAATTCTGAGTCATGGAGATTAGTTAGAAATGTCTACAGTGTTTAAGTAGTTTGCTTCAAATTTGAGATTATATTTCATTTACGATGAAGCAGAAAAAAGTTTTGTTTCAAGGTTTACTTACTATGGTATCTAAAAACTACTCACATTCTTTAGCCTGAACAGGAAAGTGCAATAAGCAGTATTCGGAATTCTCTGTTGAAACTATGTCTACCACCTTATAACAACCTAAGGTTTTTTTTCTGTTGCCCTCAAACTTTCTGTTGCCCTAAGGTTTATCTCTACCTCCCCAAAGTGTTGGGATTAAAGGCATAAACCACTGAGCCCAGCCCTCCACCTGCTTTAGAAGGCAGTTGACGTTTCTGAACTTTGAAGTCTTCAGTGCCATAAAACAGTGAGTGTATCTCCTTTGGGCAGGTCTGTTCATCAGAGGAGGGATGCCTGGTGGGGAGCAGCTTAATGCTGGCCGTGATCTGCTGCTCTGTCAGACTGAAACTGCACCAGGATCATGTAGGAGCTGGACACATGGGAAAAACCACACTCGACGGCTACTTAAATACACTTGGGGGGAGGGGGCAAAAGGGCAATGTGAGATGCGCCCTGACAATAGTATCATAAGCACAGACTCAGTACAGGGCTGGATGTGATTCACCCACAAGGAGAAGGTAGCAGAGAGTCAAGGTTTCAGAGATGGGACTGGTAAGTGGACTCTACCAAGGTTACCAATGGATGCAACCCAACTGACACCTCGGCTTTAAACTCTTAAGGTATCCCCCAACATTGACCCTCTAACCATTCCATTTCCTTGGTTTCCAGGACAACACTCCCTTCTGGTTCTCTACTTTGCTCTCCTTAGCCTTTGCCTCTCTGCCCAGGGTGCCTTAAACACAAGTGTTTCTATCCCCTTTCCTAGTGAACCACACAGTCTCACGTGGCTCCCCCATTACTCCCTAATGATTCCACAAACTCTTTCCAGTCCCTAACCTCAAGGATTTCACCCAGATATCTGAAATGCACTTCCAACCAGAAGTAAGCAAAAGTGAATTCCTTTTCTTCTTGTGAAAATAATCACAATGACAACTCATACAGAGTGCATGCCCTGTGCCAAGCACTGTTTGCACACTGGACAACAGAAGAACTCACCCTATTCTCTAACAAGGCTATGGAGTAGATGGCATTATCTCCATTTTACAATAGAAACTGAGAGATAAGTTTAGTACTTTATCCAAGGGCTGATAACTGGCAGAGCTGGGACAGAGGCAGCTGGCCACCAGAGTCTATGCCTGTGACCACTGCTCCACTCTGCCTTGTTCTGCAACAGTCTTCCTGACAATCTTCCTTCCTTCCAACACCCACCATGAGGTCATCAGAAATATGAGAGCCAGCCCTGACTCCTCCCACTTCCCTCCCTGCCATTCCATGATCATTTCCCAGCAATTTTACAGTTCAAATATCCCTTAAATCCAAGCCAATCTTACCCTTAAATAATTTAGTAATTGCTCTGATCTCTTCAGCAATAATCCAGTAACTGGGTTTTCTGACTCCAACCTTGTCTCCCTCGAATCCATTCTCTAGCCCACCTCCAAATGCCTGAGAAAATGCAAACATGTAGTGGTACTGATTGGACTCTCTTACCCACAAGCTTTGAGAACTTGGGCAAATGACTGTGTTTGTTTCCTCCTCTTTAAAATAATAATGTATTCCAAATGAAGTTGATATTTTGAGGATTAGAAGAAATCACACAGGGAAAGCACTCAGCAGAGCATGAGGTCAGCTCCCAATGTATGACAGTGAACAAAAAGAAGCATTATATCATCAGACCATCCCCTACAAAATGCAGCAGGAAGGGCTAGACAGGAAGGTCAGTGTTACCTCGGCATCCTTAACAATGTTGTCTCTCTACTAAGAAAGACTTCTTGAACTCAGTTTTAAATGAGGATTGTTTGAAAACTACGTTCCAAGCAAAGAAATAATTTTAGGAAAATTACTGAAATACAACACAGGAATCAGGTATGTCACAAAATGCTGTAAGAAATGACTCCATAAACAGATAATCAAAATATGACATTCTGACATATATAAAGGAGATGAGGCTGTCTTACAGAAAAGGCTATCATTGCTAATTTGGAGTCAAACTTTAAATTCATTTATCTCTTGTTCAAAAAAGAAGTTTGAGGCAATGATACATTGTACTTAGGAATAAGTAGCAGGCTTATCATTTCCCTCAATTAATACTTACCATATTTGCATCAATGACCTGACCTTTGCCAGAGCGGGTGCGTTCGAAAAGAGCCATCATAATGCCCAACGCACACATGAGGCCTCCGCCACCAAAGTCAGCAAGGAGATTTGGCAGGACATACAGATTCTCAGTGTTACCAATTTTCGACAGAACACCTATAATATTAAAAATAAATTTAATGTATTTTTCAAATTTAATATTTCTTTTAAGTAAATACACTAAATAATCAATCTCTCTAGTCAATGACATAAATGAAAACTAGTACGCTGACACTTTTCCAAATCTGAATCAATTTAGCGAACACAAATAAGCCTTCCCTCAAGACAGGCTCTTTATTTTGTATGATTTTTCCTCTCTAAAACTTTATTTTGACTGGCATTCTCAAAATCTTATTGCTAAGTTTTTACTCTCCAGGTATTGGCAAAAATCTTATTAACACTTTATTCGGTGGCTTTAAAACAGTATAATGCACTTTCATTCTTATCAGAAAGAGATGCAAGAAAATAACCAAAAACAAGAAAAAGAAGTGATTAAATTTGAAAACAGATGTGAAAAGCCAATTCTAGACCCACGGCTTTCCTCAACCTTTAAATGTGCAGTCAGAATATATTTGACCTCCTTTGGTCAACAATATATAGTTCTTAGAATTCTAGAATCAGGTCATTCTAAAACATGTTCTCACAGGCAAAAATTCTAACAAAGTGATATTAGGATCTCAAAACCATGAACCAAGGGCTTTTTCTAATGTTCACAGAAGTCTGAAATGATGACTCAGACAATTCTTGAGTGAGTTGGGGGATCTGTCAGGATGAAACTATAGTATATTAATGTTTTCAAACCATAGCATAATCATCCCTCCTACTACTACATTTCTTCATTCCCCCAGGGGCTTATCTAATAACTCCATAAATGTAGCAAATAAATGTTACTTTTGGGAATTTATTATCCCCCAAACATGTTAAGATGGGGGAGGTGGGAGGTTGAGAATAATTATTCCAAGACCCACACCAACCCATTTTAAACAACCAGGTCTTTTTACTGATGCTGATAAATACAGTAAACCCTCTGTATGTTGACCCACCCAAGGGATGGAACAAATTGGTCAACATATGGAGGTTGTCAACATAAGGAACTAGGCCTATTGTACTGATTTCTGTGGTGCATGTTTGGTCTACAAAAATTAGGCCAACTTAATGAGGTGGTCAATGTAGGGAGGCGGTCAAAAATGGAAATTCTACTGTATATAACTCTTTACCGTTAAAAATTCTTGTTAATCATTGATCCTTACTAGAAACAAAAAGGGTAGAAATATTATTTTTTCTGGGTGGCTCAAAGGGATAGGGTGCCAGCCCCATATAACAGGAGGTGGTGGGTTCAAACTCAGGCCTGGCCAAAACTGCAAAAAGAAAAAAGAAATATTATTTTTTCTTTCAACGTACCTGACAAAGCCAAATAGTTGATATCATGACCAGCTAACCTGGAGTATCTTCCTGACTGGCCAAATCCACTCAGCCTGGCATATATAAGCTTTGGATTCTCCCGCTGCAGAATCTCTGGGCCAAGCTGGAGTTTCTCCATGACACCTTAAGAGAAAAGTAACAATTTTAAGAGATGAATTGAGGATGGAATAATCTCTTCTCTGAGGAGAACATAAAATGCACTCTTGCAAATAATACTAATAGCAACATTGGTTATGGCTGATAGCATGCCTCTAGCAGCTAAGGACCAAAAGGGAAAAATCACCATTTCTGAAATGTGGAGCTTCTGTGCCCAATTATTTCTTCTGGCACTAGGTATACCAAGCCCACTAGATCCCCATATCCCCATAACATCCCTCTAGTCAGCTGCTTTTTCCCCTATATCTGCATCAATGCCTACCATCTCCCACCTTGCCCTGTGCTAATATATGCCTATATGCATCTTCCTATCAGCTCAGGGGCTCTTCCAGGCCCCTAATGTATCTAGTATCCGTACCCTAATATCTAGTATCCAGGCCCCTAATGTACCTAGTATCAGTACCCTACCAAAAAGGCTCAGTATATACCCATAGAAAAGTTAGCTACAGTAGCACCTGAGAGTGTTTAAGCTATTAAAACATTTATTACAAAACACACAGGTATTACAAACCTAAACCTAAAGTCTCCTGCCATTAAAAGTAATCAAGATTACATAATAAACTGTCTTTATCTTGTTAGGGTTATAATAAATAATAAGAACTCTACCTACATTAACACCAGGTAAAACCCCTCACCTGGAGGCTATGTCTATACTCACAGCTTTACCTTACTTGGACAAATTGTTTAACAATGTTGAGCCTCCCTCTTCTTCAAATAGGGAAACTACGAAATCATGACATGATCCTGATTATTAAATTATAATTGTTACAGTTTTCAAATACAGCTGTGGAGGTTAGATGAGTTACACAGTTCAATAAGCCAGGTGTCCCATAGTGGATATTCAATTCATTCACCATTTACTGGCTTCCTGCTATACACCAAGACTTGTACAAAATTACTCTGGCAACTGTCTGAGACATGACTGGAGTGATGTTAGACCAAAACACCAGTTTTTTAAAACTTTCACATACAGTATATTGAGGTTTTCTAACTATAGAGCAATCATCCCAACTACCACTGCCAACGCAGATGCAGCAGTATGGAAAGAAAGAACCCCAAGTCTGGTAAGAAGGAAGAATGACTGGATGCATGATCACTAAAATCAGGTAGGGTGAAAGGAAGATTAGAGTCCAGGATGAAGTACAGGTTGCAGCTTCAAGCAACTAGGTGCATACTGACTGAGTTCACTGAGATAAATTATACAAAGGAGATGCCATTGTAGGAGGGATGAGGAAAAGGTCAGTTTAGGATTTCTGAAGTCGCCTAGAGGGAGGCCAGGTGACAATATGCAGGACCTGTGCATGCCAGCAGTCTGCAGCTATTAAAGAGTGGGCGGATTTGGGCACCCAAATAGCTACCTATAAAAGGTGAAAACAATGGAAATGGATAAAGTGGCTCCAGAGAGCAGAGTACAGTGAGCTGATGCTGAAACTTGGGAACATCAGCATTTAAGGCAGGCAGTGTCAGCCCGGGTCCACAGATGGTTTGAGAAGGTACACAACCCCAAAACAATTGCTAAATGACAATGTACCTAGACACAGTCTTCCGAGGAGACAATCTATGGTTTTCAATACATTCTCATAGGGCTCAAAACCCTCAAATAATTAAGAAAGACAAATATAGAAGGGTTATCATTTAACAGAAAAATAGAGGGACTTAGAAGGAGTCAGAGTGGCAAAAGAGCAGTATCTGTTTCTCAAAACCCATTATCTCAAGGCACGAATGAACACCAACAATATCAAATGAGGAGGTTTCAGAAACGGTAGGGCGGACAACAGTTCGTGTGGCAACAGGGCAAAAGTGTGGCGGGCGCAGCCTCCATCAAACGGCCAGGACCTTCCCTTCCGATACTGTTTCCCTAGTGATAGATCCAACCCCACGCAAATAGAGCCCCGCGGGCCGGTGCTCACCGCGGCGGAAGGGCTCCAGCACCACGTCCGCCCGGGCACACAGGCGCCGCAGTACGGCCGCTCCCCGCGGCTGCTTCAGGTCCAGCACCAGCGAGCGCTTGCCCCGGGACAAGTGGCTCACGTCGCCGCTCCCGCCGGGCCGGTCCACACGCACCACCTGCGCCCCGAAGTCAGCCAGGACCATACCGCAGAACGGACCCGGGGCCAGGCCCGCCAGCTCCACGACCCGGATGCCCCTCAACGCCATAGTGACTTCCAGCTGCACCTGCACGACAAGACCTAGCGGTCTCTCGTCCCCCACACCACCTGCCGGAGCCCTATCCTGACCCGGCCCCCCACCTACTCCCGGGGGCGCCCCGCGCCCAATAGCACGCCTTCCTCGCGCGCCTGCGCGTGCCCGCGGAGTCTGCGCACTGGTGCGCTTCGCTGCGCAGCCGGGACAGGTCGCCCGCTGCGAGTCCTCCAGGCTTAGTCAACCTTTCTTCTGACCGTCAAGTCCCAGGTTGCAGGGGTTGACCTTGGAACCTTTGACCTATTACCGCCCCCTCAGAACGCTTTGATTTTCACCAAGGCAATCCCCAGTCCTAGAGCCCTTTGAGCCCTGTCCGACCCTAGAGAAATGAAAGTACATAAATGCGTAAGGACACTGCAAAGAGATTTCCTTCCCTGTGGCGCGGTCTCTTTCCCTGCCCCTAGTTTTTAGCTAGCTACTCCATCCCTCCTGCGTATCTTTCTATTGAGTTAGACTTTGTGGGTTACACGTCTTTAAAAAAAAAAAAAAAAGTTCTAGCTATGCTAAGTGAGACGTCAAAGACCAAAAATTAAAGATTATTTCGAAACGGGGGAAGAAAGGAAAACAGGATCCAGGCTCTTTATGGGCGACCACGGCCTTTATTCCGCCTGGTGAGGATGATCTGAGTTCGAGAAAGAAGTCAGCACTCGGGTCAACATGGAGGGGAATTTTAAAGGTTAGGAAGGTGGGGGTCGGGACATTCCCTTTCCTGGGTTGGACAAATGTTGGAAGGATAGGTGTTGGCCCATTTGCCTTTCCCGGGTGGGACATCCGGTGGGGGTAGGGTAGGGGCTTGATTCTTTTAGGCGAGTCCACCCTATCTGGGTGGGGTTTGATCTGTCACTAGGGAAACAGTGTCAGAAGATCGTTGGAGATTGTGGTTAATGCTCATCAGAGCAAATTGAGAAAGCATTAGAGGGGAGGAGGGAGGTTTGATAGAGGGTAAAAAAAAATGGTGGGACCACACCTATAGAGCATATTGCAAGGGGACAAGTCAAATCTATCAAGAATAGAATATAAATGCCTTAACACGATAATTAAGTAAATGAGGTGAAAGCTATGATGAGTAGTTTGATGTAAAATTCTATAAAAAATCAATACATTGTACCCCACAAATGCATAAATGTATTCATGATCTATGTGTATATGACTTAATAAAAGCAAAAAAAGGAGAAAACATTAGAAATCTTTTGACTTGTCACTTACCATCTCTATGAATTTCCAATTTTCAACTTTAGTGCACAATCTTTTTTAAAAGTACAAAAAAAAATCACAGTCAGAATACTTTTATAAGTCACTTTCTCTTTTCTTTGTATAATGTATGTGTAGGTGGCCTAGCATAACTTCTGGAATCTCTAAGAATTTGAATGGAGGCAGAAGTAGGTGCCAGGGAAATCTCTGCACTAATCCTTAGTATTAGTTTATGTATTTTGAGGCAGATGAACAAAGCAGAACTTGGCACAATTGTAATCAAGATTTTTCAGGCAAGACGTGATGAACTAGAGTTATTTCACATCTCTGTGGCTTTCCCTACGAGGAATTACCTTCCAGTAGAGGCAGGTACTTTTTCTTATCCTCCATCTCTGCTGTCCTTCTTGCTCTCTATCTCATGTTCCTACCTTTGTTCAAGCATAAGGTTTCTTACTCCCACCTCTTTCGTTTTTATTTTGAGAAACTTAAAAACAGAAAATTATAAAGAATGAGAATGCAGATATCCAGATTGACACATTAATATTTCATCTAGATAGTACAGACATAGCTTGAGCTAACACCCAAGATCAGATTCACATGAATCAGAGATCTTACCTAGCATCAATCTTTACTAATATTCTCAAAGATAAGGGTCATGAAAAGGTTGAGACAAGACAGACAGAGATCTGGGAAATCTCACATGACTCTTCAGATTGTTCTTGCATGGGACATATACTCTTTCTTGCAGACTGAATTTTGTCTCTTCAAAATCCAGTATTGAAATGAAAATGGAGCCGGGTATGGTGGCTTAAGCCTGTAATCCTAGTATACCAAGAGGCTGAGGTGAGTGGATTGTTTGAGCTCATGAGTTTGAGACCAGCCTGAGCAAGAGCAAGATCCCATCTCTACTACAAATAGAAAAACTAGCATTGTGGAGCACCTTTAGTCCCAGAACTTGGGAGGTTGAGGCAAGAGGATTGCTTGGGGCTTAGAGTTTGAGGTTGCTGTGAGCTATGACACCACCGCACTCTACCCAGAGTGACAAAGTGAGACACTGTCTCAAAAATGAAAGAAAGAAAGGGTGGCGCCTGTGGCTGAAAGGAGTAAGTCGCCAGCCCCATATGCCAGAGATGGTGGGTTCAAACCCAGCCCCGGCCAAAAAACTGCAAAAATAAAAAGGGAAGGGAAGGGGAGGGTTTTTCTCCTTATATCATAATTATATTAAATTAATATTATGGTTTTAATCCCCTCCTCTTTGTGCGACAAACAAAGGAACTATGAGTAAGAACTGAGGTTAGACAAAGTAAGCACTGACCACCCAGCCTTCTTTGACTACAAATAAAAACCGCAACTGTTCAGGGATCAGGGCAGTTGCTCCTGTTGAGGCTGCCTGCTCCCTTCCTTGAGAGTGTACTTTTACTTTTGCACAAGTCTTTCCTAAGCCTGTCCACTTAACACTCTATCAGTCTGCCGTTATGGCTCAGTTGTACGTGCATCCTGAAAATCTTCTACACTGTCAGCATGAACCTTTATGCCAGTATTACTAGGAGGGAAGTTTATAGCAAGAAACACTTACATCAAAATAGTATGAAGACTTCAAATAGCCTAAAAAAGTACCTCAAGGGCCTAAAAAGGCAAGAACAAACCAAACCCAATGTTAGTAGAAGGAGAAAAATAATAAAGGTCAGAGCAGAACTAAATAAAATAGAGACAATAAAAAAAATACAAAAGGCAGGGGCCTGTAGTCCCAGCTACTTGGGAGGCTAAGGTAAGACAATCACTTAAGCCTAGGAGTTTGAGGTTGCTGTGAGCTAAAATGCCATTGCACTCTACAGAGGGCTACAAAGTGAGACTCTTGTCTCAAAAACAAAAAAAGAAAGAAAGAAAATATCAACAAAATGAAGAGTTCGTTTTTTAAAAGATAAAATTGATAAGCCACTAGCTAGACTAACCAAGAAAAAAAAAAAGATTCAAATAAAATCAAAAACAAAAAATGAGCTATTACAACTGATACCATAAAAAATATAAAGAAGAACTACTATATGCTAACAAACTGGAAAACCTAGGGGGAACGATAAATTCCCAATTCCCAGATAGATAGGTAGCTTGTATATGTCTTCCCAGATTGTACCAGGAAGAAATAGGAAACTTAAAACAGACCAGTAACAAGTGATAAGATTAAATCAGTAACAAGAGATATCCCAACAAAGAGAAGCCTGGGTAAGTGAAAGCCCAGGGAGGTAAAGAGTAGTATGATAGTTACCAGAGGAGGTTGTGGAGGGGGTGTAATGAAGAGAGTCTAGTTAATGTGGATAAGCGCACAGTTAAATAGAAGGCATAAGTTCTAGTGTTCCACAGGATGGTAGAGGGAATATACTGGTGTATTTCAAAATAGCTACAGGAGACTGTAAATGTTCCCAATGCAAAGAAATGATAAATGTTTAAAGTGATAGATCAAAATATCATACGTCCTAACCCTCAATTAGGACTTAGAATGTGACTGTTTTGGAGATAAGGCCGTTAAAGAAATAATTCAGGGACAATGAAGTCAGACAGGTGGACTTTAATCCACTGATTAGTATCTTTATTAGAGGAAGAAATTAAAACAAAGGAAACATATGGTGAACATATGAAGACACAGCAACACCAAATGACGACAGTTGTCCATACAAGCCAAAGAAAGAGGCTTGAGAAACCAGACCCGCCAGTACCTTTATCTTACATGTGTAGCCTCCAGCATTTTGAGAAAGTGCATTTCTATTGCGTAAGCCACCCAGTTGTGGTATTTCATTACGGCAGCCTTACAAACTAATGCACCCTTTGACCCACAATTATAGATAAAGTCTCTAATGAGGGTCTCTGGTCACCTAATAGTCTTCATTTTATATTCCAGAGAGTTGCTTAGCTATGGAACCGTACTTCCTAGATTGCAAATTTATTTGTTATAAGTAATGTTCTGGCCAGGCATATTCTGTTACACACATTTGATAGTAACTTTTTTTCATTATTCTTTTTTCTCCCACAGCTTCCTGCTTTTCTAGAAACAACAGTTAAATTCTTTTCCTCCTAGAAAATATCATTCATCTGTTTACACAGGGTACAATTGATAAGGAAATTCACCCATCTAGGGCATTCCTGTACTAAAAAAACGTGAATACATCATATGTCAGATTCTTTTAACTCGTTTCTTTTTTTTTTTTTTTTTGTAAAGACAGAGTCTCACTTTACCGCCTTCCGTAGAGTGCCGTGATGTCACAGGACTCACAGCAACCTCCAGCTCTTGGGCTTCCGCAATTCTCCTGCCTCAACCTCCCGAGCAGCTGGGACTACAGGTGCCCGCCACAACGCCCGGCTATTTTTTTGTTGCAGTTCAGCCGGGGCTGGGTTTGAACCCGCCACCCTCAGTATATGGGGCCGGCGCCCTACTCACTGAGCCACAGGAGCCACCCTTTTAACTCGTTTCATGGCTGAAGGCTTTTTAACTTTTAACTGCAGTTAGATTTCTTGTTCACCCTTACTCCAACATGGCACTCCCATGATTTTGATGTGTGTCCTATAGTTCATTATATTTATCTACAGCCACAGCTATACTATTTATGTACTATGTTTGTTTTGTCAAAATATAGTATTATTTTGTATTTTTAATTTACATGAATGTTGTTATATAGCACTTATTTTTCACTCGACCTTATTTTAACTTATTTCCCCATTTCTACCACTTTTTCTTAGATCCATGAGGATTCTTAGTATAAATACAAAAAAAAACTCACCAGAAGAATACTAGGAAGCTCACATAATTACTGAGAAAGCCGGAATTTGGGCTATTGGCAGGACACAGAATACTCTGGGCTGCTGAAGTCATGTTCAAGTTCATAGCAAGAACGTTTGATTAGGATAGAGTCTGCACTGAGTTTCCACTTAACCTCTGCCCTGCTGGACCCCTGCCTGCTGTGAAGGATCAGCACCCACCAAAATCTGACTCAGAGGGCCAAGGGACTAACTTGAAGGACCTGCCACTGACAATTCAGATGTGACCTTTGGATTAGAATAATAACTGTGCTGGATTAAAACACATTAATTACATGAACATCAAGACTTAATAATACTCTTTAAAGCCTTCATTAATCCCTGTTAGAGGTTGCTATGTTTTGCCTTGTCAAAATATAGTATTATTTTATGTTTTTAATTTACATAATGTTGTTATATTGCACTTATTTTTCTGAACTACATTTTTCACTCCATCTTATTTTAACTTTTTCCCCATTTCTACTACTTTATCTTAGATCAATCAGATCAACTTGTTCTTCTAAAAATCAAACATTTATCTTGCTTTTCCATGCATGGTATTTCACGATAACCAAACCACTAGTGAAAGAATATCTTTCTCTAAAGTGTTCAAGATTTTGCAACTCCCAGTGAAATAGATTTAAGCTATAATCACAAATGGCTGCTAGAAACATTAGGCAAAAAGCCAACAGGGGAGTGTCTCAGTCCATTGGCTGCTATAACAAATCACCACAGGCTTCAGCAGACATTTATTTCTCACAGTTCTAAAGGCTGGAAAATCCAAAACTGAGGTGCTGGCAGATCTTGTTGTTGACGAGGGTATTCTTTCTTGCTTCTCATTATATTCTATGTCAGGCTGACCCTAAGCCAGCCCGAAATGACCCTCTCATCCTAGCCCCAAACAACCCCCTCATCCTAGAATTCATGCCATTGTGAAACTTGAGTGTGGGCTGGTAAGTTGCTTCTAACCAATAAAATACCACAGAGTGATGGGATGCCACTTCCATGGTTAAGTTCAGCGATTGTGACCTAAGTGTTGACAAAGCAGGACCTGGAGTGGATGACAGAATTCTGGCCATCGTTCATTACTAGTGCTGGCTTAGTGGTGCCTGATTGGGACAAATGAAGGAGGACACTTTCTCTAGCCCTGTCAGAGTTAGAGATGACAAGGAACGCTCTCTTGGGCCAACAGCCGAAAAGCTACCAAGGTACCTCAACCCACAGACCTCAAGGAAACAACATGGACACCATCCCTGAAAACATCCCCCCAGCCAGTTTTCGTGTTTTTTTTTTTTTTTTTAATGCCTCTCTCAGGCAGAAATGTTCTGGATGGGTCCAAGTTTTGATGTTAGGATGCAAGAATTCCTGGATCATCCCAAACTCTTCCTACTTAAAGATGCTCCTTAAGCTGAAGTGCCCATCAATCAATCTGAGCTGGGTTCACAAAAAGCCCATTCCTAATGGTCCTTTTCTTAGAAAACAATTGCTGCTATATATTTGTAGGAGAAAGGGTGATGATTACCTGTAGAATGGTAAGTTGTAGTCAGTTCTCCCTCCATCTCAATCAGACAACTAGGAATAGTAGAACACTGGCTCCCACTCTTAACATAGATAAGAACCACCTACAGGCTTGTTTAAGCCCAAATTGCGGGGTCTTGTTTCCAGAGTTCTCTATTCAATAGACAATTGGTGGGGATCAATAATTTGTACTTTAATGAGCTTATAGATAATGTTTATGCTACTGGTCCAGGAACCATGCTTTGGGAACCACTGGAGGAGAAGACAGTGCTAGCTCGTTTCATTTTTTAAAGCATGAAATATTGGCCATTTGCAGATAAACAAGCCTAAAGGGGCTTTGTGGCAAGACACTTCATTCCTTTTGACTATAGTTTGGATGTTTGTCCCCCTAACCTCATGTTAAAATTTGATCCCCAATCTTGGAGGAGGGGCAAATGGGAGGCGTTTGGGTCATGGGGCAGATCCCTCATGAATGGCTTGGTTCCATCCTTGCAGTAATGAGTGAGTTCACTATTAGATCTCTCAAGAGCTGGTTGTTAGAAACAGCTTGGCATCTGGCCTCCATTTTTCTCACTTCATTCTCTCCATGTGATCTCTGCACTTGCCAGTCCCCCTTTACCTTCCACCATAGCTGGAAGCAGCCCGGGGCACTCACCAGAAGCAGATGCTGGGGCTATGCTCCTTATGTAGCCTGTAGAACTGTGAGCTAAGTAAACTTCTGTTATTTATAAATTACCCAGCCTCAGGTAACCCTTTATGGCAAAAAGAAAACAAAGCACCTGTCTTTTGATGTGTCCATCCCTTAGATAAATGTAGCCCTTTGGATTTTTATCCCAGCAACTTGATTCTGAAGGCCAATTTAACCTGATTTTATCTTGATAAAAACAAAAATATAGTAGACTTTCAAATTTATAAGAAAAAGTCAAATGGCCCAGTAGGAAAATGTGGATAGTCCTCTCACAGAAGAGAAAACAAAAATGGCCAAATTTCTGCAGAGAAATTCCATCTCATTGGTAATTAAAAAGATTACCAAAAATGGCTAAAATTACAAAGGCAGATACTACTTCATGAAGATGTGGGAAAAAGGCACTTTTATGCACTGCTGATGTGTGAAAATTGACACAATCTCCCTAGAAAACAATGTGACGTTGTTGGATAAGGTGGAAGATGTCATGACTGACTGACTAGCAGTCTGACTCTTAGGTAAATAACCTAGAGAAACTCTTGACCCGTTGTGCCAGGAGACACATATGACTATTCAGAGCAGCCCAACTCACAGTGACCAAAGCTGCATTGCCCAATGACAAAGACTTCTTTCTGGCCCTAGGTCTACACACCTTTCTTTGAATGTGAACATGACTTGTGGACATGATGGACGGCACTCCTGTCATTGTTATGTGGCAGAAGGGATTCTGCAGATATAATGAAGGTCCCTAATCAGTTGTCTTTGAGTTAGTCTAAAGGGAAATTGTCCTGGGTAAGCCTGACCTAGTCAAGTGAGCCCTGGAAAGGACAGGGCCCTTCCCTATCAGAGATATTATTTAAAGCATGAGAGTACGAGGGCCTACAGAGAAGGCCGTGTGGCAGGGATCAGACAGTGGTCTCCAGGAGCCAAAAGCAGTCCCTGGCTGTTGGCCCGCAAAAAAACAGGACCCTCGGTTCTACAGCCACAAGGAACTGAACTCTGTCAACAACCTGAATGATCCTACAAGGGAGCACATAATCTGCCGGGAAGAAAGCAGCCATGATTTCAGTCTTGTGAGGCCTGAGAAGAGAAACCAGCTCAGATGCCTGGACTTCTGACCTATAAAACGGGGAGATAATATATAGGTATTGTAGAGTTCTACATTCATTTGAGTGTCCTCTTAATATGTCAGGCCAACCAGAGCGCGAGATACAAAAATATATAAAAAGTTAATGTCAAACAGCAAAAGTGCTTTCTAAAACAAAAAAGTTAAAAAAAAAAAAGAGAGAGAGAGAGTCCTCTTAATATGTTAGCTTAGAAACAGAGGTCATTGGTTCCAGAGGTTCAAACCCAGAGTAGCTGCCAGTTCATTGATAGATATTCTGTTACAGGGGAAGTATTCGTCAGAGAAAAATACTGAATCACGTGGCCCAAAAGAATGTCTGGTTATAAACTTTATCAAAGAACCCTTGGTTCTTTCTAGCCTCGTTTATGTCACCCTATTTTTAAAAAGCCCATTTCTGAGCTGCCTGACCTCTGAGCTGCGGAAGTCGTGGTCTCATAAAACTCAGATTTCATAGCCTTCTGCCTCTTCCAATAGTCTCCTTCCCCAATCAGAATACTCCTTCTGAAACAAATCTCTCCTTACCCAAGTCCCAGTTGTTTTTTTATTTGACATTATTAAAAGCTTTTAAAATGTCTATACTTTTTGACCTAATAATTCCACTTCTAGAAATTTAATTAAGGAAAATAATTATATGCACACAGTTGTTATTTTCTTTTGAAAAGAATGGTCATGACACATTATTTGTAATAGGGAAAAAAAAACTTGAAACAGCAAAAATGCTTTCTAAAACAAAAAAGTTAAATAAACTATGCAGCCATTAAAATTATGTTTACAAATAGCCCTTAATAGCATTTGAGTGTCCTCTTAATATGTCAGGCCAACCAGAGCGCGAGATACAAAAATATATAAAAAGTTAATGTCAAACTAACTTTGGTTTAATTGACTAATGTTAAATGGTTTGTTTTATTGCTATGCTTAAGACTAAAAGTCATAAATATATGAGGAGAAAGACTGAAATAAACACTTCAAAACGCTAATATTATTTAACATTTGATGGGATGATTAATTTAGCATAATTTCTATGCTAAATACTTTAATGTATTCTAAGTTTTCCATAGTGACTATTTTTATATAATCAGAAAAGAACAAAATTTTTAAAAAATATAATACTCTAAACATAGCATAACAAGAAATTGCCTCTGGCCATCAAAGACCCCTTTTCCACAAGCTTTTTTTCTTTCTTTTTTTTTTTTTTTTTTCCAGTTTTTAGCCAGGGATGGGTTTGAACCCACCACCTCCAGCATATGGGGCCGGCACCCTACCCCTTTGAGCCATAGGCGCTGCCCATTCACAAGCTTTTTTTAATGCTCTCAACTGGATGTTATCTCTCCCCCTATGAATCCCTTCTATGGCTGTTAAAACAATCATCTTTACATTATATCATCCACATACCTAGTCTATGTCCACGTCCCTTTTATCTATTGTCCCCGTTAGGTTGAAATCTCAGGGAAAGTAAGAACTGTACTTTAAATGCCATAGTAGCACTTGAAATAGCATAGTATCTTACATTAAAGTAGATGTTTATCGATTCCAGCCACATCCTTTGGAGTTTTTATTTGTATATTCCATCCTTTGAATTGTTATTTTTTGCTTCAGCTTTTATTCATGATATGCTCAATAAAATTCCTTCTATATAATTTATTCATTGTCAAAGCTCAAGTATAGATATTTGACTAGAAATATCTACTTCTTTACCTGGAAAAATTCACCCATGCTGATCATGACATGAAATACTTCTACATATTTTTTGCATTTGACAGCAATCAGAAACCCACATGCTTCATTTGCAGGTTGCTTTCAGGGGTCCTCAAACTGCGTCCCGTGGGCCATATGAGGCGGTGTGATTGTATTTGTTCCCGTTTTGTTTTTTTACATCAAAATAAGATATGTGCAGTGTGCATAGGGATTTGTTCATAGTTGTGGTTTTTTTTAAACTATAGTCCGGCCCTCCAACAGTCTGAGGGACAGTGAATTGGCCCCCTGTTTAAAAAGTTTGAGGACTCCTGAATCTAAAAGTTCTTTCATTGATTAAATTTCCTATGACACTCACACCTACTTGTCTTCTTTTTAGCACCTCACTTTTAGGGACAATTGTGAAATCAGCCAGCCTTCCAGGTATAATTCTGATAAAATTGTGAAAGCATTGAAAATCATCTTGTCCCTCTCTCATCTCCCTATGAATCCCTTTTTCTCACATCTGGAACTTATTTGCAAGCCCAAGCTGCTTCCCCTTGCCTACAATCCAATCCTTGGGCATCTCGAAGGTGAAAATGAGAATTTAAGCGTGAACATACAAAGACTTCAGGTGTGTGATGAAAACTCCTTTCCCTCAAAGATATTCAGATTTTATTAGGGGATCCTCTAAACATCAATGTCTTATAAGATTGAAATTATCAATGGAAAAACCGAAAAGTAAAGTTTTGTGGAGACAGATAATGCTCTATGCTCTATGCCTGCAGATTTGCATGGCTGTTCACGTCACCTGCATAAAATATTTTAGCTTTGTGTTAGCCATAGTGACTTCCAAATATATGACCATTAAACTTTATTAAAAACATCAAAAAACAGTGCACTTAATGAAGATGGATTTATTTCCATATATTGCTTATTAAATTTTTGTTGTCGCAGTTTTATCTAAACCCAGCTCAAAAATCTTCTTCTAAGGCACTTAATAGTAGTGTAAGTTCTTCAGATATAAAATCCCTTTGGTCCACATGCAAGATTCAAACATCTATTGGCAATTTGTTTCTACAAAATACTTATAACATTTGGTAATAGTAAACCTTAACAGTCCAGGGCAGATGGGGCCGTATACAAAATCATTTAGGTCAAGCACTAATGTAATAGGTCACTAATCATTAAGTCAAGCACTAATGTAATATCTATTCAGTATCATATGTGGATTTAAGAAGAGTTTAAAAATATTGGAGGGTCAAAGGAATGGAGGCATGGAATTAGCTAATAGGGAAGTCCTAATTTGTTGTCTCTGCCTCTAGCTTTAGGGGCAATCAATACAAGTAAACCCATAGTTTGAAAGTGTATGTGGAAATTCAAATTGTAATAGAAAATAAATTAAGGGCTCACTACTTCAAGGGAATTCATAATATAATATTTCTTAGATAGGCATCTCTCTAATGCTTTTTTAATTATATTTTTAAAGTGCCAAACTGAAATTATCACATTTTAAATATGATTCAACATCAGGGTAAACACATAGTCCAATGATGCTTTCTTTGCCTAAAATAAACCAATGCAGGGGTATCAGCTTTGGAGACTAGCTTCAGAACTTATGATTCATTTCTCATGTATATCCCTTTTTCTTTTTTTAAGAATATCCTTTTGGTGGCAAATTTAATCCTTTGAGAATAGATTTTGGGGTAGAGACTCAAGTGGCATCTCCTATTACAAACAAGCTGCTCCGTGAATATTGAACAAATAAGTTTATCAGAGAAGTCATATCATTTTTTATTGAATAAAAGTTTAAGACATTTTCTTGTATGTTTCTTCAATTAAATACCCTTATGTTTTGCATTTTGTTAGTTTGAATGTATATAATTTAGTTTATAGCCCCTTCAATGTGAAATAGTGTGTGTAAAGTACAAACATAATGGGGTAATTCCAAATGTAAAGAAAAGAAAGTGACTACGCCTGTGTCTGTTTTATATAAAACTCAGCTCACCTCAGCTCACCTCAGCTGGTTCCACAAGCCAGAGTCAACAAATATTGATTGTTATTCAAAAAACACAATGGCAAAAAGTCAATCATATAAGCCAGATCTAATAAATACAATTCTGGATTATGAGAAAATCCTATTTCTGAAATGCAAGCCACTGAAAGTCAAGATTTAATTACGGAAGTTTCTTTATTTAAAAACAGAGGAGCCAATTATTTGTGAGCATTGTAAATACTTTCACTAAGAGCTATCTAGAATTAAAAAAAAAATCTGTTTTATTTATGAATATTGACCCACTGGATCAAAGTTATTTCCCAGTTTAAGCTTTACAAATGTTTCTGGTGCCTAGGTCCAGGCAAGTGCACCTGTTCTCATCCCAGTCCCTCATGATCACTGCACCCCCTTCTCCAAAGTGTTATAAAGAATGAAGAACTTAAAATTTCAGGGGGTCCTGAAAGCTGGTATTAGATTAAAAACAAAGCAGCCAAAACTCTGCAAAGGACTTCTCTGATGGGAACAATTATCTCCAAACTGTCACAGGAGAATTCTCTTTCAGATGTCTAGGGAAGAGTGATAAAGATACTGAGTGTACTAGTCAAGGTTATCTGGGAAGACTGTTTTGTGGTTTATTCTTCGGAGCCCCTGAGTCGTCCAACCTTATTGATATACCTGTAGCATGGTTATCAATGTAACTAATACTTGTTTTAAATAAGCATGTACACCCCTCACTTTTAATTAATGTTCCTCAGATCATAACTATACCAGCTCAGCTACAAGTCTTCCCCAAAATGGAACTATTCTACTCCTACATTTACTTAGTTTCAAAGAGCAGGAAGCCTGCAAATGTGGAGAAGCGCTGGTGGTCCCCATGGAGAGCGCCATTGCCCATTCTCAGCCAAACTTCATCTCCTTTGGCTAGCTTCAGTACAGCATGGTTGCTGGATGTATCTGACTTCCCCTTTGTTTCATAACTGGAAAAGAAAAGAGGCACAAACGCTTTAGTCTTTGTTGTGGACAGTTTGTCATCAAATCTGTGCTCTTCTTTTCTCATGCATTTAAGTATAATCCTGCAATTAAGTTATTTAAATGGTATGTGAACAGAAATGACATGTGACACTTCTAGGGCTGACCAATCACACTCACAAACACTCTTCCTTGTTCCTTCTTTCTTATGACTGTCTGGAATATTACTGACAATGACCAGAATGACCTTGGAAGCTATATGTTGAAGTCTAGGCTCTTGAAGACTGTATAGAAAAGAATATTCCCTTCTCTGCCCCAACTGGAAACATCTACCCTGAGCTGTTTGATGAGAATAAGATTGTATTATGTTTGAGCCATTACACTAGATCTTTTCTACAGCAGCTTAGCTTCCTGATCTAGAATCTGGTACTAAAGGAGGGTGCTGCCATAACCCAAATGAAAATACGTTGCATTGGCTAATGGTCAGACAGGGAGCAATGAAGAAGCTAACACTGTGGGCCAGAAAGCAGACAACCCATGTTATGCTGTGGCAAAACATTTGAGAAAACATGGTGACTTGGAAGATAGGCCTCTTACCTATACACTAAGTTAGGGAATGATTGGAAAAGCCAAAATACTCTTTGCTGCTTTTAAAAAGATGTTTCTACAAAATATGAGCTTAGACTGGAACTGACATGTTTGAAGCAGAGTCTAGATACTTGGGACATCACAGAGTTGGAAAAGCCAAGCATTTTCATACCTGGAAGAGCAAAGATAAAGATGGTATTTCCCCATAAAGACTTGTCATTCAGTCAAATAGACACAGAGGTGGCACATTCTAATGAATTAACAATGTTGCCTTTCTACCCAAAACTATTGTTTTAGAAGGCCTTATGATAACCACCATTGAACTGAAAGGTGTAAAGATAAGATATCAAAGAAGTAACTAAGAGGCTAAAAACTATCTGTTAAGAAAAGTACATTGGGTTTTGTGTGGTTTAGTAATACATATAACTGACTGATACCAAAAAGAGCAAATTTCTGCTAACTCTCTGAGGAAGTGATACATAGAATTATGAAAGGCCCAAAACTGGTCTAAGAAAGGCTTGGGATGTGTGACTTAGCCCTCAGATGTGCACAGGGAGGAAGTGGTCTATGAAAGAAGCCCGAGGAGGGCCTGCTTACTTTTTTGATGTGGCCACAGAAAGAATAGCCAAAGAAGACCCTCCCACAGGACAAAGTCAGGGACCAGGGGAAAAAATAGCCAAGGGATCAATTTGATAAAAATTGACCATTGCCTGTTCATTGCCTGATTCTGGGCTTTGAGCTGGGTGTGTTAGTTGTGGTTTCCGCTATTTTCCAGGGAGACAGAGATGAGGAGACTTGTAGTCTGAATGTAGAAAGAAGAGTTTAACAGATATTTAGAGGCCAGAGGGGCAGAGATGACTGGCTGTTCACCCAAATCTCCTTTCCTCTCTCATAGGAACTACATTACATTTCTTTGACACCCTTGCATTGGTTGGTCAGGGGTAGGGGAACTATGTTCTCTGAACAGAATGCCCAATGCAAAAAAATTCTCACACACTATTGTTCTTTCCTCTTTTTGACTCTGGCAATGATAATGATCAGAGAGAACTTAGAAGTCAATTTTATACATGGTAGAGCTACTTTCATTAGCCTGAGTTCCTTAAAAACCAGGAGGAAGAAACTCTCTTCCCACCTCCGTGCAGTCCCCTTCTTCACCCTTCCAAACATCCCTTACCCTTCCCCAGCCCAGAACTTGCACTCTGGACTAGTCAAGTAAATCTACTTCTAGTGACTTTGGGCCACAATATGCTGTATCTCTCAGATGCAGCAACTTCACCTAGGGTAACTTTTCTTTTCTTTTCTTTTTTTTTTTTTATACCTTATCATTCAAGCCAGGGTCCAGAAGAAAACATAACAATTGTCACCATTGTCAAAAATAACAGGAAAACAGGGAAAAAGTAACAGCCAACAGCCATAAAGTGCTTCAGTGGTAACTCACCGCCCATTTAGGGTATTGGGAAAGGTGTTGGCTTTCTGCCTTTCTCCCACATCCTAAGATAACATCAGAGGAAAGTGAAATATTTTAAAACATTTGTTCCCCAAGGAGCCCTAGGGCTAGCTTGATAGGATCAGAGTAGCAGCATAGCCTGAAGCAAGGGACGGACTCCCAGTTCTCTCAACCTGCCAGCCCAGAACAGATACCATCAACACAACCAAGCCTAAGCCTTGGGAAAAGGGCACGGGAGAGTCAGAAAGCAGAAAAAATGGCAGAAAGAGGGGAAAAAATAATGAGAAAAGAATCCAAATGATTGGCTATGGGGAACTCTGCTAGTTATCAACTCAAGGCCTCTTATCACCCTATTAATACTCAAGCTCATCATATTTATTACTTCTCAAATAGTAAAGATTGGCAAGTAGCCATATATTGTACATGAGGGCTTTCATTGAGGATAGGGGCTATGCCTGGCTCTGTTGATTTCTACACACTTCCTGTCATTGGGCATTCTTTGAGCAATCGATAGCAGCTTTGGTGAGACCTGTGACAGAGGAGGCCACGCACCTGTACATGCTGAAGACTGTGTTGCCATTGTGCATAAGGTACACGTACACTTCTTCAACATCCTCATGCTTCATCATGCTGAAGGTGAAGAAATACACACCTGAAAAAGGCAGGGTTTCATCCACATTTATATCAACATCTTTTACATGGAGGGCCTAAAGATTGCACAGAGATAGACCAAATGACTTTATCTCTCTTTTGTTGATATCCTACATGGTATGTGGTTTCTTCTTGGCCTTTATTTGCATGAGTGTCCCTTTAGCTGCTTGCTTTCAAAGAGCTTTAAAATTGGGGGGGACTTTCTTAATGTGTACACTGTATATCCCCTTATAAGAGTAAAAATTTGTTAAGGCATGAAGTCTGTGTACCTTACTTTAGCTGTATCTCCCTGCTTTGTCTCTTGATGAAATGCTCAGAGAAAAGTCCACAGTACTTCTAGGCAAAAGTTAACTCTAGTCAGCATCTACCACAGGACTCACTGGCGAGGTACAGAGCCTTGTGGATGAGCACATGCTACTTCATGGCCTGACCAAAATGAGGAGAGTCTGACATTACAACAGATGAGATTATACTCACCAAAGGAGATAGCCAAAGATCAGGAAATAATGAAGCACAGATGCTTAGTAGTTCTAAAGAAATAGCCCTAGTACTTACTCATATTATTCATTGTAAGTTAGTGAACTTATATACAAAAACAGAAAGATCCACCTTGGATTCAGCAACAGGACCTTGCCACTAAAAGTCTGTATCCTCCTTATTTGAAAATAAAACAACATATTTTAAGATATTTGAGATTTCTTATAAGAGTCTATAGTTCCTAATGGAAAGCAGTTAATATGATCTGGTATTCTCTAAATGACAGTGCAGAAGACACTTTGAATGATGAAGAAGAATCCAATGGCAGACAGACATGCTAAAAGAAAAATATTTGGAAAGGTGCGTGAACATAGGTCATTGATCCAGCCGTTAATTGATTTCCATGTTACATTTTCAAACTAACAGACTTTCAAGAGAAAAACCCAGAAACATCTTAAAAAACAAAGAAAGCACTGGACAGTTCCACATGTATTTCTTTTCCAAAGGTGCCATCATAGAAGTATGATGATGGTTCGTCTGGTGCCATAATTGAATATGGAGAACGCATATTCAATGTGTTAGGATCAAAGGAAATGGTGTAAAATTTTATCTTGTTCATTTATATGCCTAGAGATTGGCCCAGAGACCAAAAGTAAAGTCAGATAAAAGTTAAAGAACTCAAAGAAAGCGGCTGACATGTGTTTAGTTTTCACATTTTACAAAATTTCGACACACACAAGATAACTTTCATTGCCTCAAGAAGATAAATATGGAATCAAAATGACAGAAAAATACATTAGTTTTCCTAGAAAAAAAAGATGAATACTATAAAAAGTAGATTGCAGAAACATTTTAGAAAGAGCAGACTAAGAAACCAGAAGGTGAATAAATGAAATGTCTGAAGTTGGAGATACAGAAGTGAGCATGGATTCTATCTGCACATGGCTTTCCTTTGCGGAGAAGGTACTGAAACCAGAAGCAACACCTTTGCCAGTTTTCAGATCTTTATGTTGCTGTAATTGCAAAAATCAGCCTTCCCTGTTTCATCACTCAAGTAAATACATACACATACATACATACACATATAAAATGGTCTTTTTGCAATCTCTTCGATGAAGTTGAAACAGAAAACCATGAGAGGTAAATGATGGTGATTATCATCAGAATGATGCCCAACATAAGAGAATTTTAAAACACTAAACTAAATCCTTAGTCTTTGATTATGGAGCCACTGAATTCCATGAAGCCATTGACCAGGTATAGGTAGACACTAATATAATCTGTGGCACAGATTATAGGAAAATTATAATATAAATATAAAACAGTTATAGAAAAATGTTAATAATAAACCTTCAGAGCAGAAAATCAGATAAGAAAGTTTGAAGCTGGTTGAAACGTGATAAAGATTGCTTCAACCACTTCATATGTCAGTTCATTTCTGTCTTGAGCTGGGGCAGTTGGGGGTGGTGGGGAATAAATCCAAGCACCCATTAGATGTATTTGTGACAAATATAACATGGCCAATTTAAGAAAATAGGTTTAGGCACTCCTTAGAATGGTGACAAAGGGAGGACCCAGTTGTGATGTTTAAACTGGGAGAAGTATGTTCTAATCTAAGGACTGTTAAGATCTGAGAATACTATGCCCTTTTAGGGATTATTTGGTTCAGTTCAAAACTGAGTTAAAAATCTTAATAACTATGGCCATGATTTTAAAGGTATTTTTGTCATTTCAGATTCTAATTCATTTACTTTGAAATCCAGTGGAAACCTGTATGAGCTGCTTGGTTCAGCCTGAAACAGAAAGAACGTTTGCCCATCCCCTCAGGGTCTTCCTTTGTTTATTCCCTCCTCCTTCATACTTCCTCCTTGCCTTCCTCTCTCCCTCTCTTTCGTCTTTCCTTCTTTTTCTTGATTACTAAATTGATTAATTCAGTCATTCATTTCTTTTTACATCTCACCTGATACTGGGGCCCCGAATCTACCAGTCATGACATCGAAGAAGTTTCCAATGTTGGTTTCAACACTGCTGAAGATGATCCCACTGTTCTGATTGCTGAAGTGAGTTGCCAGAGAAGCCATGAATGCAATCTGCGGAAATCACGGGTGGCCAGTTATTATGACTGGTGATTTATCTTAAAGAAGTAAAGGTTTTATGCAGGTTACTTTACTGTAACATTTATCATAACAGTGAGGTTGGAAATTTACCTCAATCTACGGAGAAAGAAGTGAATAAATTACGGTAATTTCTAACATTTTTCCTTCATGTAGCCAGAAAAATGATAATGTATAGCAATGGTTCTGAACATATTTTTCAAAGATTATTAGTCTTTGAAAAGCTTTTTGAAGTGTTGGAATTCTATTATCAAATAAGACTGGAAAAATTTAGATGAAATTTTCTGCTCATAGCTATTAAATACATATTAGCTTATTAAAGGATCTGAGAAACCCAGCAGTCAGATATTATAATTTTGTTAACCTTGCATTATTTTTTCCCCAAAAGAAGTCCATTAATTCTTATGGTATAAATTATTTGAATACACTTTAAGATTTCTTGATGTTGATCTAAACATATATATATATGTTTATATATATATATTATATATATCAAAGATAAAAATGTCTTTAATATATTGTTTACTTTAAAAATAGGCCATACAAGATCATGATGGCCTGATAATGGACTTTGCTAAGGGTGTCTCTGGGGGTAGAGTTATTATTTGGGCAAATTGAGAAAAATATCTGCAATATTATCTACAAAATTATTAAGCCAGTCTCAGTAGAAGTTTCTTGGGAAATATTTCTATTTTTCATAGCACCTGTAATTTTCAAATGTTCATGTATTAATTTTATACTCAAAAAAGATATATTAATTTTATTTTATTTTATTTTTTAACTTTTTTTTTTTTGCAGTTTTTGGCCAGGGCTGGGTTTGAACCCACCACCTCTGGCACATGGGGCCAGTGCCCTACCCCTTTGAGCCACAGCTATGATTTATTTTATATTTTTATTAATATTAAATAATAGATGTGTACATTAATGTGATCATGGGGCACCATACACTGGTTTTATAAACAGTTTGACACATTTTCATCACACTGGTTAACATAGCCTTCCTGGCATTTTCTTACTTATTGTGTTAAGACAATTATATTCTACATTTGCTAAGTTTCACGTGTACCTTTGCAAGATAATTTTAAAGATAGAATTGTATTTATTTACATGAAGAGATGTTCAGGGTTCATTGTCATTTGTGAAATAAAGTAAAAAGTACCATTATGTTCCCATTATAAGCATTATGTATGTATAAGTATGCATAAACCTGAAAAGTTAAATGGTGCTGGGTGAACTGGTTGGCGACCTGTAGAAGACTGAAACTGGACCCACACCTTTCACCATTAACTAAGATAGACTCTCACTGGATTTAAGATTTAAACTTAAGACATGAAACTATAAAAATCCTAGAAGAAAGTGCAGGGAAAACTCTTGAAGAAATCAGTCTGGGCGAATATTTTATGAGGAGGACCCCGTAGGCAATTGAAGCAGCTTCAAAAATACACTACTGGGACCTGATCAAACTAAAAAGCTTCTGCACAGCCAAGAACACAGTAAGTAAAGCAAGCAGACAGGCCTCAGAATGGGAGAAAATATTTGCAGGTTATGTCTCCGACAAAGGTTTAATAACTAGAATCCACAGAGAACTCAAACGTATTAGCAAGAACAAGTGATCCCATCTCAGGTTGGGCCCTTGAAGAGAAACTGCTCTGAAGAAGATAGGCGCACGGCCTACAGATATATGAAAAAAATGCTCATCATCCTTAATCATCAGAGAAATGCAAATCAAAACTACTTTGAGATATCATCTAACTCCAGTCAGATTAGCCCATATCACAAAATCCCAAGACCAGAGATGTTGGCGTGGATGTGGAGAAAAGAGAACACTTCTACATTGCTGGTGGGAATGCAAATTAATACATTCCTTGTGGAAAGATGTTTGGAGAACACTTAGAGATCTAAAAACAGACCTGCCATTCAATCCTATAATTCCTCTACTAGGCATATACCCAGAAGACCAGAAATCACATTATAACAAAGATATTTATACCAGAATGTTTATTGCAGCCCAATTCATAATTGCTAAGTCATGGAAAAAGCTCAAGTGCCCATCGATACACGAATGGTTTAATAAATTGTGGTATATGTACATCATGGAATATTATGCAGCCTTAAAGAAAGATGGAGACTTTACCTCTTTCATGTTTACATGGATGGAGCCCATATTCTTCTTAGTAAAGTATGTCAAGAATGGAAGAAAAAGTATCCAATGTACTCAGCCCTACTATGAAACTAATTTATGGCTTTCATATGAAAGCTATAACCCAATTATAACCTAAGAATATGGGAAAGGGGGAGAGGGAGGGGAGGGGAAGGGAGAGGATGGGTGGAGGGAGGGTGATTGGTGGGATTACACCTGCGGTCCATCTTACAAGGGTTCATGTGAAACTTACTAAATGTAGAACATAAATGTCTTAACATAATAACTAAGAAAATGCCAGGATTTTCTTAGTGATGAAAATATGTCAAATGGTATATAAAACTAGTGTATGGTGCCCCATGATTGCATTAATGTACACAGCTATGATTTAATAATAATAACAATAATAAAAAGAAAACCTGAAAAGTTATGTAACCATATGTTAACAGTAATCATCTCTGGGCACACTGTGTTATTTTTTGCACAGCTGTTTGCTAATTTTTTTAACAATGAAAAGATATTATGTGAATAGTCTTCACAAGGCTGAAAGGAATGTTTTAGTTATCCAAAATTTAGGGGGAAAAAATGGTTTAATAGAACTAGCTATTTGAACATTGGAAAAAGTTTTCTGGGCATGATTTTACATTAAAAAATGTCATATTGGAACAGTAAATTTAGACTTAGGAGAATCATAGAAGCCATTTAATGCCAGCATCCATTCCTGGGACTGGTTCCAAATGCTTCATGTGTAATCTTGTATGGGACTTTGAAAGCCTCTGCTCAATCAGTAAAAAATCAGTGAAGAGAATTAATTTAAGGAACCTCATGGTGGCAACCCAGGGGCTCTATGAGTTTGGGAATAAAATTATCTACCGGGTCCAAAGATAAGAGACTGAATGCCACCTGTATTAATTCTGTGTCACTTAGCAAGTTATTTAGTATTTGAGCATCACATTTTTATAGCCATTAGATGGAAAATGGGGCATGAGTATTCTTCCTCTTCCGGCCACTGTTACATCTACCGTTACTACATGTGTACTACTGGTGTCCAAAATATTAAAAATTGACAATAATCAAAGAGCCTTAGGATAATTCCATCTATCAGGAATTTTGCTTGAAACTTCCATTGGAGAATGAGTTTTGAAAGTCTATGCCAATCCCCTGTCCAACTGAGTCATTGAGATGGAGTCTGAATTACATTAATAAATTCTTTAACTTGCTGGGATTAATTGTCTTCAAAGATTATAAAGTTCTTTTCATTAGTCTCTGCTTAAGATTTACATGATAGTATTGTGATTTTAGAGGAAAACAGTTGATAGAGCAAATTTAATAATTGCTCGGGGTGTTCTTGTCAAACTGGCTCCTTCAGGGCCCTTTCACCATGGGAGAAAGGGAGATGATTACTGTTCATCTTTGTAGATACCTTAACCTCACTGAGTGCCCTCTCTCTCCCTTTTAATTGTAATGGTACATAGATCCCAGGTTGCTGAAATTATTAAACAGCATTCATTAAAAAGTTACTGACAACCAAAAAAAGCATTAGAGTAACACATTGACTGTTCAAGTTATTTTAAACTTGAAAAATTGAGGACCCCCAAAGTGATGGAACTTATTCAAAATCACACAATTACCATACATGCCCAAATAAAAGGCAAAGCTCCTCCCACTTAATCTTTCAGACAGGAGTCACTTCATATTTTAGTTTTTTAAAAGTCTCTCATGCTATAGGATTTTCTGACTTTATTTTAGCTGCAAGTTACTATTTTGAGAAGATATTAGCTAAAAACAAACTTAATTTTAAAAATGCTAGTCTTCAATGTTGGTAGGTGTCCCCTGAAAGAATCAATTTTAAAATGTAATAAAAAAAAGTTAACCCAGACTTAGTAATTTTTCTTAGCCACCTAACTTCACATTTTTAAGTTTAAGATCTTATTGGCAATAAGAATTTTAAAGGTCATTTAACAGAGAAATGAACAGTGAATAAATACACACTTGAGTTTGGGGTAAAACGTACAGTTATAATCTAATAAATGGACTTCCAGAGCTACCCTGAGATGAATATAATCTGGTCTGGAATACTGGGGGTGGAGAACTCAAAAATAAGATGTATCCAACTGATAAAGAAGACGCTGGCAACAAAAGTTTAAAGGAAAATTGTACCACAAAATTTTGAGAGAAAACAATTATGTATTACTATCCATGTATATGATTTAAACATCTAAACATAACAAAATTAATAAATAAAATATAAGTAGACATTTCATCATTCCACTATGTATCTAAACATGTATATGTTCAAGTTGGTCCAAATACTTTTTATTTAACATATCTACTCATTTGGAGAATAGGCGATAAGCTCACATTCAGGGATACCCTAGATCTGGTCCTCTGAAGAAGTTGGATTTACTTTTCTTAAATTTCTCTCCTCCCTAAGAATAAGCTCAAACCCCTCTCTTTGGACAGCATAGTCCTCATGCAAACACCCTACATAGCATGTATGAGCAAGTGCAGACTCAGGTTTACTCAAGGTTGAGGAGGACCCCAGGGAGCACTCAGACCTGATTTCCCCTCATCCCACCTGTGGTCAGATAGGGTTAGAAGTCGCAAGGGCGGTTTACCTGCAGTTCTGGTGGAATGCCCGGGTAGCCCTTCTCTCCTTTGGGGCCATGATGCCCCCGCTCCCCTCGAGGCCCCAGGTCACCTTTGTCACCTTTCTCACCTTTGGCCCCTTCATGTCCAGTGGCTCCGTTATTGCCATTGTTTCCATGGTTTCCTTAAACAACCAGACAGCATCAGGTGAGACAACTCAGTCGCTTTTCCTCACCATCTATTTTTAGAGAAACTGTCCAAACTCACTTGTAAAGGGATCATTTGAAACAATCCCAAATCCAGCCCAGGGGGCTTCTTTTAAATGAGGCACTAGTCTCTGAAAATAGCCGTAGCTACCCTAAGGTTCCAAGGCCTATTCAGCCTATAAAACAAAGCTTTGATAAAATATTGTGTAGAAGACTAATTACCACATTGTACTTTTTTTTTGAGACAGTCTCACTCTGTTGCCCATGCAAAAGTACCTTGGCATCAGCGTAGCTCATGGCAACCTCAAACTCCTGAGTTCAAGTGATCCTCCTGCCTCAGCTTTCCAAATAGCTGAGACCACAGGCACCCACCATGATGCCAGGCTAATTTTTCTATTTTTAGTAGAGATGGAATCTCGCTGTTGCTGAGGCTCAACTTGAACTCCTGAGCTCCAGCAATCCTACCACTGTGGCCTCCCGGAATGTTAGGTTAACAGATGTGAGCCACCATGCCCAGCTGATCACATTGTAATTTAAAATAGCAAAGATTAAAAGCCTAAATATCCACCAACACTGGAAGGGCTAAATGTTTTTAAATAGAATATTCTAGTAAACATAGGGTCATTAAAAAAATGATGCTGGGGAAAAATATTCAATGATACTGGATAGCAATATTCATGATATTCGTGACTTTAAAAACCATGACTAAATAAGGATAGCATAATACTATTTTTATTTGGAAAAATTATGTATGTATTACATGCATAGAGGAGAAGTACTAGAATAAATTACATAAAATATTTACAGCAGTTCTTCTCTAAACCACTAAAATGTGAGTTTCAAGTTATTTTATAGAATATTTTTTATTTCTTTGAAGTTTTCTACAAAGATTAACAAATCACTTTTATAACTGAGGAAAAAGTAAACTCATTGATTAAAAAAGACATAATTTTGAAAGCAAAAGTTCAATAACAATTTTAACTTTGCCACTAAGAGATAATTTCTACACCCCTTCTTTATTTGAATATTTGCTGGATTTCATACCCCTGTGCTGTTTATTTTGTGTGCTACCTTCGATCAAGCATTACGCCAGGCTTACAATCCTTCCAAATGGATGAACTTTGAATGTTTCCTTCCAAATGGATGAACTTTGAATGTTGACAAGTTAACGTGTTCAGTGACAAAGCTGTTCCTAATGGGAAACATTTAACCAAGGCTAGCCTGTCCTGTAGCCTCAGAAGAGCTAAGGAGATTTGAGAAGAGTCTAAATATTCCCCCACCTTATGTCACTACTCCTGCTGGCTGTGTCCCTTGGTGTGCGGGTCAATAACATAACCCATAATCACAGTTCAAAGCCTGAGGATTTTCTAATTATAAATTTGGTTTTGTGAGAGAAGCTACTTAAAATTAGGAAAAAAAATTAAATCACATTTGATAAATATTAACACCAATAGGGGTAAGTTAGAGAAGAACAAGTGAACTTTGGCCAAACTCTGACATGCGATCCTATCCCCAGAAGGATTGACCTGAGGAGGAAGAGGACCAAAAAACCCCAGATAGGTCTGGGATAGACAGGGCCAGTGATGCCCTTTCCTCCACTGACCCAGGGTAGGAGCAGGGTCCCAGGACTCCTCTGAGCCTGGAGACCCCAGCACAGTAGAGATGGCCAACAGTGGATCTAGAAGGGCCTAGGGTAGCTCCAGATCATCTCCTGGGCCACCATGAGGTGCTAGAGCCAACAAATGTTTCCACGAGCCAGGAGCTGCACAGGAGTCAATTGAGAGGCAGCCGCATATGTGGGTAGAGACCTGACACTGGGGGAAGGAAAGCTTAACTGAACCGAGACTCACACAGAAGGACGCACAGCCTGCTGAATGGCACCACGAAGATGACTGCAACCAGAATGTAATGTCCCCTCCACCCTGCCAGGCTTCATATGGCTTCTGAAAGTCAGATACCACTGTAAAAAGCACACTGTGGCAGAAATGAGGGAACTAAGACAGTGTCCTAATTAAGATCTCATAATTTCAGACTCAGTACTGGTGAACCTGGTGTAAAGACTGTCGAGTTCATACTATTCCTCCTACACTGGCCTGGCTGGCTCCCCCACCCAGCTCTCTTCCTGTTCAGTTTTCCATGCACACCCTTTGCACACCCACACAGGGGATCCCGATGACTCAGGGGCACCTTTGTCTCCTATTTTGACATGGTCTGCAGTTGGATGGGCAGCACATCTCCCTCATCCTTACCTGGAATGCCAGGAGGGCCTGGGGGCCCAGGGGGGCCTTGGTAGCCTCGGAAGCTGTATTCTCCATGACAACACTTGCTACAGTCTGGGGGCAGCCCTCCAGTTGGTGGAGACTTGAAGAAAACAGAAAGAGAAACTTCAAGAAAAGTACTTGTCAACAATGAGGATTTTTAAGTTTCGTCTGGCCTTGGCCCTTAGGTAAGTTTAGCTCCAATCAACCCACAATGACATCAGAAAAAGTGGGATGGGGGAGAGAGATCCATGGCACAGGGTCAGGGACTAGCTCAGGTGAGTCAGTGATCCCAAGAAGAGCCCACAGGAAAGTCAGTGGAAGAGCTTGGGGTGGGATAGCACTTCCAGAAAGTGCCTTCCTGCTGCTGCTGTGACAGCAAAGGAAGGACATCCTTCAGAAGGGAGCTTGGAGCCTTTCCACTCCTCCCAACTGCAAATAGCCTCAGATTGACTGGATTGAGTAGATGACCTCAAATGGCCAAGAATTATCCACTTCAGCTCACAATGTGAGGGTTAAGAGCTGGATTAAGAGTTCTTGGAAACTCTGAATTGCAAACACTGGTTTTTCAAACAGTGACAACACTCTAACATGCCATAGAAAACTAGGGAAATAAAATATTATTTAGTCTAACATGTGTACAGTTATTTATTAATTTAAATTGGCAACTAAAATCGCATATATTTATCATACATTGTTTTGAAATAGGAACAGATTGTAAAATGGCCAAAGCAGGCTAATTACTATACCCATTACCTTATACACTTGTAATTTTTTGTAGTGAGAACACTTAACATCTACTCTCTTAGCAATTTTCAAGAATATAATACTTGTTACTAACTATAAGTTCAAAGTATTCTTATTAAGTATCTGCATCTGAAAGACCACTTTTACTTCTTCTTTATGAGTATTTAACAGGAGTTCTACTTCACACATTTCACTTCAAAATGTAAAATGGTAATCCCACTGTTTGAACTAATATTTAAGGAGCACTTAATGGGCATGAAATACGCTCAAATAGGATGATGAGTTCAGTGCATGTTTATACAGAGATAAATTTCTAAAATGTGTGCTTACTGTGAAAGAGCGAGAGATCTAGTGGAAGGTGATTGACAGAGGAGTTAGAGTTGCATATGAAATTTGAACTCTCTTCTGAAATGGCAATTTGCTTTTTTTTTTTTCCTGAGACAGTCTCAATCTGTTGCCCTGGGTAGAGTGCTATGGAGTCATAGCTCACAGCAACCTTCACCTCGGGCTCGAGTGATCCCCTTGCCTCAGTTTTTCTATTTTTAGTAGAGACAGGGGTCTCGATTTTGCTCAGGCCAGTCTTGAACTTGTGAGCTCAAGCAATCCACCTGCCTCAGCCTCGCAGAGTGTTAGGATTACAGGCGTGAGCCACGGTGCTCGGCCAGCAATTTGCCTTCTAATTATCTCATATAAAATAGCAGCAAAAACTTTCCTACACATCAATCACAATTGAATACTCTTTTAAAAATAGCAAGTTGTTGCTAAGAGGTTCATCAGATAAGGGAGGTAGAGAGAGCAGGAGAGAAAAGAAAAGGGATGGGAGAGAGAAAGAGAGGAAGAAAAAACACAAAATTTAAGATTTCTTCATCACTAGAAGTTCAAGCAGAAAACTGGGGCAAGGCTTTACATTGCTGCACATTTTGACCTTACTTTTACTTTTTTTAAATCAAAATTTGGCTTGGACTCTGTCCTCACTCTCTCATCCCTTTTCCTAAAGTTTTCCACCAAGCTCTTCCAGGAAAACACTGAGTAGTGTCTGCAGTCCAAGTGCATTCCGGCAACCACTCGAGCCCAAGTCCACAGCCATCATCTAGAGCTAACTCCTAGTCCTCTCTTCCATTTATCAGGCACAAGCTGAACAGGTAAGAGTCTCCAAAACCCTTTTGTCAAATTGGTAGAGGAAAGAAAATCAACTAAAGCAATCACTCTGAGATGACACTTTAGGATACTCGGAAAGCCAAAGTCACCTCGGCACCATCCCACGTTCTTGTCCAAACAAGCAATCTGAGAAGTAAGCGTCCATATTTCCTGTGATGGTTTTGCTAATGTGAAATACAGTTTTTCAAATCCCAGAAATCCAGAGTGCTGCCAGTCATGAGTTTTCGAGATGAAGAAGGAAGGAGACAGAGGGAAAATCCTGAAGTGGAACCATTTGTGTAAGAACAGAGTGGAAACACTGAGATGCTTAAGAATGTTGGGAAGGCCGCCAGACTGGAAGAGCATTCTCCCCTCAGTTCTGCATGACCTCAGAGAAGTCTCGTCTGTTCTTGTCTGCTAAATCAGAGGACTGGACGAGAAGGTGCTGAGACACAGAAAGAGACCCCCAGAATATGGGGCTTCGGCATGATGAGTGCTTTAAAAATGGAAAAGTCCCAGAAATAAGCCTCAGATCTAAGGTGAGCTCAGGGAGGACAGAAACATCCACAGAACAGAAGAGCAAAAGCTGATTTGATTTTGACTTTCAGTGTGAATGTGGATTGTGAAAGTAGGGCCTTGCAATCCTTCCAGACTTTGGGGTTTGGGTTATGGCCAATCTTTAGGAAGAGAGAGAGGGAGGGAAGGAGGGAGGGAAGTGAGGAATAGAGAAGGAGAGAGAGAAAGAAAAGAAAAGAAAGGGAAAAAAGAAAGGAAAGAAGAAGGGAGGGAGGAAGACAGGAAGAGAGAAAGAGAAAGAAAAGAAGAAAAGAAGGAAAGGAGGGACGGAGGGAGGGAGGAAGGAGCCTTAGATTCAAGGTCTCCCTCTGATCTCCTGCCTCTCTGTCTTTCTGATCCTCTTTCCAAAGCATCAAAGAGAAATTTTTTTCTGCAATTTCCTTCATCTTACTAAGAACACTTCTTTCCAAAAGAGATACCATTGTCTTAAGTCCTCCTCCTTAGGAATCTCATCAAATAACCAGGAAAGATCAACCACCGGAGGAGACTGGAAGCTGTCACCAGGCCCAGACAGACTTTCCATCTGTTTATCTGAGGGCAGTTCAGAGAGATTACAAGGGAGGCTTTCTGTGCATAAAAAGGCAGCCTTTGTTTACAGTGAAGTTCTGCTCTCACCTTCCCAGGGCTCAGAGGAGCTTTGTCTTTGACTGCTCCATCCCCCTGTGAAAAGCCACGTAAGCATCTGTCCTCCACTGGGCGATGGGGCCATCCTTCTCATGTGACTCCCGTACTGTGCATGTTACACCTGCGTGCCTTTTCCCCCTACTGATCTGCCTTCTCTCAGCTCCTTGTCAGGGAAGCTTCAGGGTATGAAGGGGAGACACTTCCCCTCTTCACTCCTACAATGGCCATGCATCTTTCCAGCTCTATGATGCAAACAAAATTACTAAATTCTTCTCCAAAACCTCAAGTAATAATTTAGAAAGACTTTGTTTTCGAAGCCTAGTATCCGAGCACACGAAGCTACTAGCTCAGCAGATGGGGCATCCTGGTGCTGGGACTGAGGGGTGCATGCTAAAGCTACCAGAGGGCGCTTCAGGAGCACAGAGCCGCCACCAAGATGGTGAGAGACTTCTGGTCACTACTATTCTGGTATCTTCTGGGTGCCCTCCTCTGTTATTTCATCATACGTCCCTTTCTGGCCTTGTTGTTCAAAGTTCACCCAAATGCAACAGGCTTGTTAGCGTCTTGCTGGACTCTCAGAACAAGTTGGACAGGAGATATATATATATATATATTTTTTTTTTTTTTTTGAGACAGGCCTCAAGCTGTCACCCTGGGTAGAGTGCTGTGGCATCACAGCTCACAGCAACCTCCAACTCCTGGGCTCAAGTGATTCTCCTGCTTCTGCCTCCCAAGTAGCTGGGATTACAGGCACCTGCCACAATGCCTGGCTATTATTTGGTTATAGCCATCATTGTTTGGCGGGCCCGGGCTGGATTCAAACCTGCCAGCTCAGGCGTATGTGACTGGTACCTTAGCTGCTTGAGCCACAGGCACCAAGCCTGGACAGGATATATTAATTCAGATGTTTTTCTTAGGTAAGAGAGAATTACACACGTGTAGTTACTACCTATGATCCTCTTTAAGTTTATCAGCCCTTTTCCCAAAATCAGGTAGAATTTGCACACTGAAGGCATGCACGTTTGCAACAGGAGAGAAAGGTACATCTACATTAAGCCCCTCCCTTTTGTAGACAGGGGCCTGGGAGTAGTGACCTAGAACTGAGGTCTGCTACTGGTGGGTAACATCTGGGAAAGAGAGTTCTTGACTCCTTCTTTAACCCAAAGAAGAGAGACAAGAAAGGAGAAGTAGGAAGAAAGATTAATGTATGTGTAGGAGAAGTAGGGAGATCGATCAAGGTGAAAGTCAAAGAGGCTTTGGAGAAGAAAATGCCAGGGAAAGGGAGTCCAGGTCTGCCCACCTAGCTCTCAGCTCACTGTGCTTCCCCATGAACCATGGCCAGAGCTATCTTTCTAGAACACGCCTCTGATTACCTCACCGCCCTGCTATGAACATACACATAAAACCTTTGCTAGTAAAGCCAAGCCTCCTTAGCCAGCTAGCAGAATCCTTCTCAGCCTGGCACTAATGTGGTCTCATGTGCCCCCATCCCACACACAGCCCCAGAGCTCCAGCCACAGCCAACTCCTCACTGCTCTCTTGAGCCTCTGCTGTGGCACATTTATTTTTTCTTTTGAATCTCTGCTGTGGATAACCATTCTTCTTGTCTCATCTTTTAGGATCCAACTCAGAGACCACCACTATCTGACACTTTTTCCTAATTGCCTTTTTTATCACATGGTATTTAATTAAGCTTAATTTAATTAGCAAAAATTTACTCCTACTGGAGCCCTGCCTGGTGGTTTGGAGATGAGAGCCCAGGCACGTTGCCTTTTCACCCTCAGTCCCCATCCCAAAGCACAGTATAACCTAGAAACCCAGGAAGTGCTTGGAAAAGGAATGAATGAAGAAAAAGTAGAAATAAGATAAAAGGAGAGGGTTGGGGGAAGTAGACAAAGAAGGAAGAATTTAGGAAGAACAACCCTAAATTCAATCTGTCTTCACATCCATTGGTAGGGGAGTTGTATTGAAAACTTATAGAATATCAGTAACTCTAAGTCTCCTCAGTCTCTCCTGTTGGGATTTACTTGAAAATACTTCAGGAAACAGGATGGGAAGGGTGAAGGATAAATGTAATTTGGATTTCAGTTGCCAGCTAGGTGTTGGTTGGAGAAAATAACACCCAATGGAAACCTATTAACTGCCTTCTGCCCCCTCTGGGGTTCATAATGCTGTGGCCAGGAAGGACCCATCTATTGAAATGGTCAGATCAAATCCTGGACAAAAGTGAAAATATCTTCACCACAAAGGAAAATACAAATTAGGATTAATCATCCTGTATAAAGTCAAAAGGCTGTCAAATGAATGGACAGTCTCTAAAAATGGCTTTCAAAAGAAATAGGATCATTTCTAGTTTACCATTTCTTCCGTGGTTCCTTAACAAAGCAATTTTTCTCTTGACACAGCCCCGCAGGATGGTGTGAGCAACTGCATCATATACTCAAATTAGAAGTCCCAGCTTAGTCCAGGTTTGCATCTGTTTCTACGTATAATCAAAAAATCAACCTAAACTTCTCAATCCATGGGAGGAGAGATTTAGAATTCAACTATATGCAATCTTTAGGGTCTATGTAATGCCTAAAAGTTATCAATTCTTGTAGTAAAACCTATTTATTCAAAGATCATATAATTCAAAGTCACTTTTCTTGCCCTCGCCATGTGTTTTTAAGATACTAAATGTCTAGAATATAAGTCAAAATCTGTTTCTTCCTGTTTGCAATGTTCTAAATTCAATTGAGTGTCACCAATTTGCAATTTCCTATACTGAAAGCTTAACTCATTCTCACGCTACCCTAAAAGAGTTAAAAATATTCCTTTAGCTGCTGAGTTTATAACCTGAGAAATCCTCTGTGATTATCAGGCATCAAATCAAACTATAATAATTAAAACAAAGCATAGCCAAAAAAATTATACAATAAGGTTTGCATTTTAAATACACAGTCTATTTTTGATTAAACTCTTCTATTCTTTTAAAAATAAGCTGAACATAGAGGCTTAACATCCTAGAATGCTATAAATGAAATAAACAAGCCTGGCCTGAAATGTCACAGTAAACTCACAAACCAAAAAACTTTGATTACTTTTGACAAACTCAAAGGGCAGATTCTCTCCGCTGGAAAGGATTAAGAGACTTCAATTCTCCCAAGAGCGGCAAATGGTTATCTATGTGTTTAGGTCAGCACTCCTTTCCTCATCAACAGAGCGAGAAAGAAATCAAGCCCCATCGCATCATGCTGCCTCTGCTGATTTTCAGATACTGGCTGTCCCTTTATCTCCCAGAGCAATCCGGAGAGAGACCCACAAGCAGCCTAGCGGACTTCCCGAAAACATTGATCTCAGAATCCCAGCCAAAGAGAGAACAGCAAATACAGCAGCCACAAAACTCATTAAGCTTTCACAGAAACCCTTAGAAGAGAATTCCGAGTACCTGGCCCCAGAATGGGGTGATCTGGGCTAGGTCATCTATCTCGGGGTGTGGTAGCTCATCTGGTCTCAGGGATTTTAGGTCTGCAGAAGTGTTATTATCCACAGTCCCAGTTTTAGGATGGCTCCGCTCTCTCACTTTCTCCCTCCTGGAGCCGCTACGGCCAGTCTGCTGGTGGCTTTGCACTATTCTGGCCACCACGTTATTAGCTCTTCCGCTCACCTCCATGTATTCATCTTGACACAGGCAAAATGGGAGGAAAAACAAAGCCAGCATGTGCCAACAGATGAGCTGCCTCCCCAGCATGGTTCTCCTCTGGGCCACAGAGCCTCCTGGAGAAGACAGCCAGCCGGCCCTGGGAACGTGGTCTCCTCCGGCAAATGCCAGGGCTGGAGACGAGAGCTGCAGCAGCTGGGTGGTTTTATACTTTGGAGTGTAATAAATAAGGCTGCAGCCTCGCCAGAGTGACAGCAGCCCTCCCCGCCAGGCAGAACAGCCCCCATTCATCACTTTCCCACACCATAGGCAGGATGGATTTGTGTGCACGGCTAGCAGTTGGCGGGGTTTATAAATGTCACACCTTGGCACGTTTTTTGTTAAAGTGTGAAGAAAACACACACAACCAGCTGGAAACAGAGAGCATGTGTCCAGTGATTTGCTTTCGTGATTAGACATGGAAAGGCTGTGCATTCGTGGTCTGAAATGCCTTTTGGAAAAACCTATCCCTGCGCTTGCCAGGAAACTCGGGCTTAACTACATCAGTTCCGTCTGGAGCAGCAATGGGAATCCTTTCAGGGCAATGAAGAGAGCCCTTACTCTCCAGCTGTGCGGTGGTTAGCATTTCCCTGCTTTGGCCCACTTCAAGGAACTCATTTCCCCTTCCGGATCCCAGCAGCAGAAAGCAGCTGGTTGCCTAGGTAAGAAACACTGACTGAATTCAGATGCAGAGCCTCTGGGTTTAGCAAAAGTATTTCCCTGTCTTGGACTTCATTTCCTTTTCTCCTGAGTTTGTGAAAGCCACAGTTAAATCAAAGTTAACCGAGTCATTTGTCAGATGAAGATCCAACACCCAACTCTTTGTGTTAAGAGAGGGCTGTCTCCAGCTGTCCTTCCTTCTGCGATATTCTCTATTAAAATCAAAGAAGTGGAGAGCGCCCAACCAAACACGCTGTTCCCAGCACAGCACATCAGGGTGGAGAAAATGATCCTTTCCTTTCTTTCAGTTGCCACACTTTTTTTTGTTAATTTGGCCAAAAAGCAAATGAACATTCCTAACCTCTTTGTGGTAATAAATTGAGAGAATCTATTTCTTCTGCTTACATATGAGTTTATTTCTATTACTCATTCATTCACTTAAGAAAGCATCACTGGCCCTCTCTGAGGATTAGAGAGATTCTGGGATTTTGAGGAGGGTGGGTGGCAAGTGTCTGATGTGGAAAAGGGTGGCGCTGTGAGGAAGCCAAGGCTTGGAGAAGCCCACCAGCTAGAGAAGAGGTGGAGCAGCTGGAGAACGAGGAGAGGAGACGAGCTGCCAGCAGCTGAGAGTCTGGGAACCCAGAGCCACCTCTAGAAGTGGCCAGAACTGGCCAAAGCTAGCCTGACCACCCCCACAGCTGCCGGAACAGCTGTGTCCAGAGCCCATGCTTATACATATAAAGGGTCTGGGGTTGGGGATGGAGGGAGAGAGTTATTCTGTGAAATAAAATCTCTCTCGGCTGCAGTGTAGGGGCCTTGGAAGTTGTTGTGCTTAATCCAAGCAGCCAGTTCCCACCTTCTGGAGAGGAAAAAGCAAGGCCATCCCCAGTCCCTAAGTCTGCCCCTGGGTGTCTAACAATTGCATGCCTGGAGGACTCTGAATTCCATGCTGTGCACTGTTAAAAGGCAGACAGATATCAGGAAGGGTGGCAAGGCAGGCTATTATCTGGCATTGGTTCCTACTGAGGATTTGTGACCCAGACCTGGATCTAGAGACGGGAGGGATGATGTCTCTGTTTGGGAGGTGGGCAAGTAGACAAGGCTTTGGGGGAGGAGGTGGAAGGCAGGCTCTGGGCAACGTTTCAGTGGGGATGCTCCCTCATCAGAGAGGCCCAGAGAAAATGCCAAACGAGACCACAATGCAAGTTACGGCCCTGAAAACTAGGTCTCTGAATTGACAAGTTTTTTCAGAACTGTCTCTCCAGCTCAAGCTCAGGCCTCTGCCACAACATGGGCCATCTGGCTAAGTAGCTACACCTCAGCTTCTGTGACTCCCCACTGCCTTAAGACTTCCCATGAGTGTTCTCAATCCTGACATCTATTCTAGTGGCTCTCAATCCTGGCTCCACAGGAGAAAAATCCAGGGAACTTCTAAAAATATCAGTGCCTGGATCCAATCTGAGACCAATTGAGTCAGAGTCTCCAGTGCAGCCTGGGCCCCAGTTTTGAAAAAGTTCCCCTAGATGAGTCTAGTGTTCGGCCAAGGTTAGGACTCACGACTGGTCCTCTTCTTGACTCAAAGGAATAAATAATAACAATATCTCTAACTTATTGAGCATTCACCATGTACCAGCCGAGTCTTTTGTTTTATCTCACAGACTTCTCTCAGCAAACCTATCACCCCTTCTTACAGATGAGCAAAGAGAATCTCAGAGAGGCAAAGTGACTTGTCCAGTGCTGGACTCCGCCAGCCCTCCGCGTACGTGCTCTCCTGTGCCTAGAAGCAGGGAAAAGCAGTGAGAGGCCAGTGACAGAGACAGCGAGGCCGGTCCAACAGCTGCGAGGGGGTGGGGAGTGTGGGGGAGTGGTCAGAATCTGGGGTCAGAGAATGTTCTGGGTTCAATTGTGTCCCCCCAAAGATGTTGAAGTCCCATCCCCTAGTGCCTGTGAGTATGACTTTTTTGAAAATAGGGTCTGTTAAAGTAAATTAACATGAAGACAGGCCCCTGCAGGATCCCTGAGCAGACAAAGCCAGTTTGGCACCATAAATGACCTCAACTTTGCTTGACTTGCAAAAGTAAGCAAATTGTACCTTGAGTTATTTTTTGTAAATGCCTATATTGAAGAAAAATGGAACTGAAACTCAACCAACAGAAGCTCTCCAACGGATAGACTAAGTAAGGCAGCTGTATAACTGTAACCAGTCAAGCATTTTCTCTGCTTTACTTCTGCGTTTGTCCTGTAAAAGACCCCCTGCCCTGTCTTGTGTTTCCTTAGTGGAGCCCCTGAACTTCTTCTGGCTTGGAGCTGCCCAGAAATTGCTCTTTGTTCAAATAAACTCTTTAAGATGTTGTTGTGCCTCAGTTTACTTTTCAACAGGTCATTATAGATGATCAACTTAAGGTGAGATCATTAGGGTGGACCCTAATCCAATATGGCTATTCTTATAAAAAGGGGAAATTTCGACCCAGAAACAGACATGCACTCAGGGAAGGCACCATGTGGAAGAGGCAGGAATGCAGGTGATGCATTTACAAGCCGAGGAACACCAAAGATTGCCAGCTAACCCTGGGAGGGTAGGTGAGAGGCAGGTAGCAGATCACTTCCTCCCAGCCCTCAGAAGTAACCAACCCTGTGAACACCTTGATCTCACACTTCCAGCCCCCCATACTGCAGCACAATAACAAATTTCTGAAGTCACCACATTCGGGACACTTTACTATGGCAGTCTCAGCAAACAATGCAGACGGCATTATGAAAACTTAAAAAAGAAGAAGAAAAAACTCCAGACTCTACCATCTTGCACACGAGAAGATAATAATCTGAAAAGATTTAGCCGGTTGCTCAAGTTCATGGCAAACCCTAGGCCAGGGAGGAGTCCCCAGTCTCTCAGTGAGGTCTCTTTTATTGCCCTCCAGTAATTTCTCATTAAATGCATTTTAAACTTTAGTATATTATTAAAAGTTACTTGCGGTTATTATTTTATAACTTGGGGTTATTCTCTGGGATGTCCTTGTATCTAGTTTTCAAAGATATGAATTGGATATAATTTCTTGCATCTGGATTGAATATTAAAAACATCTAGAATCTATGCCAGGTAAACTTTCAGGAGGACATAGAGTCTCGGTTCTGCACAGCTGTCTCTGGCTATGAAAGCTCACAGAGGATGCCTGGGGACATCAGTCTCCTAAGATACACTGGGACTGCAACAACTATTGTTTCTTGCTTGCTTTGGGCCCAACGGTCTAGCCAGGATGTTGGCACAGCCACCAATGTGAGCAGCAGAGGCGCAGAAGCACATGAATATATGTGTACAAACCTAAGCCCATGACTCAGCGTTGGAAGGCAGAGGCAAATATTTGTTTAGCTTTACAAGGGAGGCTGTTATGAGATGTGTAGGTACCCTGTGGCCTACCCCAAGGTGCTTCACTGTGGCCTGAGACAGAAGATCAGTTATGGTCAGGCCAAGAGACAGCCAGGAACTGTGTTAGACTGAACATGGCTTTATATTAGAGCCAACTTAAAGAGCAGCTAAAGAAGGCATCTGTTTGCATGCTTTTCAGGAGCAGTGGGAAGAGGACCCACCTCTCTCCTATCTCTTCCCACTGTACGACACTCAGTGAATTCTGAGATTCTAAAAATCAAGGTTTAATTTCTTTGAATTAAACCAATTAGAGATTTGTTAAAATACAAATGAAATTAAAATATCCCCTGAGATGAGGTAGTTTAGCTATATTGGTTATTTTTATCTTAACTTCAAAGGTTTTTTTCAGATCATTTCTAGAGAAGTTTTATTTGGAGAAAAATGAAAAGAAACAATCAGAGCGTATTCAGAAAGGGATCATTGCCTCTAGATATTAGCTATTGCTATGTAAAGAAAAATATTATGGGGCAGCGCCTGTGGCTCAGTGTGTAGGACGCCGGCCCCATATACTAAGGGTGGCGGGTTCAAACCTGGCCCTGGCCAAACTGCAACAAAAAATAGCCGGGTGTTGTGGCAGGCACCTGTAGTCCCAGCTACTTGGGAGGCTGAGGCAAGAGAATCCCCCTAAGCCCAAGAGTTGGAGGTTGCTGTGAGCTGTGATGCCAAGGCACTCTACCAAGGGTGACAAAGTGAGACTCTGTCTCAAAAAAAAAAAATACGGTATGAAACAAAATCATGGAAGGACATGAGAGGAAGTTGGTCAGTGGTGGAGTATTGTCGCTTTGATGGAATTATGTGTTTAGGGTTGGACCTCCCATAGAGGAGAGCAGGAAACTCATTGTCAGTGTCCCAGGAATGGATATATCTCCAGGGCCAAAATAAGGCTTCCAGAGAGTGATGTACAACAACCAGCATCCAACTGTATTCATTTATAATTAAAAGTACAGCTCTCAAGGTGATTACATGTTTACTGAACAGTAAAGTCTCTCCGTAGGCAAATCTATGTGAGAAGCCAAATTCTAAGCAGAAACTTGTGCGATAAGCCTGATTTTGTGTGTGTGTGTGTATGTGTGTGTATATGAGAAAGAGAAGGAGAATTTGTTAGATAATATCAATGGCTGGCATCATCAAGCATTTGTTTCAGTTGGAGTCCAAACAGAAACCACATCAGATATTTTAACAGAGAGAATTTAACATAAGAAATCATACAGCTAAGAGGTAGTTAACACCAGGAAGCAACAATCTCCTAAGGCTGGGGAAACCAAGGGAAAAGTTAGATGTCATCTGAATTTAAAAGCTGGAAGAAGGGGCCCTGCAGACCTATGACTCAGACTTCGGAGGAGGGGCCCCTGACCAACTAAAGCTGGAACCTTCTTCAGGATACAATGAGATTAACTGGGAATATAGAAAGACATGCCCCTGGAACCACCTGCAGCTACCTGGTAAAGGACCTTTGCTCAGACATCACAAAACAGCAAGCAAAAGGAAGAGCAAGTGTCTTCTGCAACTTCCCCTCCCCTACTTTTAACACCTTCTTCCAGCGTCCACTATTGGTTGACTAAGGAGAAAAGTAACTTGCAGAATCCAAATCCCAGCATCCCAGGCCGGAAGGTTAACTTGGAGCTGAAATACAACAGCGTGGTTTTGGTAACCTGATGCACCATCTTCTCTCGAGGAATATTTCTGCCACAAGGAACAGATACTCCAGCTTCTGCAACACTTGGAACTCATCACCCAAATTGGTCTGTCTGAATTCTCCTTTCATAAATTTTATTCAGATCATTTCCATTTGTGCTAACAATTTATGTCTTTAGGCAGAAGGCAATATAATGACACAAAAGCTTTCTATTTCTGCTGGAAATACCCAAATTGTATTTTGGGTATTCACAGACAATCTTCTGAGTCTTTCTCATTTAGGTCACCTGCTAACTACATGTTAGGCACTGGTAGCTGTTGTTGGTTCCAGGTCAGCACCTTTCTATTCCCAAGATTAGCTTCATTGTACCCTGACAACTTTAGATGGGCAATGCCCCCTCTTCAGACAGCTCCACAGGGCCCCTTCTTCCAGCTTCTAAATTCAGATACCATCAACCTCTTTCTTCCCTTTGTTCCTCTAGCCTTAGGGCATAATGATCTTCTCCAGGGCTGGCCTGCCCAAGCCCCTTTTGCTCATTGAGAAACCGAGGTTGAAGTTCAAACAGGTTCAACTCAGATCCTGAAGAAGCCTGTAATTCTAAGCAGTTCCAATTCTCAGGAGCCCAGTTTCTGGTGGGCCCTGCTACCAGCCTCCTGGTCATTTGACAAGGCAAACCGCATTCATGTAATGAAAGCAAGATAAGTGTTTTCTCAAAGGTCTTGCTGGGCTATAGCAAAATCCTGAAAGATCCAGGTTAATGACTCAAAATGGAAGATTATTGTCATCAGGGATGTTGTATTAGGGTTCTTCAATGAAACAGAACCAATGGGACACATATACATATAGAGAGTGCCAATGAAACTCATACACATTTTAAGAAAGGAAAAAAGTTGTATTAAAATTGTAAAACTCAAGTCTTACTTGACTTCTACAACTACAAGAGATAGAAGATGTCATAAACAAGATAACAAACATCATTGGTATACTACATATGTTGAGTATTACAATGTAATATATATTTTTTCTTTTCTTAAAATGTGTATACATTTTTTTTGATGCCCTCAGTATACAGGGTAGCCATAAAGTTTATGTATAATTTAGAATAATGCACAGGGACTTTAGGCCACCCTGTATATATATACATATATGTGTGTGTGTGTGTGTATATATATATATATATATAGACAGAGAGAGAGAGAGAGAGAGAGAGAGAGATTGATTTTAAGGAATTACCTAATGTGATTGTGAGGGCTGGCAAGTCTAAAACCCATAGGGCAAGCCAGCAGGCTGGAAATTCCAGAAAAAGTCAATCAGTGTTGCAGTCTTGAATCCAGAAACCACTGGAAGGCCGAACTATTTCCTCTTCCAGGGTCTTCAATCTTTTCTCTCAAGGCCTTCAACTGATTGGACAAGGCCCACCTATATTATGGGGGGTGATATAATTTATTCAAAGTCTACTGATTTAGGGGCGGTGCCTGTGGCTCAAAGGGGTAGGGCGCCGGCCCCATATGCCAGAGGTGGTGGGTTCAAACCCAGCCCTGGCCAAAAACTGCAAAAAAAAAAAAAGGATTGCTTCAAAGTCTACTGATTTAGATGCTGATCACGACTAAACCTTCATAGCAACTGATCTGTCCTGGTATTTGACAAAACAACTGGGCACCATCAGCCAGCCGAGGTGACGCACAAAATTCACATTGTGAAATGTAAATAAATATGCCAGGAGAGCTGGCATATAACTATGCCAGGAGAGCTGGGAATATTTGATAACCATTAAAGATAATCCAGTAATATTTGGGACTCTGGAATATTACTTTCTTGATATTCTAGACAAGATGGGATGAGAAGTTTAGAATGGGCCTGTGGTGGTCACATCATCATCCTTTTCCCCAGTTTCCTTGGGCCCAGGCTTCCTTAGGGTTTTATAGACCTTCCCACCCCAAGGGACAGTTACCTTCATTGCCTGCTAATCCTTCTTGTGGGTCCCTCTCTCCTAATCTTGTCTTCTTGCCTAAAACACTCTCCTACTCTAGTCTTTCTTCACGATGCTTTTCCAGGCTTATTCAGACAATTCCACCATGGGTTCTCTTGCTATTACAATTACACGTCCATGCTAATCACTTAGCACTTGTCCTCATCCCTATGGCACACACTGTTTGTTAGGGCCCAACAGCTATTATTTCCTTTTCCTCTTGTAAAAAAATCTTGAATTATTCTCTCTTTTGGGAACTGAGTCCTAATCACAGGAAGTAAATCATGACTATGTTAAGGTGGTCTTCATGCCATCTGTATATGATATGGAAATGTTAAAAGAGCAAGTTTAACTTCACTTTACTGTTTACTCTTTTTCTGTTACATTCCATTACCTTCAAAACTGGTTCCTCTTATTTGCCCTGCCATTGTGTAACTGTGAATGAATTCAACTAAAATTGTCAGTGACTCATAATTATATCCTTGGTGATTATCACTGCCCTGCATTACCTTAGGACATTGCAGATTGTATTTGTTTTGTGAAAAAGAATTACTAAGTGCTCTCGTGATCATAGCATTGTAAACTACCTAAGCTGCCTCACTCTCATGATTTCCCCCAACTGCTATTTTTCGCTTCTGTTAATTATGCATGCTTGCCTCCTGGAAAAGTTTTGCCTTATAAAAGTCAGAACCTCAGACAACTCGGGGCTGCACTCAGAAACCCCATGTTGGGACCCTGGGGCAGTCGCTGGCCAGCTCTCTTCAATAAAGGACTCATCTTTAATTCGATTTGTCTGGTGGTGTCTTTGGGGGGACTCCTGGGCATAACAACTGGTATCTTTTTTTTGGCCAGTGATTATTTTAGGCATTGACACTGATATTTTGTGGTATAAATTTACCTTTTCTGTCTCTTTCTTCCACTGAATTCTGTCCTGTTTACATATAAAGTTGAGCACGACAGCAAACTCTGAAGATGTCAGAGCAGAAGAATGGGAAGAACTTGGTCTTGGATGTGTCCACGAACCACTGAATCACTCAATCTTTTAACCACTCAACTGTCTTCTATATGAGGCAACGTATTTTCTATTGTCTACACTTTTGAGGTGGTTAAAATTTGTCCTTATTGGCTATTATTTAATATTATCTACATATATGTCTCATCTTTTCAACTAGATTAAATATCCTTGAGAGAAATAACAATACCATGGCTATTGTTGTATAGAGTCTTGTTCTGAAACTGACACATAGCAAATATTCCATAAATGGCTGACTTTACTTATTCAGTAAATGGAAAATACAAACCAAATTAGTAGATTAAGTATACACTGATAAGCTAAAGACTTCCAGAGGACAAATAAAGCAATTATAAAGGAGCTAAGAGATTTATAGAGCTGGAAATTCTGCCCGATTGGTGTCTCAAGAATCCTCCTGAGGAGGCAAGGTGCCTCCTCTGCCTGTCCTATTCTTTTTTCTTCAAGAAAACCTTCCATGACTTCTCACAACAGAAACAATGCTCTGTATTTTTCATTTCACTACTCTCCTCTTACACATTTTTTAGCCTCCCTTCTTTGCAGTTAAGTTGAGGCTAGGTGACTGGATTCCAGCCGGCGCATGTGCGTGAGGCAAGCCACTTCTGAGCTTAGCCTTTGAAAACATTCAGCAAGATTATGCTACTTTCCTTTCTTCCCAGACCAACTTTGGAGGCCGTGCACTCCACATAGTGGAGTTAGGATGACAGAGACTGGATCCCCGAATGAGTGTCAGAGAACCCTGTGTTGACCCTTATAGAGTATGTGCCCTAAGTTAGTAAAGAACTTTGTGTGAGACCATTTTGCTTTCAGAATTAATCTGTTACCACTGTGATTAGACTACAAGTAGCCTATATAATGTCTTACTTAATCTACATCCTTAGTGAGAAGCTTTCTGTCTCGTATGTTCTGAGAGCACTAAAATGTCTTCTTTGTCCTTAGTCCTTTCCAAGTGAAAATGTATATTCATCTCTTGCGTTCTTTTATTAGTGTTGTTCTCCCCATAGACCACATGTATATGCCATGATGACATCTTTTATTTTCTCACTACTGTATTTTTAATGCCACATAGAGCTAGGCATGTGATAAAAGCCAATAAGAATTTGCTAATGAAGATGGATGCCTGCTTGAGTGCATACTGACTTTAGCTGCAGACCCACCTGAGTTTGAGTCCCAGCTCTTCCACTTTCTAGCTGTGTTCTCTTAACCTGTATAGCTGTCCTTTGCTCATTAGTAAAATGAGGTTCATGATATCTGTCTAACACGGTTGTTGGGAAGACTTTTACAGAAAACAGTGTTGCAGTAAAACACTCTCTTCCCAGCACAGTGCCTGGCATTCACTAACTATCCATTATTACAGCTCAAGGATAGGAAAAGAGGGTAGACCTAAAGAAAATTACTAGAAAAAAAAATATCAAGTCTACATAATTTTTAAAAAGTAATTCCTGCTAGTGATTAACCAATTTAAAAAAAGGATTTGAATCATTAAACTTATTATGAGGTTTCAGATCAACAAAAACAATCTCTTCTTGTTTTTTTGCTTTGTTTTGTTTTTTGCAATTGGCTAGAAGAAATTTTACCGCCATCAAATTCAGCCCCACATACCACAGGGTGTTAGTGTTCAGTAAATAGTGTGAGAAGCTTTTGTAATTTTAAAGATAAAAATTGCTTCTGTTGCCCAAAGAGGTATTTGAAAAAATAAGGATGGATTTCCATATAGAAACAGAGATAAACACCTTGAAGGAATAAAGCTCTATGAATTTATGAATAATCCATGTAAAAACCTTGAGTCTGCCTTGAAAATTAATCATTAGATTCAGCAAATAATGGGGCAGCTCTGTCTCTCCTGCTTTCGTGGTTTGCCACAGCCCATTCCAGGACTCTGAAAGTATTAAGGAGCAGAATGTTTCCACATGAGTAATGCTGATCCCAGACACTCCACCCAAACCACAAAGACAGCAGATCTGGGATTGGCATCCCAAATACATTTCTTTATTCTGAGCCTTAAATTAGGCAGGAAAGAGGCGGCATTCTTGAATTTTAAGCCAGGAGTCCACCCAACCATGGCCCACTGGTTTCTGGCTGCTGATTGACATGGGTCTCTCATCCTGCGGAGCCACTCGCCTTACCCGCCTGCATGCCTTCCCACAGATCCAGTCAAATGTTCATGCTCCACAGCTGCGTCTTCAGCCCCATGTAGGATTGATTATGCACCTAACTGGAATGTGTATCAGTGGAGAGGTCAATTGTTTTATGAGCACTAAAATACACCTCAGGATTTTTAAGAAAAGTAGGGCCCACTGTAACTCATTTAATCCTTTCTTGCCCTGTTAATGTGTAGCAAATAATGGCTCAGAAAGAAGTCACATGTCGAAGGTCATATAGTAGTTAGTGAAAGCTCCAAACTAAAACATGGTCTGCGGACTGCCTAGACCAGTGATCATCATGCGTCACAATAGATGACATGTGTATGATGAAATGCTGGTGCTGAAGGGAGATTAATGAATGGCTTTTGCTGGCTAGGTATCATTCAGGTGTAAGCTAGACTCAAATCCTGCCACTCCCATGAACTCATGAAGACTTCCTTGGTGAGGGAGAGTGACAGAGAAAGTAACAGGTACAATAAGGGAAGAGGTGACTTTGGGTCTCATCTCTCCTGCACTAACTGGCCATATGGTCTTGAGCACTTTGCTTCCCCACACTGCTCCCAGAAGCAGGCCTTTCAGTGACTAAGGGAGGGGGAAAGGGTCCAACAGGAGGAAAGAGATCTGAGCTGCTTTTATCTTCTTGTCCTGATCTGTTTCCATCTCTGGGAAAATGAATCTTAGTACTCTGAAGTACTGCAAACCTCTTGTATTAATCCTCAACATGGAAAAATTTAGCTGGGCAGAGAAGCTAGTTAGGACAGGAGCGAAGAATGAGGAATACACATTTCTATCCCTCAGTTCCCAGAAATTCGGATGTTCTACCTAGGGGTGAGCAAAGTTTTCTATAAAGAGCTGCAAAATAAATATTCTAAGTTTTGCGGTCCATGAGATCTCTGTCTCAACTACTCAAATCTGCCACTGTAGCTAGAAATCTGCAATAGACAATACAGAAATGAATAAGCATAGCTGTCCCAATAAAACTTTATTTATAAAAACACATGGCAGCCCATAAGCCATAATTTGCAGACTTTGGTCTACTCTGAATCTGATACTTTTAGGGTCTTCTTGACTGAATTGTGGATGGGATTGTCAGGGAAGTCACTCTTGTTCTGTAACTCTTAAGAAAACCTATCAGCACATGGAAAGGTATAATTAATTTAAAAGGATGTTGGTTGATACTTCTCAACAGCAGTGGAATCTGCTTCTTTTGTCTAGTTCATAGCCTTTCTATTTGTCTTCTTTTTGTTTTCATCTGTAACTGCTTTGTCTGTATTTTTATCATCCCCTTTGTTTTCTCCCATTCTCCTTCCTTTTCCTTTGATTATCATCATCACTACTCTTCTGACTATAGACCATAAAACATGTATATCATTTAGAGGTCTGAACGTAAGCAAAAGAAATCATCACAGGATAATTTAGGCAGAAGAGGCACGTGGGACAGTTACAAGGTGCTCCTAGAATTGACTAGCAGCTAGAAGACCACACTTGGAAAAATGCAGGAAAGGAAGTTAGAAGATTCCACACAGGAAGCTGATCAAGCTGTGATGCCACAAATTCTTAACTGACCTTTTGTTCTTTGTCACTTATTTGAATTTAAAGCCCTGGATGGGAACACCCGATTATCTGATAGACTTACTCTAAACAACATGCCTATGCCATTGCTACCACAGAGTAGGAGAAGTCTCCAAACCCATGTTCTACACTGGGCAGTAGGGTGTTGACTCCCACTATTACTAATACAGTGGGAAATTCTCACCATGGGAAAAGGACCAAGATTTACATGGCCAACACAATAACAAAAGTCAGTCAGCAGATGAGGACTTCAAAGCCAAAGGTGAGCCTGGTGTGAAACACCCAGTTCATATCTGAGGATTGATATATGAGGGGCTGACTCTAAACTGACCACAGTATGGTCACACGTTATTGCGACATGTGTTCTACTTATAGGCTCAGGCATGGGAGGGAGTCTACATTACCAACCTAATCAGACTTACATTCCCTAGTTGTAAAAGGATTTTCAGTTCACAGGAGGATGCATAAGTCTACAGATTAATCATTGACATGGATCCATCTTCCATAGGTGGTCGGTGGGTGACCCACATCTGTTTTCTATGTCCATGGGGACTTTGCCAATGCATTGAAACTCCAGGGACAGTTACAGTGCTCTAGTGGTTATGCCTATGAAAATTTCACATTTTCTAATACGCAGTGGGAAATTTGCATACATCTGTCTTCATCTCTGAAACACACAGCAGCTGGGAGACAGCTGCTCAGCCTTAGGGTAATAGGGCTCATTATCCGTGACACCCACCCCTCAAATTCTGGTCCTTCTGCTCAAATAGCTATAGCTCTGAATCACAAGCCACTCTGGGACATATCACCTAACCTAGTCACTAGAATTTCAGGGACCTCCCTTCTCCAATTTAGGAGTAGTATCTGTCTATTTCACCCTGAAATGCACAATTCTACACTTGTTCCAGAAAAACTTGATTAGTTTCCCAGAAAAAGTCCTCTGCTTTGATTGAAAATTATGCAAGATTTTGATGAGTGAATCCGAGTCATTTTATGGTTTCACAATAGATAACACAGCAGGGAGGGGAATGAGGGAACACATAATCAATACATGAAGCCTAGATGTTCATCACAATATGTCCTCTTCATATTGGCTCTTACACATGCTTATGCCTATTTACAACTCTTGGTTTTACCTGTCCGAGGACAAACATGTTTATACCCAATACTTGCACTGGAGTACTTATTTGCCTGTTTTATTTTTGACACTACTTCGGACCCTAAAATTTATTTTGTTGATTTTTATCATGACTTATACATCCTAATGAGTAAATCCAGATATTTGATGTATTTTTATGAATTAGAGATAGAATACAGACAGAAAAATAGCAGGAAATGCAAATTTAACAAGTACAAACAATAACCTACTAATGCCACCAGCAGATTCAAACCTCTCCTTTAATGGAATGTTAAGCAGAGGCCAACTGAACCCAGACTTTGGATCCCCTTAAAAAGTAGAACCCGTACTGAGAATGTTCAGGAATTTCTGGGATAATAGTTAATCTTATATTTCAAATACTTCAAACTTTAAGTCCATCAATGTATTTTCCTCTGAAACTATTGAACCAACTGCTAACCATTTGATTGGCATGTGACAAAGAGTGATCCAAATACCACACTTTAGAAGGTACTTAGGCTTCTCAATTGTCAAATATAAGAACAAGTGGTAGGTATGGGGATGTTTGGAGCCCTAGAATCACCAGAAAGGAAAGGAACTATAAGAAAAATTTAGAGCAATGTTGGAGGTTGTGGGTTGTGTGATTCTGAGTAAGTAAGGATCAGTGTGTGAAACCAAGTCAAGCAGAGAAGAAGGGTAACCATGAACCTATAATAATTAGAGTTTTAGATGTGGAGGGCTTTGTCCTTCATGAAATAGTTGGCTTGGGCCAGGTACAGTGGCTCACAACTGTAATCCTAGCAGTTTAGGAGGCTGAGGTGGGAAGATTGCTTGAGGGCAAGAGTTCAAGACCAGCCTCAACAACATAGCAAAATACCAGTCTCTACAAAAAAATAGAAAAATTAGCTGGGCATGGTGGTGGGTGCCTATCGTACTGGCTACTTGGAAGGCTGAGGCAGGAGGATCACTTGAGTACAGGATGAACCCATGGTGACCTACAATGATGCCACTGCACTCGAGCCTGGGCAATAGAGTGAGACTCTATTTCAAAAACAAACAACAGAAACAGTTGACTTGGGGACAGAGACAGATGACATACAGGGACATTCATTATCCTACGTCCCATGAGGACCAAAATGTCTGGCTGTTTCTGAAACATTTCTTCCTGATTTACTTTTTCCAGACTGTTCTCCACAATTCTTGTTCCTATGAACCAGTCTCCAAAGATCCATGCCCTTCAATGGTTCTAGAATATTTAGTGTTTTTTCTAACTATTCTAGCAAAAGCCCTTTACTAAGTCTCTCAGAGTCCAGGAAATCTGGCTTTACTGCAGTGAGGAAGGCTGGAAGCCGGGAATATGTGGTCCATGTTGGCCAACTTTGTTCCGTAATGAGGCATCCCTGTCTAAAGTGAGCCAGGAAGAACCTCAAGTTCCTAGAGCCCACAGTTCCTCAAGCACAGCCAGGTAAACATTTTTCTTCCCACAGTAAAAATGCCAGTGTTAGGGAATGCTTCCAGGGAAAGGGCCTTTGGTGTTTTTCTGGCCCTCAGCTCCTCGGCTTCCTGCACTTCAGTTCTGGGTCCTCCTTGATAGGGAAGGAAGACCTTGCCCTGGCTTGTTCTCTGGAAAGGCTCTGCCTGCCCAAACATGTGTCTGCAGCCCCTGTGTTATAGCACGAAGGACAGTGACAGGGCGTCCCCTGGGAAGTTTCAGTGGCATTTATTTTCCTGCCATGGATATCCATTGAGTCTTCTTTTTGTTTTAGGCCCAATTCCCCATTCCACCCCTTTACATTTGCTCATTCTCTTTGAAAACGAGCCCTAAAAACCGTGTGCTGTTTTCAAATTCTGATTCTGTCACCCGCAACTATGAGGAAGGAATGTTCCCCTTGGCCCTCTCAAGGCCCTTTGAAAAATTACTGACAAGATGCCTATTCACTGGAGAAAAGGTATACAAACTTGTGTAACTTGTATACGTTGCAGCCATCAGATTGAAGAACCAAAGATACAGGGGAAACTGTCCATTTTCTTGCTTAGGGTCAATAAACTATGAACAGCAATGTAGAAATAGGATTGCACAGAAGGGTACAATGTAATCCTAATAAACTGGGGAACCAGAACAAGGCCTGTCTGTCTAGATTCTCCCCGGGCTCTCTGAGTACACCTTCCTTCCTTTTGGGTGTAGAGCAGGACGTTCTCTGAAATGAAGAATCTTCTGAACTATGTCACACAACGTAGCTCAGATCACTTCTTTAAGGTCAAGTTTCACACAAAATATTTTTAGGTTTTATGGCCTAAACTTTCCAGGAAAGGAGTTCTGATTTCTATGACCCACCTTGGGGAAGAGAAACTGTAGTTTCTACATGTACCCTTGGGGGAGAACAGGACTATGAGATGCAGGAGAAGGTCAGAGAAAAACTTTTGCTTCTGATGCTGCTTTTGAGGACTTCATTTTGCAGTATCATTTTCCAAGTTCCAACAACTGGAAGTTACTGGTTTCAGGGTTGGCCAGAGGAGTAGAGCAGAAAGTGGGGGAGAGACAGGAGGGGAGGAGCAGGGGGTAAGGTGGAGACCTGTTTAGTCACCTTTCTGTCCTATTTCCTGCCAAAATCCATTTATTTAACCACATTTTGTTTCCATGGTTCATGGGGCAGCTAGTCAGTACACAGAATAGCAGCAGAGATCCAGGGGTCCTACAGAGATGTCATAGTCTTCAGCCCAGACAAGGGCCTAAGTAGGACGAATGACGGTCTGGTGGGAGAGGTCTGGTTGGCTTTTAGTGAACACTGGAGCGAGAAGGAGGTGGAAATGATAGTCAGCAAGCAAGATCTGAGTTTTCCCCCTTTCTCTAAGAGCTGCTCCCATTTATAAGCTTTGTCAACATGTTAAGTTGCAGGAAGTAGATTTTCAAAGCTCACTGTTAGAATTGCAAATGCCCTAACACACTGTTTTTCATTCTGCATGAGATAGCCAACTGCCCTGTATATTTTGACTAGTAAATCTGAGAGGAGACCCTTAAGGAATACATGGGACTCCTTTGTCACTGTCTTTGAGGTGGATAATAGGCATGATTTACTTTCTTTTCCTGTCTGGCCACAGAAGTTTGTACTATCTGTAATAGCACTATCATATTGCATTCCAATGCATAATGTATGGAGTTGACTCTTGAACAACATGGGTTTGACTGCGCTGCTCACTTTTTTTTTTGCAGTTTTTGGCCGGGGCTGGGTTTGAACCCACCACCTCTGGCATATGGGGCCGGCACCCTACTCCTTTGAGCCACAGGCACTGCCCTGCACTGCTCACTTATAGGCAGATATTTTTAATAAATACTGTTGTCCCTCCACATGTGCCAGCTCCCCATCCAAAACCAAGTGTAGATCAAAAATACGGTATTCTTGGGATGCAAAACCTGCAGATATGCTGTGCTGACTTTTTGTAATGTAGGGTGGAGAGTGGGATTTGAGTATGTGCAGATTTTGGAGTGAGAGAAACCAATCCCTATGAATATGGAGACACTGTATTTACTATTCTGAATCTATGAATTACTTTAGGTGAAGAACTCATTCTAGTTATTTTGTTAGAATCTAGCACTGTGCCCAGCACAAAGCCAGCTTTCAATGGATATAGTTCAAATGACTGAAAAAAGGAATGAATGACCATATCTTCAACAAGGTAGACACAAAAATGCCCAATGATACCTCCCCCAAGTCTGCACAATGGAACCAACATGTTAGGCATAGAAAATAGAAGTTGACAAACACACGATACTTCTCCTTCAGTGACTCATGGGCATGAAGAGGAACAAAGAATTTCAGCCACATGAAAAGTTTTGGTGAAGGCTTCAACTGGGTTCAGGAGAGCAGCAGGGAAGCTGGAGATGCCAAGATTTCCCCCTTCTTACTAGCTGTATTGGACATCTAGGGCTGCCAGTAACAAAGAATCACAGACTGGATGCCCTAAACCAGCAGTCCCCAACATTTTTGACAGTTTCATGGAAGACAATTTTTCCATGGATGAGGGGGCGGGGGAGAGGTGGGGCGAGATGGTTTTGATATGAGTCTACAGACAATTGATTTGTTATGGTGTCTGTGCCGTCAACCCTCTCTGCTAATGATAATCTGTATTTGCATCTGTTCCCCAGCTGTAGCACCACCACCTCAGCTCCACCTCAGATTATCAGGCTTTAGATTCTCATTAAGGAGTGTGCAGTCTAGATCCCTCACCTGAGCACTTTACGGGAGGGTTCACGTTCCTGTGAGCATCCAATGCTGCTGCTGATCTCACAGGAGGTGAGGCAGTGATGTGAGTGATGGGGAGTGGCTGTAAACACAGATGATGCTTCGCTTGCTCACCTGCTGCTCCCCTCCTGCTATGCAGCAGGTTCCTAAAAGGCCACTGATCTGTACCAGTCCAAGGCACAGGCATTGAGGACCACAATCTTCAACAACAGAAATTTGTTTACATATGGTTCTGGAGGCTGGAAGCCCAAGATCAAAGTGTCTCAGACCTGGGGTCTCCTGAGGCCTCTCTCAGCTGCAGAGACTGTCATGTGCACATACATCAGGTGTCCCTGTCTGTGCCAAAATGTCTTCTGGTAAGGGTACCAGTCAGATTGCTTAGGCCTTACCCTAACAGCCTCCCTTTAATTAATTCATGTCTTGGTTCCAGTTGCTATCACAAGCTACCAAATACTGGACAACTTAAACAATGAGCATTTATTTCTCCCAATTCTGGAGCCTGGGAATCCAAGAAAAAGGCTCCATCAGATTTGCTGGCTAGAGAAGGCTCAATGCCTTGTTTATAGACAGCTGTCTTCTCTGTGTGTTCTTACGAGGCAGAAGGGGTCAGGGAGCTTTCTGAGGTCTTTCTTAATAGAGGTGGCAATCCTATTCATGGGGGTAAAGCCATCCTAAGGGAAGCACCTCACAACACCATCGCCTTGGGGGTCAAAATCTCAACTTGAGAATTTTAAGACAATATAAAAGCATTCAATCCATAAGTCCTATTTAAAGGCCCTATCTCCAAATACAGTCCCATTCTGAGGTGCTGGGTGGCGGAGCTTCAACATATGAATTATGAAGGGGACACAGTTGGGCCAGTAAAAGGAGCTAGGGCCCCGGAGGTCCATGCCTCAGGCCCCCACTTCTCTGGCTCCAACATAAGGCAAATCTACCACAACCATCTTCCCAGAACAAGGCAGGCCCCCAAGGGCTGTTGTTAAAGAAGCACATGGCAACCTTCTTCAGTGCCTGATTGGAGGGTTGCTCATCGTTAAATTACATTCTTCTAAAGACGGGATCATCAATCATCATGTAGAACGTGATTACAGTATTTATACCGGCTTTGCTGAAGAGGCCTCTTATGCAAATACTTCCTAATTTAAATGACATCTTTGTCATTCGATAGATTGGCCTTGAGCAAATTGATAGAGCAAACAAAAGAGTATCTTGCCTCCATTAATGATGGGATACTCCTAAGAAATGCATCTTTAGGCAAGTTTGTCCTTGTGTGAACAGCAGCAGCCATTTCTCCATTCTGCTGTTTTAGTTGGCTGCGTTAGTTGTTACCCCAGGAAACAGATGGAGGTTTTCTCCACTTTCTGAAGGAGTGAGGGAAAGAAGGCTGGGTGTAAGAGTTTGGGACTACAAGACAGTTCTAGGGAAGAAGTTTGGCAGGAATAGAGTCCTCGGCACAATCACCTGCACCAGAAATGGGTCTGCCTGGCGTCCCTGCCACACTCAGCCTCAGGCTGAGAGCAGCCTATGGAAGACCAGTCTCTGTGAGAACTTGATAATGGATCTCTGAGTACAGTGGCTGGGGCTGGTGGTCATTTACTAGATAAATAGGAAGATCCAAAATATTTCCAAAGCATTGTGTCATCCAGATTGAAAAAGAGGTCAAGGTTTTCTAAAAAACCATTTATAGCTAAGGCAGTAGGGTTTTGTCTGTGTCATTAAGAGTTCTGGCAATGATGACAAGAAATGATAAAGAGATGGAACAAAAATACATTTGGCTGCTGGAAATTCCTCATTGGTTCATGTGGTGAGAAAGTCATTCCCATTTTCCAGGCTCCAGATGACTTTATTCCGGCGCTCAAGGAGTTAACCCTTTAGTGGAAAGATATTCATTATCTGCAAATATGTAACTACAGGTATATTTATATAAGCATATGTGCATGTATATACCGTTTTGAGATAATTAAGGCTTTATATTAGTCACTTTCTATGCATTCTCTTATTAAATTCTTTTTTTAATTTTTAAATCTTTTTAGAGATGAAGTCTTGCTATGTTGCCTAGGCTATTTAGGCTCAAGCATTCTCCCACCTTACCTCTTAATGAATTCTTTAAATTGTAGTGGGTTTTTGTCTGTATAATTAAGAGTTCTGGCAAAGATGACAAGAAATACCTCTATAGCTGCGGAAATAAAATGTTTAATGCACAAACCAGGTATTGTCTTTCTCGTGATGCCCACCTGTCAGGTGCCCCTACATGGCAGAGTCCCATGATAGCTAGATAAAGGTGAAAATCACATGAAATAAAGAAGGTTCAAGGGAAGGCTAAATCTCCGAAAGGGAATGTTACTCATCTGTGCCAGTATCACCAGTGAGAAGAGGGAGTTTTGCTAAGATCTAATGACTATTTGCAAATTGACTTTCTCAAAAGGATTTTCTAACATTTGAATGTGGGAAACACTGTCTTGAAATGCATAGTCCTGGTGTTTGGTCAACTTTGGCTTGAAGCCTGGGGTCAGTCTGACCACACTACTATGGAAACAGATGGCAGGCAGTTGATTGGTGGGCTTGAATGTTTCTCTGACAGTGTTTTGGTAAAACAGGTGTGCCTTGACATGCATAAACCTGAGAGCACATGCAGTGATAAGATGGAGTCAAGCAGGCTAGGCCTACAGGATACAGCTGGTCTAGTCCACTCAGGTCCTAAGTGACCTTTGCCTCATGTCTTCCATTTTTATTGTTTTGTAAACTCAGCTTTAACCTAAATGTGTATATTTTGAGTAGTTTAGGAAAATTGATTTAGGAGATTAACTTTTGATTAGAAATGTAGTTTTGGCTCATGGGTTATGTCAATTATTGTTTATTATGGCGATTACTATTGTTTAAGGTAAGTATTAGTTACATCTCAGTTTTCCTCCTTGGTCCTTCTCTGGGCTTTTCTTTCTTTCTTTTTTTTTTTTTTTTAACAGGTTTATTTTATTTTATTTTTTTTTTGGGAGACAGAGTCTCACTTTGTCACCCTAGGTAGAGTGCTATGATGTCATAGCTCACAGCAACCTCAAACTCTTGGGCTCGGAGTGAATCTCTTGTTTCAGCCTCCTGAGTAGCTGGGACTATAAGCTCCTGCCACAATGCCCAGCTATTTTTAGAGACTGGGTCTCACTCTTGCTCAGGTAATCCACTCCCCTCAGCCTCCCAGAGTACTGGGATTACAGGCGTAAGCCACCAACGGCGTAGCCAGGGGAGGTTTAAAATGCAGGTTCCTAGGCTCCAAAAGATCTGAGACAGGGCCTGGGATGTATGACAAGCCTCCTCACTTGTGAGAACAGGTGGCCCTGAACCACACGCAGGGATCTGGCCTGTAGGTGTCCCAAGACACATGGGAAATGAGACATCAGATCAGATGAGAATCAGCCAGGATCTGAGGACTCAATGTGAATTTTTCCATGACATCTAAATTCTCCATCCTTTCTTTCTTTCCTTTCCACTGCAAATGATCCCACGGAGAATGTGAAGCTAAAAGTTCCCCTTCAGGCCAGCTCATGAAAAGAGCCAGGAGAACAGAATGGGAATAAGGCTTCTCTGAGTGCCCCCACACCGGGTCCTGGTGCCAGCTGTGATTTCATCCAGCTCAGAGACCTTGGTAAAGTCACTCCCTCCCTGGTGGTTCCAATCCCTCAGCCATAAAACAGAGACCAGAGAATCCAATAGCAATAGGTCCTCTCCAACCACTCTCCTGTTCTCCAGCTTGGGTGCAGGCCCTATCCTCCCAGCAAGGACCCCAGTTCTTCCCCGTTAATTATAATCACCTTCTTAGGCCCAGCCCACACACCGGGAGAGTTAAGCTTCTGTCCATATGGGATGTTAAGTGCCCAAAACCACTGGCCGGGTCTTCATACCAAGCCACCAAAGAAAGCGGAAGCCAGCCACAGTGGCGAGGTCAATCTTTACAAAAGAGAAGACTTTCTAAGGACAAACGAAGCGCCAGGTCTAAGACCTGGCCGTGCTAGGAGTTTCATGCCACCAGTTTTCCCAGTGTGCATATGAGGGAGTCGAGACTCATAGGAACGAAGTGACTAGCCCAAGGTCACCCAGCTGGGAAGTGGCAACGCTAGGTACCACTCTATAGTCGGCCAGGGTCCCCAGCCACGCCTCCATCTCTAGCCGAGGAATAACATGGAGCTTTCGGACAGGAATGTGGCAGGGAGGGGGACCAAGCAGGGCGCCCCCTCCCCCAACACGCCAACCCCGCCTTCAGAGGCCCCCACGTGGGAGCGCCCACGTCCTCCCCGCAGGTCTGCCGCCCGGCCCGCGTTCCAGCCTGCGCCTCGCCCTAGGCGTCCGGGGGCCGAGGCTGGGCGCTCATCGGCCTTTGTGGGGTAGCGGTAGGCCGAGTTCGCCTGGATGTCGATGTCCTCCACCCCCGCAATGCGGCGGCTCAGGATGGAACCCATGGCGCTGGCGCTGCTGGGCCAGACCTAGGACGCGGGCGGTGGCAGCTGTGCCCACACACGGACATGGCCCAGACCAGGCCACACGGACTCTTGTCCACGGCCGCGACGGCGTCACGGCTCCGAGCCCCCACCCCCCTTCTCTAGGCTTTTCTTTTAGAGTTTCTGGATTTTATCAAACATGTCTCCAGAAAATTATGACAATCACAACAAACCAAGTTTAAAATGTCCAGAGGCAGAAACTAGTCCCTGGAAAATTATCCTACTCATTAGCTAAGTAAAATTCCAACAGAGGAGTTGTTTAAGGTTAGTACAGTTTCTGCTTTTAACTTTTATGTATAAAATTGTGATTTTGGAATTGGAAGAACAGAAGTCTTGGAGAGACTACTCTCACTGTTCTCCAGAATTGCTGGCCTGCTGACAAATAAAGTTTGGTGGACCTAACTCGCCGTCTCTGCACACTGGTTAACAGTGACAGGCAGCCAGACCCTCTTTGGGGATTAGCCTGTCCTTACTTGTTAAGGTAATTGCCATTCCCCGGTCATTAAGAACCAATATTTTGTTGTTGCTGTTTGGTTTTCTGTTTTTCAGTTTTCCCTCAACACATGGTGAGGTAAAGACGAAGATTTGAATAATAATCTTTTTCTTTATCTGGTTCTCCCTGGTTTTTACGCCTAGGGTTCCTGCCTTCTTCGTGTCTCGGAACTTAGTCCAGTGACAGCCACAGACTATGGGCCCATTCTCCTCTACCACCCATGACCATCACAGAAAGTTCCCCACAATTCTGTTAGGTCAAGGAGATGCTCTTATCCAAGCCCCTTTGTTCCAGGCCTTGTAATCAGGGGAAGCTGTCATGGTCATTGCAGTTTGTAAAGGACGGCTCTATACAAATGGGACTGCTGGCACTCTGACCACAGCCATGAAGTCAGGTCCCAGATGCGATTCACAGCTGCTCCCTCCGACCTGACCACAGTTCACATGGCAACTGGGGAGCCCGGCAGCACAGCCAACCCACTCTCAGCAGCCCATTGGTGAAGCTTATTCCCCTGGGATTACAGAGACTTCTGCAAGACTCATTTTGCCCTGCAGAGTAAGGAAAAGAAAAATGCGACATACTGACTTGCTTGTTAGAAATGAAAGACTTTCCGTTGAGCAGAGCCATTTGCTTATGAATAGCGATGTAAATTCATTCAGCAGCTGGAGCCCCTGCAGCCCGAGCAGGGGTTGGGGGAGACGCTATCTGGGCCTGTGTCATCTTGGCAGATGGGAGGATGTAAGGACGCATGCTCAGCAGTTGTGTGATCGAAACTGTCAAACACAAATGTGTGGGAGACATAAGGGATTGTAAAGAACTTCTAGACTGAAAACATTGCAACACCATAAAATGAGCAACAGGTTAAGAAGATGATTCAGGGGCAGCGCCTGTGGCTCAAAGAAGTAGGGTGCCAGCCCCATATGCCAAAGGCGGTGGGTTCAAACCCAGCCCCAGCCAAGAAAACAGCAAAAAATAAATAAAAAAAAAAAAAGAAGATGATTTAGATTGTGTCCCTCAAGGTCTGGACGTGAAGGTGGAAAGAACAAGCCCCTGAAACAGCCCACAAAGCGAAGCAGGCCAAGGAAACGGATGAGGAAGACGAGGTGTTCAAACAGAAACAAAAAGGGGAGCAGAAAAAACTCTAGGAGGGGCCCCCTGACCACAGGTGGAATTAAGAAGTGTGGCAAAAAGTAAGCTGTTCCTTGTGCCTGAGACGGTGGTTTGCCTTGATTCCTATTTAAATATCTGTAGTCTCTGCCATAACATCTTTCACCACCTACAACTAAAATGAAGTGTTGTCTTAGAGCCTATTGGGCATTTAAGAATAAACGTCGGTTAAAAAAAATAGATAATTGCGTCCCTCTGAATCTTTAAGAATTAAGGGTCTCTGTTTGTCCTCCATGAAGAAATAACACTAGTCTACCTAAGACATCTGTTTTTGCATCACAGCTTTCCTCATTGCTCCTTCTCTGGGCTTTTCATTTAGAGCCTCTGGATTTTATCAAACATGTCCCCAGAAAATTATGACAACCACAAGAAAACAAGTCTAAAATGTCCAGAGGCAGAAACTAGTCTCTGGAAAATTATCCTATTCATCAGCTGGGTAAAATTCCAAGAGGAAGATTCAGTTCTCACTGGTGCTTAGTCAAAAGGGAAGGGTCCCTCAGTGTATAGTGAATAATGTACCATATACAGAAATAAATGCCCCAGGATTATGTATCTATCTTTTGGGGATACAGTACCAGTGAATGTGAACTTATTTGGAAATAGGGTCTCTGGAGATATAATTAAGATATAAATTAAGAGAAGGTCATGGTGAAGTAGAGTGCCTCCCAATCAGATGACCAGTGCGGCCTTATAAAAAGAGGGAAATTTGTACACAGACACACCTGGAGAATGCGATGGGATGACAAGCTGAGATTGGAATAGTGGGGCTGCAAGCCAAGGAATGCCAGAGATGAACGGCTGCACCAGAAGCAAGGAGGAGGTGAGGAAGGAGTCCACCAGGAAGCATGACCCTACCAACTCCCTGATTTTGGCTTTCTAAACTTCATAACTACGAGAGAATAAATTTTTGTAGTTTTAGGTCACTTAGTTTGTGATGCTTTGTTATAGCAGCCCTAGGAAACTTTTTCCCCTTTTTTGATAGGAACCACATGAAAAAAAATATATCCCAAGTTCCTGTGTTGTAGGATATAAATCTGTAAGTAGTAAGTCCTACAAACACAAAAGTATGAAATTATAATTCATATTTTGTGTATCCCAACTGGCAATCATAACATCCATGTTAGGTAATTGCCCCAGAGAAAGCCCCTCCCCCAGAAAGGTTCCCTCCTACTTTCTACAGACGGAGATTAGCTGTTTCACTCTTAAAGTTACAGCTACCTGCTGAAAAATTTCAAATTTATGGCCTGCCCCTAATGGCTCTTCCAGCCAGAGTAGTAACTCCTTATTGGCTATTCTACCATCCCGTCACCATTCTGAGACTTCCCCTAACCATATAACTATCTATCTCTCTCTCTCTCTCCCCTCCTCTCTCCTCTTCTCTCCTCTCTCTTTCCCCTCTCTCTTTTCTTCCCCCCCTCCTTTTCTCTTCTTCTTGATGCTGCTCTGCACCATCCCTCCCTCACCAATAAAAACCTTTCATACAAGCCTTGGTGGTCTGTGAGATCTCTGCCAGTCCAGTGCTCCCCCCCCCTTTCAATGCACATTTGAATCAATCACGGTAGGGTAAAAGTTGACTTTTTTCTGTTGTTTCTATATAAAATGATATTACAAATTATTATAATATGGAGAGGCAATAAAAGAATACACAGCCAAACATTACAGGAAAAAGTATTCACAGGTGTACCACACTGTTATTGAATCAATGCATTATATTGTTTTCTTGACATTTGTGATGTTAGTGGTGTTAAAAAATAAACGTGAGTACATTTTAAAATTGTAAAGAGTTTATTTGCACAAACAGTAATTCATGAATCAGGTGGCACCAGACCCGGAGAGGTTTAGGGTTCAAACCCAGCTCTGACCAAAAACTGCAAAAAAAAAAAAAAAAAAAAGAGGAGAATTCTACTCCTCCTCCCTGTTGCAGACAAATCATCCCTTCCTGTGCCAGATAAGAGTGATAAGAACGCTGCAGCTGCCATGTCTCACAGGGTCTTCCCACCATCCAGACCTTAGTCTGAAAGAACACAGGAAGAGAAACAGCATTGGCAGCAACATTGGTGGGCCTGGAATGCATCGTCTCCCACTGGCTCTTGCCTGGATGTTTTTAGCAAAAACGTTCTTGAGGAGAAAAATACACAAATGTGTGTTGCCGGAGGAATAGTGAATGGCACACTGTCTGCCCCAGTAAAAAATCTCTACTTTTCTGAGAAGATAGAAGCAGTACCCAGAGGGAAGCATGTGGAAGCCAAAAATTAATTCCTTTTGCTCATTTTTTTAAATGGCCACTTGTTAATATGAATTGCATTTCTGTTACTTCACATAAGTTAGAAACATCATCAACAACAAAAGCCATATAGATTCCCCCTTCAAATGTCTCCATTAGTCCCTTTCACCTCTTCACAGCCATTTCCCCACTGTAGTCCACATTCCATATGATCCCCAGAAGACCCTTCCTACCCCTCAACATTCAAATTGGCCTTCCCTACTCAGGTGGAGGACAAAGGGCCTATGTTTAGACCTCTAATGTGTTAAAAAGATATTAATTATGAGACCATTAGGCTGAGACAGCACTCATTTCAGGTTGCTACTTAAGCAACCAAAACCCAGTGTAAACAGTGAAATAAAACTTAAACACAACCCATCAGAAACCACCAACTAATCTCTAAGTAGAGACTTTCTACATTAGCCTATCAAATGTATTTGTTTTGCTTCAGTGAACACCTTATAAAAGTAATCCTCTTACCCTCCCCTGCCAGAGGATGTGCTGAACCACTTGTGGTCTGGTGCTGGCCAATTCATGAATTGCTGTCTGCTCAAATAAACTCAAATAAAGGGTAATGTGCCTAAGCTTGTCTTTTAACAGACATCATGGCCAAATGAGGTTGCATGTTCCTTGTCAAAACACACTGAAATAGCAAGCTTGGGTTATTTGGGAGGTCATAGATGCTTTGGGGCCAGGCATGGTGGATTACACATCTGTAATCTTAGCATTCTGGGAGGACAATGCAGATGTATCCCTTGAGCTCTGGAGTTCAAGACCAGCATGAGCAAGAGCAAGATCCCCTCCCTACTAAAAATAATGAAACTGGCTGGGTATTGTGGCAGACACCTGTAGTCCCAGCTACTTAGGAGGCTGAGACAAGAGGATCACTTGAGCTCAGGATTTGAGGTTGCTGCGAGCTATGACATGACTGGCACTCTAGTTTGGAGCAACAGTATGAGACTCTAACTCAAAATAAAAAATGAAAATAAAAACCAAAAACACTGAAGTCTTCTCCTTCCTCTTAAACTTACCCTGAACTACTATACCTATGTCTATTTTGCACTTAGTTAATAGCAGTTTAATTTATAATTAGTTTAATTACGATATAAGAGCACAATTATATTGCATGGCCCTCTTCTAGTTACAAGCATTTAATTCATAAAAGGTAAACATTTAAACTGTAGCAGTGTGCATTGTTCTACATTTCTGTTATAAGCATTTTTTTAATACTCCCAATTAACAGCCTTGTGAGTCCCAAGCTACTCTGACCCAAATGTTCAGTAGTGGGTGGATAAAAGGGCCTGATTTTCAGTGGCACTCACACTGCTTTGTCAAAGTGAGACAGCTGAGGAATCCCCTTCTGCATCTCACTCCCCTGCCCCAGGTTATTCTGGAGTTGTGGCCGCAGCTGCCCTCTGGTCAGGAGGCTTGCTTCAGGCAGATTCTGTCTGGATCCAAGATGGTCCTACCTCTGCAAACAGCTGGACTTAATCACACCTTTGGTTTGTATTATCTTTCACTTCAGTGTAACCCTCAGTACTTTGCAAAGTACTTGTGGAACTCTTCTCCTATTTTATTCTCAAAACAGTCCCTGGAAGGGCTGAAATTCAGGCTCAAGCTCCCATAGCTGTAAACTGCAGAGCAGATTGGAATCAAGTCTCCCAACTCCAAGCTCAGTACTTTGCAAAGTGCTTCCAGAACTTTTCTCCTATTTTATTCTCAAAACAGGCCCTGGAAGGGCTGAAACTTATGCTCAAGCTCATCCCATAGTTGTAAACTGCAGAGCAGACGGGATCAAGTCTCCCAACTCCAAGCTCAATGCTCACTTACCAATATTATAACCGTAGTGATCATTTACTGAACATAGTCATGATCCCCTAACATCGGGCACACCTTCTGAGAAATTTATCATTAGGTAATTGGCTGACAGGATCAGTGCTATGGCCTCCCATACACCTCAGCGGTATGGTACAACCTACGGCACCTGGGCTACAAACCTGCAGGGTGTGTTACTCCGCTGAGTACTGCAGGCAGCTGTAACACAGTGCTAAGTATCTGTGTGTCTAAGCATAGAAAAAGGTATAATAAGCACATAATATCTTAGGGGACCTCTGGTGTATATGCGGTGCAGTCTGTTATGCAGTACCTAACTGTACTTAGTTTGTGCCATGCACAGCTCTCACCACTAACTCCTTTACTCTTCATATCAACCCAAGAAGATAAGTTCTTGGGTCAGCTTGAGTTCTTCAGGAGAAAATCTGAGACCAGGATTCAAGAGCAAGCTGTCTATTTGGAAGGTGATCTTAGAAAGCAGCCTGAGGAGTAGGAAGCGAGACAGGGAAGGGGAAGCTGACAAATGGCGCCAGTTAGCACTGCAGGGATTGCGGCTTACTCCTGTCCAGAGATCTCTAGAGCCAGCATAGAACACGGTTTACTCCCCTGAGAGAGCTGGGCTTCTTCCACACCAGTCCCGTGGGGGGTCGCTGGGAGGAGGCGCTGTGGTGCTAGTAGGAACAGGGAGGGTGGCTGGGCAGGCAGAGCAGCGACCACAGCCAGGATGCACCTGGAGCCGCGAAGTCAGGCAGGGGGATGCGGAAGGGATGGAGGCGCTGGATGCTGGCTGAGTCTACTACAGCGCTACGGTGAGCCGCGTCAGATGTTTAGAAATGAGGAAACAGAGGCCAGAGAGTTCATGCCTCTCGCGCAGGCTCACTCAGACAGATTTAAGCAGCCCGATGGAAAGCCTGTGCTCCAGCCAGCCCCTGCCTCTCACCACCTGGCACTGCCTTTCTACTCATGCCGGAGGCATTCCCAGGGCCTTTAGTTTCCACCCTGGGGCCACTCCCTGAGCCCACATGGTCCTCTGTCTATGGACAGCCCCCTTCCACTGCATGACTGCGCTGAAGCAGTGGTTCAATTCTGCAGGCATCACAATCCCCTGGGGGGCTGCCAGATCTCAGACCGAGTGTCCATCTGGAAGAACACCACGCACCGGTGACCACGGCCGGGGGAGGGCCCCAAACACTTCTGCTCATTGGTCTCGCATCGGAGTCGCCAAGGAAAACAGAAAACAGTCATGCACTGGTTGGGGCACGGCTTCACTAGGTAGCCAAGACTCGGCAGTGAGCCTCCGTGGAGACGGCACTTTACCTACGCGCACTCCTCGCCCCAGAGGAGGACCCCACGGTTCCTCTGGGGAGTCTGAAACACTGAAAGCGGAGCGTGTGCCCGAGGGCCATGGACACCACCCGCTCACTGAGTCTGCGAGGCATTCCTGCACAGGCTGTGTCTACTGTACCTCTTGGCGAGGAAGTGCCCAGGCCAATGTCCACCGTAGAGGCCCAGAGTGGGATAGGGCCGTGCTCTCAGGACCGCCTTCCCAGCGCTTTCCAATTCCCTGCGCCCAGGACCACACTGCGGGTCCCTTTGCCCCACACTTAGAAGCATGACTGATGTCCTCTCACTCACACCAGGGATTTGGGGAGGAGGGTCTTAGAAGCAGAGACCCTGAAGGTGAACAGGAGGACGTCCTGGATTTAGATCTTTTCACCAAGGAGGAAACCGTACCCAGATGGCCACTTCTGAAATTCCCAGCTCCCTCCCTGCCTCCCTGGGGCCTGGCCTGGAGGGGAACAGGAGCAGGAAAGGACTAAGCCTCCAAGGAGAGGCTTAAGCCACCCCCTGAGGTGAGCCCCCCAGCTGGGCACATTCCCCTCCGAAGCCCAGGGACAGAAGCCAGCTGTGCTGTCAGCCAGGACAGAGGCACCTTAACCAGCCTCCTTGGTACCCACAAGGAAGAGAGTTGAAGAGGAGAATGAGAGGCTTTCAGGAAAGCTGGGGTGGCTGGGCAGCATTCTGCTGGTGTATTCACCCACACTTCCCTGTAGTTACATGCTCTTTAAGCAAAGAGCCAATTCAGTTAGCTGAGGGTTTTTTTTAAAAACAGTTAAACATTATTTAGTTCTGCATAGACTGAACAGCCAGTTGATTAAATTTCTCATTTTTCAATAAATTTGGATATTGAAAATATCAGTTGTGATTCAAAGATACTGAATCACAGGCGTCTACTAGCCTGTTTCCCCGAAAATAAGACATCCTCCGAAAATAAGACCTACTTACAGGAAAGGAAGATGTCCCCTGAAAATAAGACCTAGCGCATCTTTGGGAGCACACCTTAAAATAAGCCACTGTCTTATTTTTGAGGAATAAGGGTATGTGCTGGGCACAAAGGCCAGGCCCTGAGCAGGCCGTCAGCAGTGAGCCTACCACCCTGCCCGCTCTGACCAATCTAAAAACTGGGGGTGTGTGTGCGTGTGTGTGTGATGTGTGCATGTACAGGAGTCAGTGTGTGTGTATGTGGGTGTGTCTGTGTGCATGTGTGTTTATGAGGGTGTGTATGTGTGATGTGTGCATGTACAGGAGTCAGTGTGTGTGTGTATGTGGGTGTGTCTGTGTGCATGTGTGTGTATGAGGGTGTACATGTGTGATGTGTGTATGAGTGTGCACATGTGATGTATGGGTGTGTGTATGTGTCGGAGTGAGTGTGTGGGTGTGCATGTATGGAGTGTATGAGTGTGTGTGAGTGTGCTCACGCGCACTCTTTGTTATCCCGGGATGCACAGCCTTCACCCTTCTTTTTCTCCCACTATCCACATTCCTTTAACATCCTTGAGCACGTTCGCATGTCTGGCCTCCTAGAAACACGCACCAGCGCACCTGTGCACAACAAATGCTGCTGCCCAAACTGTCAGCTTAACTTGTTTCCTTGGGCTCTAGCAGGGTGTTGAATTACCTACCAACGGGTGTGCTCAGCAGAGATCTTGTAAGCAGTTGAATAGGTGGAGGTGAAAATCAGTCTGGGGATGCTCAAAAAGATGAATTTGTATAGACTGGGATGGGAAGGGAAAGGCGCAGCGGGAAATGGTTTAGCAGTTGGCTGTCGTTTTTATTGGGCGACAGCGCCCTCTCTTGTTTCCTTTGAGGAAAACAAGAAACATTTTCGTTGAGAGCTTCCAAAGTCCTGGCAAGAAAATGCTAAGTTTGCTTTCAGGCATTTGTCAGAGAATTTGTCTGCAGGGTGCCTTCTTCATGACCCCACACATGTGACAGCTGCCTCGTGGCACCAGCCTGCCTTCCCACGTCTGCGATTCTCAGGCTGCTCCGAAGTCCCTCAGCCCAGGAGCTCCCCACCTCCCTCCCCAGCCAGGACTGTTCCTCTCCTTCCCCCACCGATGTCATGACCTTCCTTCCTGCTGACCCTCATCTTCTCAAGAAGGTGGTCCAAGGCTTTGGACTTCTGTGAGTTTTTGAAGAAATTAACCTGTAGGAATTTATGGATACAAACAAGAAAAAGCCTTTCCCAGCTCCATTATCCTTTGAAAGATATTAAAGGTCATCTCCTTAAAACAAAGACACCAGCCTTTATTGTCTGGCCTAAGACTCTGAATAGGGAACGGATTTGAGGGTCATACACCAGGGAGGGAAGTATCACACATCTTAGACCATACATCACTACAGAGTGATGGGGCATGAACAATCTCAGAAAATATCTTTAGAGTCAGAGACTTCTCTTTCATAAAGCATCTGTGGTATCACCCTAGGAGAGTTCACTGTGTTCTTTGATACATCATCATGACACTGTGATATTGTTAAACACAACCAAGTTCATTGCCTGCTGCTTAAGAGGAAGCCAATACACTGAGACTGTAGATGTTGCAGCAGAGAAAGAGTTTTATTTTTCAGGGCAGTGGGTGCGGAGATGGGATTAATTTCTCAAGTCCATCTTCCTGAGAATTTGGGGACTAAGGTTTTGAAAGATGGTTTGGTGAACAAAGGACTAGGGAATTGGATCTGCTGAACTTATAGAGTTGGGATGCAAGAATTATCTTCCCAGCTGGGAGTTTTCCTTGGCAGGGGGTCTCAAGGTTGTTGGATCTGTTTCCATGCCTTTCCAGAATGCAGGGTCTGAAAAGTACCTCAAAGACTAGGGTCAAGCTTCACAAAGGCAATGTTATCTATGAATGTAATGAGGAAAGTCACAAATCTTGCACCTGTCAGAGAAGGCAGTGCCGTTTACCAGTTACAGCAGGAAGGAAGTTATGGAACAATGGCTGGTTAACTTCTGCGTATCTCTATGCTTTTATCAAAATCAAGCTTTAATGACTATTCATACCTTATGGCTTTTTATTGTTTGAATTATGTGCAGTTTCGATAAGTATTCAGGAAATAAACCCAGTTTTACCAAATTCTCTCTCATTAAGTGAAATCCTTCTGCAATTCATAACTCAACTAAACTCCAGATGAAATGACTGAGCACCTTGCCTGAATTAGAAGCTGAAGCTTTAAAAGATTAGGTTATAAAAAATTCCTTTTAACCTCAAGATTCCACAGGCTCTGCCTGGCTAGATAGCAGCAGCTGAGCTTCCTCCACACAGGACACTGTGCAGATGGGCCCTTGCTGGGGCATGTGAATCAAGGACACAAGTCCCTACAATGCCGAGGTCTTTCTTTTTAACATCCACCTGAAATTTTTCTCATTAACATCCACTTGAAATTTCTCTCCATGCCTTCCCACTTCCCTAGCAAATTCCAACCTGAGTAGCTTGGACGATGTCCCTAAATCCTACAATAGAAACCAGCACAGTAGTGCCAATTCTAACTTGCAGTGAATGTGGAGCCTTCTTAACAATCTCTCTGTTTTCCAGAGCTTCTCTCACTCTCCACGAGGCTCTCATAAACGTTTTCTCATTGGATATTAGCAATTCCCCTGGGAAGGAAGAGGATTGACTATCATCATATCATCATCACCATCCTCATCATCTCATCATTCCCAATTCACAGTTGACAGGACAGAGAGACCAAAGGATCTCCTCAAAATTGCAGACAATACTATACACATCTCTTCCTCTTCCCATTAAACAATGTCGTCATTCTCACTTTCCAGATTAAGGCGAATCAGAACAAAGTAACTTGCACAAGAATATTCTGTCAGAGTTCCGTCTTTGCGCCAATGATTTTAGGTAACAACCTTTAGCATTCACTAATTTCCATATACATTTGGGTCTATTTCTAAATAGACTTTCTTTTTTTTTTAGAGACAGAGTCTCACTTTATCAACCTTGGTAGAGTGCTGTGGTGTCACAGCTCACAGCTACTTCCAACTCCTGGGCTTAGGCAATCCTCTTGCCTTAGCCTCCCGAGTAACTGGGACTACAGGCGCCTGCCACAACGCCTGGCTATTTTTTTGTTGTTGCAGTTTGGCCGGGGCAGGGTTTGAACCTGCCACCCTCAGTATATGGGGTCGGCACCCTACCCACTGAGCCACAGGTGCCACCCCATATTTCTAAATAGATTTTCTATCCTATTTCATTGGTCTGTCTGTCCATGCATTCACTAGTATCACACAATTTTAGAGAAGCTGTATTAGATATTTTAATATTTAATATAACCCTCTACTACCACCACCCTCACTATCTTTTCTTATTTAGTATCATGTATATTTATTTTTCATATAATCTTAGTATCAGCTTGTTGAGCTACATTACAAAAACCTTCTGGCATTTTTATTGGGATTGAGATAAATTCATAAATTCACTTAAATTCACTTACGAACCAGACATAGTGGCTCATGCCTGTAATCCTAGCAATCTGGGAGGCAGAGGTGAGTGGAATGCTTGAGCTCAGGAGTTCAAGACTAGCCTTAGCAAGAGCAAGACCCCATCTCTACTAAAAAGAGAAAAATTACCCATGTGTGGTAGCAGGCACCTACAGGCCCAGATACTTGGAAGGCTGAAGCAGGATGATCACTTGAACCAGGTGTTTGAGGTTGCTGTGAGCTATGATGATGCCATGACGTTCTACCAACGGTGACAAAGTGAGACTCTTTCTCAAAAAAAAAAAAAGTACATATATACATATATGCACTCATATCATATACACATATAAATTCACTTATGGAGATGTAGCATCTTGATCAAGTTGAATCTCTTTATTCAAGAATAAGGTATGTCTTTCCATGGAATTAACTAGCCTTAATACAATTAAGACTAATTTTGTGTCATTCAGAGGAGTTTTATTATTTTGTTTATATAGATTCTGTATATTGTTAAGTTTATGTCTAAGGATTTGTATTTTTTATAGCTATTTCTCAGGAAGTTCTCCTCTAACATTATTTGTGTATATGAAAGCTATTTATTCTTTCTTATACATTTTTTATTTCAGAATAATTTTAGATTTACACAAAAGTTGCAAAGCAATGCAGAGATCCCACACATACCTCCCCCAGTTTTCCCTAGATTAACCTCGCACATTGCCACGACACATTTGTCAAAACTAAAGAAACAACATATGCACATTATTGTCAAAATTCAGACATTATTTGTATATCACTGGTCGTTCCACTGATGTTTTTCTGTTCCAGGATCCCACCCAAGGCGCCACATCCTGTTCCATGCTCAGGTTTCCTCAGTCTCCTCCAGTCCGTGAGAGTTTCTCATGTGATTGTATTTGTGTTCTATGACTTTGTAGTTTGGGGGGAAATGGGTAGAAAGATTCAAGTTAAGGGCCTGCCATTATTCTAGGGCCAGTCAGACTCTTCTAAACATAGTTTTAAGACCTGAAGACTCTGGCCTCTGACTTCCTGGTTTCTTCCCTCTGCCTCTCTCTTAACTTATAATCTCTGAAACCACATGCTTGGTGGCAAGGCAGCTTCCTGCAGCTGATTGCTGACGGTGGGCTGATTTCTATAATCTGGCAGAGAATTTTTTTTTTTTCTGAGAGAGGGTCTTATTCTGTCACCCAGACTAGACAAGTTAGAGTGCATTAACATCATCATAGCTCACTGTGACCTCAAACTCCTGGGTCCCAATGATCATCCTAGCAGAGAATTCTTTTTTTTTTTTTTTTTTTTTTTGAGACAGTCTTACTATGTCGTCCTCGGTAGAGAGCCGTGGTGTCACAGCTCACAGCAACCTCAAACTCTTGGGCTTAAGTGATTCTCTTGCCTCAACCTCCCAAGTAGCTGGGACTATAGGTGCCCACCACACACCCCACTATTTTTGCTGCTGTTGTTGTTGTAGTTGTTGTTGTTGTAGTTGTCGTTGTTGTAGTTGTCATTGTTGTTTGGTAGGCCCTGGCCAGGGTCGAACCCGCCAGCCCTAATGTATGTGGCCGGCACCCTAGCTGTTGAGCTACAGGCAGAGAATTCTTAATGGAAGATGCTAGAGCCTTCACTTCACACTATAACCTTTCAGAGGGCAGTAAGTGAAAATTTCACTAAATGCTTTCTTCTACCATAACAAAGATCAGCATGTTTTAGTCTGTATTACCTGAGTCCTCTTTACGACTTTCAATACACCATTTCTATTTTTGTGCAAAAAGTCATTTCCAGATATCAAATGCTATATTAAACAAGAAGCAAGATATAAATGTATTTCCCTCTCTTAGAAAGTAGGTCTGAAAATAAACTCTAGAGTTAGCATGACATTAAGGACCCAGGAAACTTCTGTCTTGTTGCTTTGCCAGCTTTAACAGATTCTTTCACCTCTGGGTTCAAAATGGCTCCTTGAGCTCCAGCTATCACACAACTTATCAGAAGTAATTACAAACAATGGCAGAATTTAGTCATAGTGTTATAGTTCAACCAAGTTCATTGACCACTGCTCAACAGGAAGCCAATACATCAAAACAAGAGGGGTACAGCAGAGAAAGAGTTTACTATCACAGATACCGTGTGAGGAGGAAATGGGAAGAATTTCTCACATCTGTCTCCCTGAGAATTTGGAAGAAATTTTTTTTAAGATAGTTTGGCAGGCATATGGCTAGGGAATTGAGTGGATGATTGGTGGAGGGCGAACTCATATGGTTGGGAAGCAGAGATATCTTCTCAGTTGAGAGATTTCCCTGGTAGGAGGTCCTCAAAACTATTGGATCCATTCCCACGCCTACCCACCGGTCTGGTTGATATCAGAATCTGAAAAATATTTCAAAGAACAGTCTTGGGATTTATAATAGTAGTGTTACCAATAGAAGCACAAGTCTTGGGCTTCACAGTGGCAAATTACCTACTGAAGTAGTGGGGAAGTCACAAATCTTGCACTTGGCAGGGAGGATAGTGCCATCAAGCAATAACCAGTTGCAGCAGTAAGAAAGTTAGGGAACAGGGGAGGCGGAGCAAGATGGCAGCCGAGTAACAGCTTCCTTGCATCTGGGCACCGTGAGTCTGGGGAGATGGGATTCCAGGCATCTCTGGCTGGTGGGAACTGCCTATCATCACTCCTATGAGGATACAGGGAGTCAGCGAGAGACTTCTGGACCCCAAGAGGAGGACTAAAACAGTGGAAAACTGGCAAGTGGTCGCGTCTAAATCCGCCCACAACTTGTAAGTTCAGTAGCAGCGAGACTGCAAACCAGAAAGGCCTTACCTGTGAACTGTTTTGATGTCCTTGGGCTTGGCACTGAGTTGAACTGCCTTGGGGAAGGCCTGAGCGGGAGTGCGGAGAACTTTGGCCGTTGTCTAGGGCCCCAGTCTGAGCCGCTGAGCCAGACAGAGCTAATAGTGTTTGGCGGTGGGTCACACGGAACCATTGTCAGTGATCTGCCCCAGCAAGCTCCGCCCTCAGGGTCGCAGAGCTAGAAACGGGTGGGAGCTTGTAACCCAGCAACCAAGTAGCCTAAGGGTGGGGTCTGAGCCGCCTTGCAGCCCTAACCCTCAGGGGCAGAGTGAGACCAGTTTTGGCACACTGGGTAAGTGGATAGCCACTTCAGCAGTGATTCCAGCGAGAAAGCTGGGAAAGGTTCTGCTCAGCAAGTTTACAAGTTCAAAGTGCCTTTTAAGTGGGCTGAAGAGAGATTTAGGGTGTCTACCTGCTGGGGTTTGAGAAATCAGCAGCCTCCAGTCGTATCAGAACTGTGACTAACATTTCATACCCCAGAAGACCACGTGTTGCCCAGACAATATTCAATAACATATACAACCTGCTTTGTTTTTGGTTGTGTATTTTTTTCTTTTTTTTTGTTTGTTTGTTTTTTTGTTTGTTTGTTTATTTTGACGTTGTTGATGTTCTTTTGTTTTTTAATTTCAATCTTTTCCACACAGATCCCTTTTCTTTCTCAATTTTTCTAGTTTAATTATAATTTCCCATTGCTGCCTTTTTTAATAACTACAACTTCATTTTTGCTAGTGTTTCTACCGCTATCATTTGGTTTTTCACCCAATTGTATCCCCGTAAAGTTTTCTGTTTGCTTGTTTTGGTTTGATTTATAGCATTTTTGTCTTTCCTCTCTACTTGGTGGAGGTGGGGTACTGTGTCTGATCAGTTTAGCAAAGAGCTGATGACCTCAAGGGAACCACCCAACTGGGCACTCCCAGAAGGTGGGGTTTTTTAAGGTTGTGTCAAAGTACCCTACTGTACACCTATACTGCCCTGTCTCCCTCTTTCTGTACCTCTCTTCTTTTTGTCAATACTCCTTATCCCCACCCCCTCTCCTTTCTCTATCTTTCTTTTTTTTCTTATCACTTGGTCCTCCTTTCTTTCATCCCTTTTTTGCTCCTCAACCTTCTCACCCTCTGGTCCTGTAACCCTTAGTCCACAGGCACAAGAACTTAAAGAGCAAGAGGAAGTGAAAGGAAAATTAGGGCAAGGAAACAGATAAAAGAAATCACTCATGAGGAAGAATCAGCAGAAAACTCCAGGCAACATGAAGAACCAGCCCAGAACAACCCCGCCAAGGGACCATGAGGTAGCTACTGCAGAGGATTCCACCTATACAGAAATGTTAGGAATGACAGAAAGGGAATTTAGAATACACATGTTGAAAACAATGAAAGAAATGATGGAAACAATGAAGGAAACTGCTAATAAAGTGGAAAATAACCAAAAGGAAATCCAAAAACAGAATCAAATCAGAGATGAACGATATGAAGAATATAAAAAGGATATAGCAGAGCTGAAGGAAATGAAACAGTCAATCAGGGAACTTAAAGATGCAATGGAAAGTATCAGCAACAGGTTAGACCATGCAGAAGAAAGAATTTCAGAGGTAGAAGACAAAGTTTTTGAGATAACTCAGATAGTAAAAGAGGCAGAAAAGAAGAGAGAGAAAGCAGAACGTTCACTGTCAGAATTATGGGACTTTATGAAGCGTTCCAACATACCAGTTATAGGAATTCCAGAAGGGGAAGAAGAATGCCCCAGAGAAATGGAAGCCATACTAGAGAATATTATAAAAGAAAATTTCCCAAACATCATCAAAGATTCTGACAAACTGTTTTCAGAGGGATATCGGACCCCAGGTCGCCTCAACTCTAACCGAGCTTCTCCAAGACACATTGTGATGAACCTGTCCAAAATCAAGACAAAAGAAAAGATTCTGCAAGCTGCCAGGAGTAAGCACCAGTTGACCTACAGGGGCAAATCCATCAGAGTGACCGCAGACTTCTCTAATGAAACTTTCCAAGCAAGAAGACAATGGTCATCTACCTTTTATCTACTTAAACAGAACAATTTTCAGCCCAGAATTCTGTACCCTGCTAAGCTAAGCTTCAAAATTGACGGAGAAATTAAATCATTAACGGATATACAAACATTGAGGAAATTCGCCACAAGACCAGCTCTACAGGAAATACTTCAACCTGTTCTGCACACTGACCACCACAATGGATCAGCAGCAAAGTAAGAACTCAGAAATCAAAGGACAGAACCTAACCTCCACACTGATGCAAAAGATAAAACTAGGCAATGGACTCTCACCAAATAAGACGAATACAATACTACCACACTTATCAATTATCTCCATAAATGTTAATGGCTTGAATTCCCTACTGAAGAGACATAGATTGGTTGACTGGATTAAAAAACACAAGCTGCCGCGCCCACGGCATATAGCCGTAGTGAGGCAGTGCTGTCCGCGTTATAGAACGACGGGAAGGTGGTTTGTGCTCCCCGGAGCTTTGCCCCCAGTGCCCCCAGTATGCACAGCATCAGAAATGTTGCCTAGCATGCTCAGTTACCCGCTTAAGTTTAAAGATTGTGGCGTCTACTCATGTGTTTGTCATCCTGTACCAGAAGTCTGTTTGTTCTAATAAATTGTCAATATGTGCTTTCCTAAGAATGAGCACAATGCACTACTAATCCAGATAGAGCACAGCCTTGTGAGCTGCTAGACTCAGTGGCACCAACAATGAGCACATAAAGATGTTTTCCCACCAGTGAGCTAAGATGATAAGCCCAAGGACATGAAATACAAATTATCTACATAAGTTACAAAGTCACTGAAACACATCCACCCACCATAAAGTCCTGTTCAGAACATCTTGTTTCACCAACTGTCACGCATAATAAAAATCAATAGGAAAAATAATACTTGTCAAGGAATTTACTCTAAATCAAAATTATAATTATCAATAACAATAAGATCAAATAGTAAATGTAGAATTAGTCAAGCATTAACATAAAGAAGATGTCAAGCTGTTCTAAAAAGATAATAAGAAACTGAGATAGGAGGAAGCGGGCAGAGTTGACTAATAACCGCCACCCTCCGAAAACGGAACGTTAAAACATAACAATGCATGATAAATCACACTTGTAAACGCAAAGATAACCCGCGCACGTAAGCAAAAAAATTACATTATGTAAGCTCTGTAAAAATGTATAAATACCAACATGTGTACCCAGTAAATTTACAGCTGCACACTTTAACCCGTAGTGTGTGTCAGTCTGTCATTTCTTCGCCGATCTCTCGACCTTCCTCGTTCCTTCTCCCTGCACTCCCTCGGACTGAAGGCCACCGACAGGGCGGTCCGTTGCAGGTGGCGCCTCGAACAGGGACCTGAAGGACAGGTAATCTTCTCTCTCTTTCTTTCTTTTTCAAGGTTGAGGGCGGCTCTCACCAGGGAACTGCAGTCCCGCCGGTAAAGGCTGACCGGTTAAGTGTGAGCAATCAGCAGGTACCATGGGGCACGCATTAACCAAAGATATTAAAGCATGCATGGATGCCTCACCAGCGATAGTCCAAGGTATGGCCTATGCTGCAGCAATGCAAGGACAGAAATTCAGCGCCTATGTTAAAAATACCTTCAATAAGGGAAGTAAGGGGCCGAGAGCTCCTGCTGACACTTGCTACAATTGTGGCAAGCCAGGACATATGCAGAAGGACTGTAAACAGTCCCATGCCAATAAGCCGAGGGGGGAACCGCCCGGCTTATGCCCTCGTTGTAAAAAGGGGCGACATTGGAGAAATGAATGTAAATCAAAATTTCATAAGGATGGAACCCCCTTGAATGACAAGGGAGACACTGATCCTGAGGATCAGGAAATGAGAAAATCAAAAAACTAGAGAGGGGGCGTTCTCCCAACCCTGACCCCAAGGAAAATCGTGCTGCACTGCAGGGCATGCAGCAACCATCCACTTTAAATCCTCAGGCACCTAAATTTACTATTCATGATCTGTCACGGGGCACTCCTGGAAGTGCAGGTTTAAATTTAGCAAGTGAAAAGAATGTCTTATTATCCAAATGGGACGGTGTTACTTTAATCCCCACTGCAATGAAAGGGCAACTTTTGCCTGGAACAGTTGGAATTATAATTAGTAGAAGTTCAAATTATACTAAAAACTTTGAAGTTATTCCAGGAGTAGTTAACTCAAATTCGAAAAAGACAACACAGAAGGAGGCGCCAGCGGCTGCTGCAAGATCTCACCCGCCGCTTGGAGAAAATGAAAGTACACTCGCCAATAGCGAACAAAACCACCGGACGCATTTCCACTGGCTCCAAGACGGCTGAAAAAGCCCAGCGGGGAAGGAAGCTGGGGGCCCCCCTGCCCTTCGTGGGGCGGGCCTGCCTCCCAAGTGTTACAGCCCCCAGACAGCAGCATTGACAGAATCCCAAGGGTGAGATTTAGAACCTTTATTATTGACCCTTTGCCACTAGTAATTTGTATAAATAAGAAAAATATTTTTACAAACTGAATCTTTGTCAACGGATAAAATTCTTACCTTTTAAACCTTCTAATTATCAGTTTAGCTGAGTGAATAAGCAACTTCATAGTAAACTGAGATCCTGTTTAGTGGAAAGTGAGTTTTTGAGAGTAAGAAAAATTAAACAGAAAGGAGAATGACATTGTGTAAAGAAAGAATCTTGTGTGATAAATTTTGTCCTGAAACAGAATAGTTATGTAAGAAAGTAAAAGGCAGGGCAAAAGTTCAAGAAAGTTTAGAATGTTTGTAGATGGTCTGTGCAGGTTAAATGAAACTCATAAAAGAGAATTTATGAAAGAATTTACATGTGATCCAGTTAACTATGTATTTCCTTTAAAATCTTTTAACTTGTAAAAATAACTAATTGTATTGCGTCCTTTAATATTCAACATGATAAACAAGTAAATGTTATGTTAATTATAAAAAAACCTTCTTATGTAATGTTACCTGTAGATCTACAAAGCAATCCATAATATGATAATACAGCATTACAAGTATTAAAAACACTTAATGAATTAATTAGACCTAAAAGATTTGTAACAGCTTTAATTTTAGACATTGCAGCTTTAATTTCTATAATCACTACTTTTGCTGTAGCTACTACAGCTTTAGTGCAACAAATGCATACAACATACTATGTCAATACTCTTAGCAATAATATAACTTTAACATTAATGACACAAGCTAATATAGATAATAAGCTTAAAACTAAATTAAATGTGTTAAAAAAGGTAGTCTTAACTTTAGGTCAGAATATTAAGTACATACAACAGAAACTACAAACAAAATGTCACTCAGCATTTCAAGCCATTTACATTACACCTTTACCATATAATGTATCTAACTCATGGAACAAAGTACAAACACATCTTCAAAGTGTCTAGAGAGACAATAATATAACACATAATTTACACAGCTTACAACAAGATATTACAGCCATGAGTCAAGCTCATTTACCAATAACTTCTCTTAACACATTGGCTCAATCTTTAACTAATGGGTTTAAAGCACTCAATCCTCTTAACTGGATCCAGTATATTGTGCTCATAACCATTATTAGTTGTTTGTCATTTTGTGTTGTGTTGTTGTTACCATGTCTCATACGGTATCTGTTTTCCTCTATTAACTCTATACGCCAAGAAATCTTTAAACTACAGTTTAAAAACAAAAAAGGGGGAAATGCCACGCCCACGGCATATAGCCGTAGTGAGGCAGTGCTGTCCGCGTTATAGAACGACGGGAAGGTGGTTTGTGCTCCCCGGAGCTTTGCCCCCAGCGCCCCCAGTATGCACAGCATCAGAAATGTTGCCTAGCATGCTCAGTTACCCGCTTAAGTTTAAAGATTGTGGCGTCTACTCATGTGTTTGTCATCCTGTACCAGAAGTCTGTTTGTTCTAATAAATTGTCAATATGTGCTTTCCTAAGAATGAGCACAATGCACTACTAATCCAGATAGAGCACAGCCTTGTGAGCTGCTAGACTCAGTGACACCAACAATGAGCACATAAAGATGTTTTCCCACCAGTGAGCTAAGACGATAAGCCCAAGGACATGAAATACAAATTATCTACATAAGTTACAAAGTCACTGAAACACATCCACCCACCATAAAGTCCTGTTCAGAACATCTTGTTTCACCAATTGTCACACATAATAAAAATCAATAGGAAAAATAATACTTGTCAAAGAATTTACTCTAAATCAAAATTATAATTATCAATACAAATAAGATCAAATAGTAAATGTAAAATTAGTCAAGCATTAAACATAAAGAAGATGTCAAGCTGTTCTAAAAAGATAATAAGAAACTGAGATAAGAGAAAGCAGACAGAGTTGACTAATAACCGCCACCCTCCGGAAGCGGAACGTTAAAACATAACAATGCATGATAAATTACACTTGTAAACACAAAGATAACCCGCGCACGTAAGCAAAAAAATTACATTATGTAAGCTCTGTAAAAATGTATAAATACCAACATGTGTACCCAGTAAATTTACAGCTGCACACTTTAACCCGTAGTGTGTGTCAGTCTGTCATTTCTTCGCCGATCTCTCGACCTTCCTCGTTCCTTCTCCCTGCACTCCCTCGGACTGAAGGCCACCGACAGGGCGGTCCGTTGCAACAAGCCATCCATTTGCTGTCTGCAAGAAACACACCTGGCTTCAAAAGACAAATTAAAGCTCTGAGTCAAGGGTTGGAAGACAATTTTTCAGGCAAATGGAATTCAGAAGAAAAGAGGAGTTGCAATCTTATTTTCAGATACATGTGGATTTAAAGCAACTAAAGTCAAAAAAGACAAAGATGGTCACTTTATATTGGTCAAGGGAAAACTACAACAAGAAGACATTTCAATTCTAAATATTTATGCACCCAATTTAAATGCTCCCAGATTCTTGAAGCAGACCTTACTCAGTCTGAGCAATATGATATCTGATAATACCATCATAACAGGGGACTTTAACACACCTCTTACAGAGCTGGACAGATCCTCTAAACAGAAATTAAACAAAGATATAAGAGATTTAAATGAGACCTTAGAACAACTATGCTTGATAGACGCATATAGAACACTCCACCCCAAAGACAAAGAATATACATTCTTCTCATCACCCTATGGAACATTCTCCAAAATCGATCATATCCTGGGACACAAAACAAATATCAACAGAATCAAAAGAATTGAAATTTTACCTTGTATCTTTTCAGACCATAAGGCACTAAAGGTGGAACTCAACTCTAACAAAAATGCTTGACCCCACGCAAAGGCATGGAAATTAAACAACCTTCTGTTGAATAACAGATGGGTGCAGGAAGAAATAAAACAGGAAATCATTAACTTCCTTGAGCATAACAACAATGAAGACACAAGCTACCAAAACCTGTGGGATACTGCAAAAGCAGTTTGGAGAGGAAAATTCATCGCTTTAGATGCCTACATTTGAAAAACAGAAAGAGAGCACATCAACAATCTCACAAGAGATCTTATGGAATTGGAAAAAGAAGAACAATCTAAGCCTAAACTCAGTAGAAGAAAAGAAATATCCAAAATCAAATCAGAGATCAATGAAATTGAAAACAAAAGAATCATTCAGAAAATTAATGAAACAAGGAGTTGGTTTTCTGAAAAAATAAATAAAATAGATAAACCATTGGCCAGACTAACTAGAATTAGAAAAGTAAAATCTCTAGTAACCTCAATCAGAAATGATAAAGGGGAAATAAAAACTGATCCCACAGAGATACAAGAGATCATCTCTGAATACTACCAGAAACTCTATGCCCAGAAATTTGACAATGTGAAGGAAATGGATCAATATTTGGAATCACACCCTCTCCCTAGACTTAGCCAGGAAGAAATAGAGCTCCTGAACAGACCAATTTCAAGCACTGAGATCAAAGAAACAATAAAAAAGCTTCCAACTAAAAAATGCCCTGGTCCAGATGGCTTCACTCCAGAATTCTATCAAACCTTCAAGGAAGAGCTTATTCCTGTACTGCAGAAATTATTCCAAAAAACTGAGGAAGAAGGAATCTTCCCCAACACATTCTATGAAGCAAACATCAACCTGTTACCAAAACCAGGAAAAGACCCAAACAAAAAGGAGAATTTCAGACCAATCTCACTCATGAATATAGATGCAAAAATTCTCAACAAAATCCTAGCCAATAGATTACAGCTTATCATCAAAAAAGTCATTCATCATGATCAAGTAGGCTTCATCCCAGGGATGCAAGGCTGGTTTAACATACGCAAGTCCATAAACGTTATCCACCATATTAACAGAGGCAAAAATAAAGATCACATGATCCTCTCAATAGATGCGGAAAAAGCATTTGATAAAATCCAGCATCCTTTTCTAATTAGAACACTGAAGAGTATAGGCATAGGTGGCACATTTCTAAAACTGATTGAAGCTATCTATGACAAACCCACAGCCAATATTTTACTAAATGTTGTAAAACTGAAAGCTTTTCCTCTTACAACTGGAACCAGACAAGGTTGTCCTCTGTCACCTTTACTATTCAACATAGTGCTGGAAGTTCTAGCCAATACAATTAGGCAAGACAAGGAAATCAAGGGAATCCAAATGGGAGCAGAGGAGGTCAAACTCTCCCTCTTTGCTGATGACATGATCTTATACTTAGAGAACCCCAAAGACTCAACCACAAGACTCCTAGAAGTCATCAAAAAATACAGTAATGTTTCAGGATATAAAATCAATGTCCACAAGTCAGTAGCCTTTGTGTACACCAATAACAGTCAAGATGAGAAGCTAATTAAGGACACAACTCCCTTCACCATAGTTTCAAAGAAAATGAAATACCTAGGAATATACCTAACGAAGGAGGTGAAGGACCTCTAAAAGAAAACTATGAACTCCTCAGAAAGGAAATAGCAGAGGATATTAACAAATGGAAGAACATACCATGCTCATGGATGGGAAGAATCAACATTGTTAAAATGTCTATATTTCCCAAAGCAATCTACCTATTCAATGCCATTCCTATCAAAGTACCTACATCGTACTTTCAAGATTTGGAAAAAATGATTCTGCATTTTGTATGGAACCGGAAAAAACCCCGTATAGCTAAGGCAGTTCTTAGTAACAAAAATAAAGCTGGGGGCATCAGCATACCAGATTTTAGTCTGTACTACAAAGCCATAGTGGTCAAGACAGCATGGTACTGGCACAAAAACAGAGACATAGACACTTGGAATCGAATTGAACACCAAGAAATGAAACTAACATCTTACAACCACCTAATCTTCGATAAACCAAACAAGAACTTACCTTGGGGGAAAGTCTCCCTATTCAATAAATGGTGTTGGGAGAACTGGTTGTCTACATGTAAAAGACTGAAACTGGACCCACACCTTTCCCCACTCACAAAAATTGACTCAAGATGGATAAAGGACTTAAATTTAAGGCATGAAACAATAAAAATCCTCCAAGAAAGCATAGGAAAAACACTGGAAGATATTGGCCTGGGGGAAGACTTCATGAAGAAGACTGCCATGGCAATTGCAACAACAACAAAAATAAACAAATGGGACTTCATTAAACTGAAAAGCTTCTGTACAGCTAAGGAGACAATAACCAAAGCAAAGAGACAACCCACACAATGGGAAAGGATATTTGCATATTTTCAATCAGACAAAAGCTTGATAACCAGGATCTATAGAGAACTCAAATTAATCCACATGAAAAAAGCCAACAATCCCTTATATCAATGGGCAAGAGACATGAATAGAACTTTCTCTAAAGACGACAGACGAATGGCTAACAAACATATGAAAAAATGTTCATCATCTCTATATATTAGAGAAATGCAAATCAAAACATCCCTGAGATATCATCTAACCCCAGTGAGAATGGCCCACATCACAAAATCTCAAAACTGCAGATGCTGGCGTGGATGTGGAGAGAAGGGAACACTTTTACACTGCTGGTGGGACTGCAAACTAGTACAACCTTTCTGGAAGGAAGTATGGAGAAACCTCAAAGCACTCAACCTAGACCTCCCATTCGATCCTGCAATCCCATTAACTGGGCATCTACCCAGAAGGAAAAACATCCTTTTATCATAAGGACACTTGTACTAGACTGTTTATTGGAGCTCAATTTACAATCGCCAAAATGTGGAAACAGCCTAAATGCCCACCAACCCAGGAATGGATTAACAAGCTGTAGTATATGTATACCATGGAATACTATTCAGCCATTAAAAAAAATGGAGACTTTACATCCTTCGTATTAACCTGGATGGAAGTGGAAGACATTATTCTTAGTAAAGCATCACAAGAATGGAGAAGCATGAATCCTATGTGTCGCGGACCGCCGGTCGATGGGCCTCAGTCCGAGGGTGCTTAGGGTGAACGGTACAGGTTGGTTGAAAAGGTCGACGCAGGATGAAATGACAAACTGCCACACACCACGAGTGATGAAGAAAGCAGCTGTAAATTTTATTGAGTTCAGAAGTTGGTATTTATACATTTTCTTTCCAGGGTTCAAACAATGTAATCGTTATTTTGCTTATGCTTGTAAATTATCTTTGTGTCTCCATATGTGGTTTATCATGCATTACATGTTTTCAAGGTTTTTGCTCTAGGGAGGGAGGTGGTTTTATCAGTAACACCTGGTTACTTCCCCTTATCTAGGAATGTCAAGGCTTGTGACTTCTCTTAGCTCTGTAATTGTTCTCAGTTTCTTATGATCTCTTTTAAAAACAGCTGAACATATTCTTTTATGTATAATGCTTGACTACTTCTATATATATTTTCTATGTATTTTTACTCTAATTAGTAACTATATTTTGATTCATTGTTTGTTAAACATTAAACTACTCTATTGATTTGTGTTACATATGAAAATTAGTGAAGTAAGATGTTTTTCTAAGTAAAGTTTTACTGCAGGAGGTGATAGTGTATGTCATGTTGGAACATCTTGTTTGCCGTGCCTGCATTGTCTCAAGTCAGTGACATTTATGGTAGGGACGTGCTGTTGTGCAGGCTCTCTTGGAGCCACTGAGTTCGGCACAGCCATTCTTGCTGTGTTTAATTGTGGATCAGTAAGTCATCATGTTTATTCTTAGTTTCACAAAACAAGCAGGCATTCAACTGAACAGACAGGTTTCAGAGCAAAGGTTTTTTAGGCTTTTATGCCGCACCTCGTGAGTCATTACGTTCAACAAAAGGCATGCTAGGCAACTTATGCGCTGCTGTCGCAAACCAGGGGTGCTGGGGGTTTCGCTCCGGGGAGCACATACCACCTACTCACGCATTTTATAATGCGGACAGCGCCACTTCACCCCGGCTAGATGCCGGGGGTGCGGCACCTATGTACTCAATCTTGATATGAGGACAATTAATGACAATTAAGGTCATGGGGGGGAAGCAGAAAGAGGGATGGAGGGAGGGGATGGGGCCTTAGTGTGTGTCACACTTTATGGGGGCAAGACATGATTGCAAGAGGGACTTTACCTAACAATTGTAATCAGTGTAACTGGCTTATTGTACCCTCAATGAATCCCCAACAATAAAAAAAAAAAAAAGAAAGAAAGTTAGGGAACAATGACTGGTAAACTGGTAATATCTACGCTTTTATAAACAATGTTTATTCCATAACTCTCACTGTCCAATCCCATGAAAGTTACAGCAGTTCTTCCTGGAATCATAGGGGTGGGGTTGCGGAATTGCTTAATAATTATAATGAGTTTGTTTTTAAAAAGGCTTTGCTCTAAAAACCTACTGACACATTAACTTAAGTGCTTCTGATTTCTAGAAGGGCTGACACTTTAGAATTACAATGTTACCCCATTGCTTTACCTCCCCAATTCCAGCTCTTCTTAGAAACCCTGTTTGTAAAATATAGACATTTTCATATCTGCATTATAGTGTGTAGTAGATTTCTGCTCTTTTGAGTTTCTCAGAAGAAGATATTTCACAGAGAAAAGCAAAGTACAGAATATTGAACTGCTCTGGGTTTATAAGGCTATAATATGATATGACCACCAGATGACAATCACATCCAGTTTGCTGGAAATCCTGCTTCCTTCACCAAGCTGTTTCTTAGAGCAAAGCTCTCAACCATATCTCTTTTTTGAAATAGTGCCATGAAAATTAATCCCAGCCTCTAGGATGTAAGAAATACTAAATGTCTTTATTTTCTATAAATCAATTTATGTACTACTTCAAAGAAAATGAAGCTTCAGTCATTCTTGGGGCAGCTCCCTCTGTCACTCGCCCCCCAGGAGAGGGCAAAGGTGCAGAGGTTCAGGAGTGGGGTGCCCAACCTACAGCCCATGGGCTGCATACTGCACATTTGAGGATTGTTTAGCTTATCTGTGGTTTCAGATACCACAAAAAGTATGCGTGGACCTTTTCTTTTGCTCATCAGCTATCATTAGAGTTTGTGTATTTAATGTGTGGCCCAAAGCAACCCTTATTCTTCTGATTTTTGAAAGAGAATAAAAATGGTTAGACTGGCATCTGTTCTCACTGAAGGCCACTGAAACGTTCTTTATTCCAACTCTATGGCCCCGTCTGGCCTATGGCTACCACCTTGCTTTAGTATGTTTAGGGTCCAGACACCTTTGGAAAGGTTGGGGACCCAGGAATCTAGGATGAGTCTCGGTGAAGCCCCATGAGGCCTGCACTTCTAGGTTCCTTTCACATCTCAGGGCACTGTCAGGAAATAGGGCACAGATGCTCTATACTCAAAAACCCCAGGGACAGGAACATCCTTTGCTGGACTTGAATCATCCCTCCCTCTTCGGACTGCCCTCAAGGTCCTCTTTCACTCACTTCTGTTAAGGCAGAAACTGAAGCAAGATTAACATAAGAGTTTATCTGGGTCAAGTTTAAAGACTGCAATCCAGGGGCATAAATTCAAATAGCCCTGAATATATGTCCTGACGAGCAGCAGTTGTCTATAGGTTTTTAAAGGAAGAGAAGGGGCAGTTCTTACATTATTTACCAAGAATATACATTAAAATAACATAAACTGTTATATACATTAAAATAACATAAACTGTTGATTGCCTATACATTATTCTTTGTATCACAAATTCCAAGACTATCAAGATCATTGGTGAGGCAGCTCCAAACTTTTTTCTTTTCTCACTTGAAACCCTATTCTCTTCAATAGACTTGAGATGTACAAACAAACGCTAAAAGGAGACAGTGCACAGTTAATACCTGCTTTCAACCTGCTGTAAACCTTCCCTGAAGCAAGGAAATACCACCTGCTGTTTCCCACAGGAGAAATAAAGCATAATTTCAAAACTCTTAAATACCCTGCCACACTGATGAAGCAGGTCTCTGTAGCCAGCTGGTGATGTCTGCCTCTGTAAAACAATTTCCCATGCAATATCCAAATACTAAAAGCTGCTCCTTGGCAGAAAAATGCCTTCTCTCATTACCTTCTCTCTGGATAGCAATTCTGTGTTATACCTCAGCGAGGATGAGGAATGTCAGGGCCGCAGAACAGATTTGTTAGGAAGGGATGATCCCTGGATTGTGAAGGTGGCCCTACTTGATCAGAAAGTTGGCAAATTGAAGCTTTCCACAAACCTTGCTTCAACCCACCTTGGCAGATATCCACTGAGCTTTCCCATGGGTAGAACAAACAAATGACTGTCATGGTCACTGCTATTAAGATTTACCCCCTGACCCAAAGGAACTTAGGATCTCAGAGGAAGATGCCCTTACTGTGAGAAGAACCAGGGTCAGTTCCAAAGTTCCAAAGTGACAGCTTATGTCATAGGGGGTTATAGGGAGTTAAATGCAGTAGATCCTGTTGTCCTAGCACTTCATCAGAGGCTTCCAAACAGGCCAAGCACTTTTTCGCTGCCTTCTATATTAAGGCTGAGAACATTTATATGGGACTTTCCCAGGAGGTAACCTCAAACTGGTTTTGCCGGCTGCTAAGGACTGACTTGTACCCCACCCCCCCTAAATTCACATGTTGAAGCTCTAACCCTCTAACCTCAATACAAACTTTATTTGAAGATGGGGACTTGAGAAGGTAATTCAGTTTCAATGAGGTCACAGGGATGGGGCTTTGGTCTGGTAGGATTAGTGTCTTTACAAGAAGAGACATCAGAGACCAGAGCGCTCACACACCTCTGGCCCTCACAAGAAAGGCTGTGAAGCCAGAAAAATAGCACTCACCTGAACTGAATCGGCTGGCACCTTGATCTTAGACTTCCCAGAACTGTGAGAAAATACATTTCTGTTGTTTGTTTAACCCCCGCGTGTGTCATATTTTGCATGGCAGCTGGGGCTGACTGCAACACAACACGTCCTTGTCACAAATCTAAAGGACATGCAAGTGTGAGGCTGAGGAGGTGTGGGTGGATGTGTACATGGAGGAATGAGAGGGAGAGTCTCGAGAGAATACGTCCCTGACGTACTTTTCTGGAGACACAGGTTATAGGCATTAGTGTCACAGCCCCTGAGACGTCTCTCTCTGGGGGTCCAAGTGAAGCAGGCAAAAGAGTGGCAGCCCCGGAGACAGGCCGGTGTGCACACTTGCTGAAGAAACCGATTCCCGCCCAGGGGACTGTGTGGTCTGGTGGGCAACTCAAGCCCAGGGCCAGAGGGAGGAGCCAGAAGCAGCCGGCCAGGAGAGAGGTGTGACTGCTTCACCTGACCTGCAGTGGCAGGTCCCGTGGGGGTCCACAAGGGTCTCACATGAACTGCCCGTGACAGTGAGAGGCACCAAGGCCAGATCAAACTGTATCATTCAAGGATGACCTTTCTTGTCCGCCTACCCCTCCTTCCTGCCTGAAGGAAGTGAGTGAGAGCCAGGGCTGACCCAGGACCGGGAAGGGGATGGCCGTGTGTAAGGGTAAGGGGACAGGGTAAGTCCCTGTGCAATAAAGGGTGACTTAGGGTGATGGCCATGTGTAAGGGTAAGGGGACAGATAAGTCCCCACCCTATAAAGGGTGACTCAGTTGGGCTGCAGCAACACCATGCTATGGACCAGGTGGCTTATAAACAACAAAATTTTACTTGTCACAGTTCTGGAGTCTGGAAGTCCCAGGTCAGGGTGCCAGCCAAGTTGGGTCCTGGTGGGCCCCTCTGCCATGTTGCAGATGTTGTCTTGTGTCCTCACATGGCAAAAAGAGAGCTCTCCAGGTTCCTTTTGTTGGAACACTAATCCCACCATGAGGGCCCTGACCACAGGACCGCCTCCTCTCCCAAAGGCTGTACCTCCTAAACTCATGGAGGTTCAGCATTTCTTCACTTGAACTTCGAGGGGACACAAACATTCGGCCATAACACCCAGTCCCAGTGACAATCCATGAAATCAACGGGGCAAAACCCAAAGAAGCCCAGCCTGCCCCGCCTGCCCTGCCTGCCCATTAGAAACATCTATTTTGTTCCGTGATAGTGGACCTCCTACAGAACTCCGCTGCAGCCCACCTGGGTCCCACCTGGACTCGCCCAGGCCTCCCACCGGCTATCCAGGGTCAACTTCCCACTTGTGAAAAGCCATGTTAGAGCACCTACTTACGGGCCCATTTGATGACAGGACACCACTGGAGAGTCCTGATTTCCTCACTTCAGTCCCCATGTCGTGCCTACTCGCTGCCTCTATGACCTGAGAAGTCACCCACCCCACTCCAGCCTCGGTTTCCACACCTGTGACTCAGAAGGAAGGAAAAAACAGACACTTGGTAAGCTAAAGGGAGGGGCCGGGGGTGTGGCTTTGGCGGGGGGGGGAGGGTTAGACACATGTTTTTACAGCATCCTTCAAAATCACACTTCCAGGGAGCAGAAACACAAACAGGATTCAACTGAGCAAGCACAAAAGGGCTTTCAGCTCAGCAGCTGGTGGGTGTCCTGCCTGCCTTGTTCTCTCTGCAGGCTCACAGAAGCCACACAATAGACCTATGACTCTGCTGGGGTCGTAAACTTTCCCAGCCATTCTATGAGTTAGTGGTTTTGTGTTCATAATCATTGTCCTTTAAGACTCTCTGGGTTAATTCAAGAAACCATTTTACATTACATGAAAGCAATTCACTAATGTTCTTCCTGCCCTCAAACAAAAGGAAATTCACATTAGAGAACTGAATATTTGCCAACAGGAGGATGCATATGAAATTTGATTATACTGAATAGGGGGGAAAAATCAGGATAATTTGCATGGGGAAAGAACTAAAGGTTCAAGTTCTGGACTTTGTTATTAATCCATCAGGAGAGGTCAAGGGAGTTCATCAGGGCTCTGTGACTCAGTTTCCTTTCTTGCAAAATGAGAAGTTTGAACAGGGTAGTTTTATTATTATTTGTTAGCAACCCCCAATTTCCTCCCAGAATTTTAATATAAAAAGCAGTATTTTTTAAAAGTAGATATAGATATAAAATATATGTTCATATATTTATATAAACAACCTCAAATACATCTTGACTATTACAAAATAATGAAAAAAGCCTGTTTGTATATTTTATTTTAGTTGCCCTATGTTGCAAAAAGTTCTGATTGATACTAGGGCGTGTTGCAAATACTAACACTTTCATTCTTTCTGACTTTTCCCTTTTTCAATAATTGCTTTGCCAGCTAAGGTACTCATTAACCAGGGTACAGCAGGTTTTAATCTGAGGTCATCAAAAGCAAAACAAATCCAAAAGAACTAGCTAACCAGGCAGCACACGTTATGCATTTGGGTGTGCCAATAAACTTGAGCATGCATTTTAATAACACATTTTATCACAGGCTAAAATAATTTTTTTAATGAAATAAAGTACTTGAACAGTCCTTAAAGTTCCTCAGGGAGTCCTGGGGTTCACCATCGCTCTTGGAAATCTTCTAGGCTACATATTCTCTAAGGTATCTTGTGGTCTGAGAGTCTGTGATCCCTCCCTCTCCCTGCAACCCTCACCCCTAACCTCTTCATTCATTCTACAAATATTTATTGAGTCCTACTGTGAATCAGGCATCTTTAGGTCTTTGTGAGACTTCAGTGAATCTGCCCAAATATGTACACTAACTGAGCACAGGAACTTGACTCTGGCACTTGCAGTTGTGTGCTTTGCAGCTTTGAGAACAGAGTTTATACTCCATTAGATAACAGAACAGTTCTTTTCTAAATAACTAAGTTTCCCACTCAGTTACCAGTTCCCAAGCATTAGCAGAGGATGGTTGGATAATCCATCAACCTGCTCACAGGCACCTGCTGAAGGCAAGAGATCTGTTTGTGGGTTTCCCCCTCTCACTTGTTAGCCAAACAGCTTTTTAGTCAAACAAGGTTCCTATCAGACCCAAACTCTCCTTCTTTGAGTTTTGGGGAGGCTTATGGGTTAAAAACATGACTCTCTATTCAGAAAAACTCAGGGATCCTCTCCAAATGCTCCCAAAGACTAACCAACTGATTGGTAGACTTCATAATTCTTGAGTATAACGTAGTGTGGAAGAAGGATATTTTCTAAAGTCTTCTATCCCTGTAGAAACAATCCTCAGAAGCCATGTCTGGCTGATGGTAGGATATTCAATTCTTCCAGATTTTTAGAGACTGTCAGTGGGGATTCAGATTATATCATTTGGGTTTTGTGACATGACTTCTTCTTTTTTTTTTTTCTTTGCAGTTTTTTTTTTTTTTTTTGGCCAGGGCTGGGTTTGAACCCACCACCCCTGGCGTATGGATATGGGGCCGGTGCCCTACTCCTTTGAGCCACAGGCACCGCCCAGTGTGATATGACTTCTTAACAACAAGGTTATTCCTCCTAGAACAGGAGTAAATAAGTAGAATAAATTAAGCTTGAGAGTCCTTGACTCATGGGTAGGCGGTTCTTTTTTCTGTGAGCTCCAATGGGGATGAAGCAGGTGTGGGACTGTCTCTTCATCAGATGCAATTTAGAACAAATTCATCTGATTGGAAAGGGTGTAAGAGGATGGGCTAGGCACACTCACGAGAGTGAGAAGGACAATTTTTTAACTGTCATGAAAATACAGAAGAGAAGTATAGCATGAAGTGCCAAAACAAACCACTCCAAAATTCACAAAACCATTTGGCTTATTTCTTTGAAGTATAAAAACATCCTGTACTGAGTTTAATTTAATCAAGAATAACAGAATGTTTAGAATAAACTATTTGCTATATCTTCCTGAAGTATTACCTAAGAGTGACTTCTGACAGTACAGATGCTCTCCATAAACTCATCCTGCCATAAGTAAAAAATACATCGACTATACCTGACCTACCAAACATCATAGCTTGGCCTAGCCTACGTAGATACATTAATGAAGTGCGGAATAGCTCTCATATAATTTGTTGACTATAGTAAACTCTCAAGTACATTTCAGTTGTTTGTCCTTGTGACTGTGTGGTTGACAGAGAGCTATGGCTCACTGCCCCTGCCCAGCATCACCATGGAGGTCATCTATCGAATATCAATAGCATGGGGAAAGATCAAAATTCAAAATGCAAAGTATGATTTCTACTGAACACGTATTGCATTTACACCACAGTAACATTGAAAAAAATTATGGTAGATTGAGTGCCCACCAGGGGGCGCCACAATCCCAGGAACTGGGATTTGGCTTCAACAAACGATTGCAGGTGAACAAGGGGATCGTCCAGACCAAAGTTTTCTGAAAGCAGTAACGTTTATTGCTGGAACCCCTCTACAATGTCCTGCCATGAGGTCACACAAAAACAGGTGGACATTTTCACTGAGCGCTTACTCCTCCCCAAGGCAGCTCTTCCTCTCTTCAGGAGTCCAGTGGGCCCTGTACTTTTCTAGTTGTGCCCTCCGAGGCCCCATAGAACAAGTCCGAACCTGCTTCTCTCATGTTCCCCCTGAGTCTTTCAAACAAACAGCATGGTTGTTGCAACAATTCTTGTAGTGTATTATTAGTTCTGGAGAGACAGCAGGAGTCACAGTCCTCCCACCACAGTCCTGCCATGCATGAAACTCATTGGTGATTCTCTTCTCTGGGCCTTTCAATTCCAATTTCCTATTGAGATCAAAGGTCCATCTCTGGATGGGCCAGCCTTGGGCAGGGGGCCTGCATCACCTAACCCAGACATGGCTGCTGAGTCTCAGCCCAGAGAAGTGAGAACACACAGCTTTTCATTTCTTGTTATTCTGATCTCTCCTCTGAACCTCTGTTAGTTTAAACACTAACTAATGGACCATCAGTTAGTGTTTAAAGTCTGGGGCCAAGTGCTGAGGGCGGGTCTGACCACACAATCACCCTCCTATTCTGGACTCTACTCTTTCACTGTTATGGCCAACCATGGTGAGCTTGTTTTTTAATATATTACAGGTCTCAGCTGTTAGTTTTCATCTCTTCCACCTGATACTTCATTCATTCAGTCTAGTGACTAAAAATGACAAACCATATCCCTGAGAATTTTCATTGGTAAAATTTGAGAGGCTTTTCCAATCTGCCAAAATCTTTTGGATTTTGTTTCTATCACCCATTACAGGATGACTGTACGACCCCCCTGTGAGATCTTATCACTCTACTTTTTTCTTTCCTTTTCCTTCTCTCTCTCCTGGACCATCCTTTTCTGACTACTGCTAATTAAGATTAAGTTCAGGTGAGAGGAGAGGTGTGCTATTAGCACCCTGGTTATCCCACTACTAACTGTGACTCCTGGCTCACGTTGACTCATGTGGACACTGTGGCCTCCTTGTAGGATAACAATCCAGGTACTAGCATGAGACGCCTTTTACAGATAGGGAACTTAATATTCAACCTGATGTAGTGGATTGCCCATCATTACACACTTAGCAGGAGGCAGAGCTAAACTGAAGTGCAGGCTTCAAAGCCCACTTCTCTGTGTCCCTGTTGTGAGTCCTGAGCGAGCTGCAAGCCATGGGGTTTGACGACCACCAGCCTGGGGTCTGATTTCAAATGGGGTGAGTAAACGGAGCCAGAGACAAAGGCAACAGCTAGAGGTGGCAGCTGGGAAGCTCTGGCTCCTGCTGAGCCAGACACTGGGCTTTTTGGAGAAACTCCAAAGATCCTGGCCTGTTTTCCCATAGGGGAGCTCACTTTTGTGTTCTTACACGCAAACTTTGTTTCTAGTCCATTTGTCCCTTCCTAGTGGGCCATCAATCAGAGGGGCAGCCATGATAGCTCTCACTGCTATCCAGTGAGAGCAGGGCGTGCCTGTCTCTGGACTTGTGTGTGTGTGCACTGGGGTGTGGACGTTCCAGTCACACAAAGGATCAAATGGAATTCCCCCGGGTTCCCACGATCTTCAGCACCACCAGTCCTCAGCAGGCTGCCGTTCTTCTATCAGCTCCTTCCTCCTAGACTTTCTTCTTAGGTTTCTAAATAACTCTTCATTCCTTTTCTCTGAAAAGAAGAAGGAAGTATCCTCAATTGCATTCACATCGGTGTCCACCCTCTGGGACCTCTGCATGGGCTGAGTGGCATCCATGCCACAGACATGGAGAACAGGCTTTCAGTGAGCCGGACCCTGGGTGGGATGCCAGGGCAGCCCAGAGCAGGCACCCTGCATCTCAGGATGTGGCCCCGGGAAGATGCTAGCAGCTCCTGCAGTGACCTGTTCAGTTAGTATCCCACAAACCTTTATTTGGGAGCTACTGAATGCTCCTGAGGGGTGTGACATGTTACCCACAGCTGTTTGCTGACTGAATTCAGAGATTAAGCTTGAGAATCTGAGACCCTGAACCTCAAGGCTGAGCCCATGTGTCCCAGTGAGCTCAACCTGTAAAAAGGGCCAGGCCCACTGAGGGCTGAGAGGGGAAAAATAAAGATGGTAGAGTTCTGGTGACCTTAGTTCTACAGCAGTGCCTTTCAAAACAGCCCCCAACTCTGCCAGCTTCCCCATAGGAATAAACAATAGAGTTGGTTCAAAGTGCATCCAGAGTCTAAAGATAGAAATAGTTTGAGCCAGAAAAGATTATCAAGATTAACTAATTTAAGATGAAAAAGATTTAAACCTAATGCTGCATCAAAGTAATCATCAATACTTTAAGAAAATAAAAATTGCTTTATGTGGGAAAGAGACTAATTTGTAGGCTTACTTTTTGACACACTACTCAAAAAGAAGTATAAAATCTAATTTTAAGTTGCAATTTTTCTGACTCTATAAACCTTATATTGCTCATAAATATTAAGATATGTTACAGTTTAATTCTCTCTTAAGAATTTTTTCCTGAGTTTATGCTCTTGTAATTACTTAGGTGTTATAATAACTTTCCTTTTTGAAAGGATGATAATAAAGAATAGCTACTCTTTTTAAATACTCTTTTGCAACAAAATTAAAAGTTGGCAATCCTTTAAAAGGCAGCAAATAAAAATTCTTTGTAAGAGCTTCAAAAAAAAAAAAAAGTTAGCAATTTTATGATAGTCCCTGCTACATTCTGAATGTTTGCCTCCCTCTCGAAATTCATATATGCAGGTATAATCCCCAATGTGGTATTTTTAAAAGGGGGGTGATTAGGTCATAAGCTCTCATGAATGGAATTAGTGCCCTTATGAAAGATGTCCAAGGAAGTTTGTTTTCCCCTTCTGCAGTATGAGGACACTATAAGAAGTGCCATCTGTGAACTAGAGAGCAGCCCTCACCTGATACTGAATCTGCTGGCACCTTGATCTTGGACTTCCCAGCCTCTAGAACTGAGAGAAATAAGTTTCTGTTGTTTATGTGTCACCTAGTTTACAATATTTTGTTTTATGGGCCTGAACAGACTAAGAGTCTCCAAATATATTTTTTAAATTTCTATTATTTAAAATTTTTTAATGGCACAGCCAATATGGAACTGCCTTTTCCTCATACCCTTCCACACCCCACTTTCTGCAACAAACCTAGGCAATATTTGCAGTATCTGATGAAAAGCTCCCATGACCTCTGCAAAGTAAACAGGTATGCAGGAGGTGCTAAGAAAGATGGTGTGTGCCACATTTTGCAGAACCAACTCTGACTCCTATAAGAAGTTGAGAATGTGGTACCAAGAGAGGATTCAATATGTTTCACCGTATCTTCAGGAAGCAGTCTATAGTTGAGATGGAATGGAAACAAGAGTTTCTGCATTGCATCATGAGCAACCCGCATTTGCTAATGTCAGCTCTTAGAAAGAAACAAAGGCTAAACTAGTTACCCACCCAGTCAACACAAGTGTTAAGAAACTTCACTGTGATCCAGGGAGAACATCTACCAGTTCTTTGTGTCAGACAGCAACTGCTGTGTAACAAACCACCCAATAACATAGTGGCTGAAAACCGCTATTTTATTTGCAAATGACTCTGTGGATCAGAAGATTGGGCTGGGTTCACTTGGAAGTTCAGTTGGGTGATCTTATTTGGGGTCACTCAGGAGGCTGCCATGCCCTGTGCTTTGACTGTGGGGATGTGACCTCCCTTGCATGGCTGGCAGTTGGAGCTGGAAAAAAATTTAGCCATCATCACACTTTCTCCATGACAACTTGCAAGACTAAAACTCAATAGGGCAATGCCTTCTAAGTTTTAAGAGAAAAAAGTGACTGAAAAAATGAGGCTACAGAAATATGGTTTTGACTGTACAAGAATTCAGGGAATATTGCTTCCAGATGCTCTCTTGGAATTAACCACTAAAGAAAAGGTGAAGTTTAGCCAAATGCAATGAGCTGAACTGCATCCCTCCAAATTCCTGTGCTGAAGTCCTAATCCCCCAGTACCTCTGAGTGTGACTGTATTTGGAGATGGAGCCTTTAAGAGGTAATTAAGATAAAATGAGGCCATACAAATGGGCCTTAACCCAATATAACACACCTTATAAGAAGAAGAAGTTTGGATGCAAACAATTACAGAGGGCAGACCATGGCCATCTACAAGCCAAGTAGAGCGGCTTCAGAAAGGACCAACCCTACTGACGACATGACCTTGGATTTCCAGTTTCCAGAATTGTGAAAAAATAAATTCCTGTTGTTTAAGTTCCATAGTCTATAGTGTTTTGTTCTGGTGGTCCTAGCTGGCTAATATGCCAACCAGCAGAAATTACTAAAATTAACAGAAAAAAAAAGAGGGATGAGCATTGAATCATTTTCCCATAGGACCAATTTTAAGAAGAACGAGGATAATATGTTACACGTCAGCAGAGCACCTCTAAGTGCATAAGCCTGATTCTAAGAGAACTAGGGTTCAGTTTTTCCAGATCTCACTTGGGTAAATCCAGTGGGTTCTCTGGGCCACATTTTGCCTGATGGTAATGAGCGGCTTCAAAGTGGGCTCTAGAGAGTTGTAGGCATTTGTTGTAAAAGCCTCAGGGACGACCAAGAGGATGAAGAGGTGAGTGTGTGGGGTTTGGGCTCTTCTCCATTTCATGGACTTCTCGGTAAGAGTTTGTTGGAGGGAAACTTAGGAAAGCCTGAACACTGGCGAACTGAGTGGTTCTGAGTTCCCTTCCTAGTCAAACAGCCATCTGCATTTTAGGGTTTGTTTCATCCTATTCACCTCAAGGAAATGCAAGAGTTTGTTGATAACTTGTATGAGATCTGGCTGAAAGTAGAGGTTTAGCACCTGTGGTCCTAGCCAAGGCCCACCACAAGGCAGCTAGCCACACTGGGCGGCCTCTGTCAGGGCAGAGCCTCCTGCGGAAGGTGGATACTGCTGCTGAGGACCCAGATGATCAAGCTGAGTGGGGGATGGGTTTAAAGGCTGGCTGCCTTTGCAGTGCACTCAGGGAAGAGCTCAGAGTGACCGCCAGCTCCCATGGGCCTGAGAGTCTCTGTTGGAGGCATCGGAGCCAAGGCAAGCCTTCAGCAGAATCACCCTTCCTCCTCCTCCCAGCTAATGGCTTGGTTCTCAGGCCAGACCTCTGTGGGGCCAGGAATTCTCATTCATGAGTAAACAAACAGAAAATAGGTTCCAAGAGGCTGGCCTAACATTTCTCTTCAAACTATCCTGGAAGAGCCTCCTGGAAGGTGCCAGGTGGTGGCGCCATAACGGCTGCCACGGCAGGTTTCTCTTTCCGGAGTCAGACAGAGTCTTTGCTCTCTTGTCAGAACTATGAAAGGCTTTTGTTGGGGACATGGGAGTGTTTCCAAGGTGTGTGTGGGTGGGAGAAAGGGGACGAATAGCCATGTACCATGAGCGGGAATTGTCTGAGGAGAGCCTAATAGAATATTCCACTGGGACTCAAGCAGTTGTTTCTTTTCCAGGAAATTTCAGACCAGTTCATAGACCACCATGAGCTTGCAAACAAACTGTTAATAAAGAGACTTCCAGATGGGCTGCAGCAGGAAAGAGGAAACCCTGAGGCCCCTCACCAAACAAAACAGAAAAACAAATGGGAGCCAGCAGACAGGGAGGCTGAAGGTTAACCTGTCCGCTGAGGGGACAGAGGCTGCAGGAAACTGTCAGGGGCTCTGCAAAGCCTCAGGAGGCAGGGGGACACCAGGCTCTGGAAGCCAGCCAGGGCGAACGAGGTCTGTTTTACTAGGTTTCTAATGGCTCCTTTGAGACCTAGAGTTGGACAAGAATGAGCAGAGCAGCCAGTTGCCTGATGTGAGTCCCCGCAGCACAATTTGGACGTGCTTTTCATGTGATTTAAAAGCCCTGGTTGCCTCTGAAAGAGAACTCGATGCAGCTGGCCCATAAAGCTGCTGTTGTTGGGGGTTTAGGAAACTCTCTTCTGAGAGGGTCAGAACAACCTTGGGTTGTGACAGGGGCCGGAGCTCAGGCTACTCAGGGAAGTAACTGTCACAAGGTTTGGGGGTGGGGGCGAGCACCTAATCAACACTGCAGCCATCCAGACAGGTAGGCACGTGTTTTTGGTACCACACAATGTCATTTCCACTTCCAGCGCATCTGAGACCCAGTAGTGCTCCGACAGGAGGCGATCACTGTGTTCACAAGCCGGGAAGCAAAAGGAGGGATGTTTCCGGGTAATGGTCTCTGCCAGTCACACACTTTGTCACAGAGAATTAGGCTCTAACAGACCCCAGAGGCAGGCTCAGAATTCAACTCCCAAGTGAGCCAGAGATTTCTACTTGTTAATTAACATTTGATGCTGCCACACGTGAGCTTTGCTAACCAGGTCATTCTGTCTCTCCGCGTTTAGAACATCACTCAGATCTTGATCTATTTATTCATCTTTATTCAACAAGCATTAATAACCTCCAGGTGCAAAACAGAAGCTACAACAAGGACATGGTCTGGCATGCTGCTGGCCACTGTAGTGACAGATACAATCACCTTTATACAGTAGAAAGTGGGGGAAGTAGACAGTATTTTATTTAATTGTCACATAGTCCCTGCTATACACAGAGTACTGCTCTAAGCACTTTACAAATAGGGACATTTCATCGTCCTCACAATCCCAAGAATTATGTAATATTAATATCCTCATTTACCTCAGTAGAAACTGAGGTACCAAGACATTAAAATAACATGCCCAGGCCCACACAGCTGAGAAGGGCTAAAACCACAACAGCCTGACTCTAGCCCTCAGGCTCTCTAAGGCTACAGTAGGCTGCTCCTTAGGCAGATGAATGCTCCCTGATGGACTAGTCAGAAATGAAGAATGTGCTCAGTGCAAGAAAAGGTGGGAAAAGTCAAAGAGATTTTTCACATAGGTTGGGAGTTGGGGTGCACTTCTCTGAAGTGGGGATGGAAAGGAAGAAGACTGTCACAAGCAGGGAAAATTGCAAAAGCAAAGGCCCTTGGGTGAGAAAAGGCTGAGTGAATTCAAGGAACTTGGAAGAAGGTTGGTATTGTGGGGGTGGGGCAGGGCAGGCAGCCAGGGGGCACACGGGGAGACCAGGCTGCAGGTGCGGGAGGGCAGCATGGCAGATTAGAGTCAGTTTTGTTTGGTAGTTCTCAATGGAAAATAAGGGGCAAAGGGTCTATCTTTAAGAAAACAGCCATATGAAACAGAACCATCCCATTCTGAAAAGAGCCCCATAGCACACATTTCACACAGATCTGATCCTCACAACCTGGAAGGAAAGAAATCAGAGGGAATTAGCCCCCTGAGAACCTCCCACCGACCTCCCCAGACCCCATTCCTTCTACTTTGCTACTGTGAACAGAGTCCCAGTTGTGTTCTGGAAAGTCGTCTGTTCTGGGAAGCCTACCCTGTAGACAGAAGTGAACTTCTGCAAGTCTTGGCAAAAGGAACAGCAGTGAAAATCTGCTAGGGAAGGTTTTTCTAATGGACATAAACTAGCTCCATTCCCACATCCCTGCCTTCCCTGAGAGGAAGCCTTGCGATGGGGCAAGCGTAGGAGAAAAGCAGAGAGCTCTGAGAAGCTGCCCTGGACCAACACTGTAAAAGGGAAAAGAAACCTCCCTTCGTTTCAGCCAATTCTATTACTGGACATCCCATCACTTGTATTTTCTTCCTAAATGGAACACCTGTTATACCATAAACAAACTGAAGCTATGTCAGAGAAACCATGAGAGAGAGATTTAAACCCAGGCTCACCTGACTCCACATTCACAGTCCTTTCTTATTTTGCCTTTGGGGGTTTCCTTGTCTGTTTAATGTGTCCATGCATTGTACTCAGCAATCCCAGCACCTGCGTGGCCCTGAGCCCCTTCCAGGCAGGCCTGATGTGGGTCAGGTGACACCACCCATTTCCCATTGCCAGAGCCAATAGCATCAATGCACGGGCTAGCCGAAAGCCAATGGCATGGTCTGCTCTACAAGAGGAAAAACCAGCCAAATCAAAGTCTCCCTGGACGGGATGTGAGGTAGGTGGTTCTGGGAGACTGAGAAAGGAGACGGTGTGGGACGCCAGAGCAGGAAGGTCAAGATGACAGAAAGAAGGCTCTTGAGAAAGCAGGTCACATAAGAGAAAACCCACAGGAGATGAGATTGGAGCAGTGTGGGTCCAGGACAGGCAGGGGAGTGGTCCCCAGTGCAGGCCTAACCAGGGAGAGTCTAAAAGCCAGAAGGAAACGCACACTGCTTTATTATCACCATGCATGGATGAGTCTGAACGTCGGTAAAGCAATCCTTTGTTGGCCTAAGTTTCAAACTATGGCTGCAGTTAATGTCGAGTTTTAAAAATGTATATGTAAGCTTCAAATTAGCCTGCTTTTTATATCGTATCCTTTAAGAAACATTGTTTTCCACATGGGAGTTCATTCAGAGAACTTTCAGAGAGAGTCGGTTCTGACTCAGCTACACATAATCATTTCAAGCGTGTGTCTCTCACACTTCACAACTGTTGAATCTCTCTTGGGATATAGCTCATTTCTCCAAAACCCTACGTGTCCATTTAAACAATAAACTCGAAATAGCCCCTGCCAGTGCAGTGTTTGTAAAAAAGAAACATAACTTGAGTTACTTCAATTCTGTCATTGCAAAAGGCCAGAAGAGTTTTTAATTTGTGTTAAGTTGTATTTTCCTTTGGTCAGTGCAAAATTCAATTTCTTCCTGTTATATTACACTGAATTTGAATGATTTCTTTATATTGAAATGTATGCTTCTTCTAAGGTGTGAATTGTTTAAACAATGAATCAAGAACACAACAAAATAATTTCTTTTAAATTAATATTATTTTTTGAGACAGAGTCTCACTATGTCACCCTCAGTAAAGTGCCATGGCATTACAGCTCACAGCAACTTCAAACTCTTGGGCTTAAGCGATTCTCTTGCCTCAGCCTCCCAAGTAACTGGGACCACCACAACACCCGGCTATTTTTTGTTGCAGTTGTCACTGTTATTTAGCAAGCCCAGGCCAGGTTCGAACCCACCAACCTCAGTGTATGTGGCTGGTGCTATCACCACTGTGCTATGGGTGCCAAGCCTAAATTATTTTTGTCAAAAAGTTATTTCTGAATATTATTGAAAATAAGTTTATCATATGGAGAAGGGTGACCAGCATGTGAAATACCCTCCGTGTGCACTGAGTGCTGGATCTTTTATGTTCACCTCGCCAGTTCTTCCCAGCCTTCTTCAACCTGCTTGATGACCAAGGAGGTGATTTGTGAGGACCAAGTATGAGCAATGTCATTTCTGGTTCCCATTGGATTTGGCCAATGGGGGCTGTCAGAGGAAGAGAGGAAATCAGAAATGGGGTGATGATGTTGGGTTATTTATCACACCACATGCTTCCCCCTGTGTTGTCCAGTTGGCTTCCCCTGTATAGAATGCCACAGCTCCTTTAGGTGGCTGTCTTCCCTAACCACCAGGGGACCAAAGAGTTGGGTCCCCATTACAGGGGACCAGAGAGACAGCTACCTCTCTGGTCCCCTGTAATTGTACCCCCTCTTTCTTCTCAGGTCTATACTGTCTGTTAGTCAGGGTCCCAGAAAAACAGCGGCACTCTGAAATTAGGACTGTGATTGCATAAAGTCATTGACATATGGGTACATGTTTCAGAGGGAGCCTAACAAAGAAACTATTAATACTCGCAAAGATGAAAATAGGCCTATTGGGAGCCCACTAAGGATAGTGGGGTGTTCTGGGGCTAAAGACAGCGAGGCAATGTTGGCACAGTGGTCTGAAGGTGGGAGGAGGAGGAGCTATGAGTAAGGACACAGCAAACCCACAGTTGGGGACAGGTAGATGAGTGTCCCATCTGCACTCTGCTCCTTCCCTGCCATCTCTTAGTGGCGCTCACCGCTAGAAGCTAGACCACCAGGCAGCCCCTTGTGCAGGACACAGACAGCAGCTGGGGACACTGCAAAGGCAGGGAAGGGTGGAGAGCAGATCCAGGGGGCAGACAGAAGGAATCCATCCCGGGTGGTAATGGCCACTCATTGCCCCAACCCCAAGACATGTCCCAGTGCCTCTGAGTTATTACCACTCATCTTCAAACCCACTGGGCTGTCGCCTGCTCTGGGATGCTGGGCTGGGCTTCTGCTTTGCTGACTGCCTCCCTCGCTGCTTCTGCCAATAAGGACTCCAGGGGAAAACTGCAGTGTGGGAAAGAGGAAGCGCTTGCTTCCTGTGGGCATCCTGTTTGTCTCTAGGTCCTGCCAAGCTCACCTCAGCCTCACTTCTTGCCCCCAGCACAGACTCTTCCTTCCAGGAGCAGCAGTGAATCCAGTTTGCAGTTTTCTCAACCCCTGTGGTACTAACTTCATTGTGCCTCCTTGGAGACAACAGCAGCAGCTGACCAGCACCCCCTCCTCAGTGAGTCCCAGCCCAGCAGGAGCCCTCCTCCGAGCTTGGGGACGGCAGCAGTAATCTGCCAGCACCCCCTTCTCTGGGCCTCAGTCCCAGCCCAGTGGGAGGCCTTTTCTAAGCTTGGGGACAGCAGCAGCTGCGGCAGCTTGGAGGCAGACGCTTCTCAGCAGCCTCTGCTCTGTGGGAGCCTTCATAAGCTTTAATATCGTCAACCTCTTCCTTTGTCTCCCCAGCCCTAGGGGAAATGGTTTTTTGTGCAGTAGCATTGCCATGATTACTCGGTGTTCTCTTTTTGGCACGAAAAGAGCCTGGGTCTCTGAATCACAACATGGAGGACAGCTACCCACCAACCCAGAACACAGTCATCAAGTTGTTATTTGAAAGACATTTTGATTGCATAAACTCATCAAAATATGAGTACTATTTCTTACAGCAATAAAGTGTACCTAATGGTTATGACTGAAGAGCTTTTTAAACACTTGTTTCTAGGCTCCATCCAAAATCAGAATCTTCCAGCACCATATCTGATAATCTATACTTTTAAAATGCTATTCAGGCTGGCTATATCCACCAGGTAGCAACTACCCAAAGCACAGGTATGGTACTTAGAAAGAGTTCATCCATAGCCCAAGAGTTAGCCTTGTACCTTTGACCTGCTTTTTGTAATAGAAATGCCAGTAATAGACTCAGTTCAGAGGTGATTAGTGTGAAGTGAGCCATGGAAGCATTCACCATTCCCCAGAGGAAAGGCTTTCAGTTATACTGATTGTCTTCAGTGTTGGCCGCCCCTGGAAACCAGTATCTTTGCCAACTATGTGACAGACACCAGACAGATTTACAGGATGAGAGACAATCCCTGGGGCTCCTTCCTCCCTGTTAGAAAGCCCTGGCCCAGGGAACTCGGGAAGGCCTGGCACAGGATGGCCTGAAACAGATCATCATGCTTCCTTGGATTCATATCCTTGCTTCATTTTCCATGGCTGTTTTCAGGTGACAGCAGTGATTAAGTCATGTGTTTGGTAACAGGCATCTTCTCCAGGGTTCCCCCACAGGCTTTAGTTTCCAGGCCAATTGGCATGATTTTCTGAGAGCAATTGGCAGCCTGGAGGAGAAAAGGAAGGAGAAGGCAGAGCCTGGCTGAGCAGCTTCATCTTGGACAAAGGGTCATGGCTAATGGAGCTGACAGCTGCCAAGTACCAGGCCCCTCCTGCCTCCTCCAGCCACTCTGCCTACTGATTATGGTTAATTATGTGTCTACACCTAGGCAGGAGAGCAGACCAGCAAACAGAAAGCAGCTCCCAGACTGTCCCCCAGACAACGTTTTGTCCTCTGCAGAGAACCTGAGAAATCAAAAATTTTGCACTCTTCCTCTAGACAAGATACCCTTGTATGACTCAGACCACTAGATTAAGCAACTCCTAGGAAACTTATGGGCACATTCCCACAGCAGCCCCAATTAGCAGTAATGAAATCTAAAGAGAATAACAGCTAGAAATAATTGTGGGTGTGATTTTTGGCACGTGGGCTAGAATCAAATCTAGGAAACCCTGGGCATTTCAAAACCCAGAGCCAAAACCCACAGAGTTTTTGGTTTATTGACAAAAGTCCTTAGAGCCTGGATTAAAACAGACTGAAATTACTTGAAATGAAAAAGACTTTTGGGTCCCCTGGTTTGTGCAAGAGGAAAGGAGGAGTTCTGGCTGCTTTTGAAGGCTCAGGTGATTAGACCCGATTCACCTACATAAACAAGATCGTTTCTTCAGTGCATCCAGTCAAATCATGTGAGCCTTTAAAAGCAAAGAATTTTTTGAGGGACGAGGCAGGAAAAGAGGTCCAAGAGGTTTAAAACATGAGATGGACTTGACCCACCAAGCTGACTGTGAAGAGGAAGGAGGCCAAGGAATGCAGGTAGCTTTTAAAACTGACCATCACCCTCAGCCAGCAGCCTGCAAGAAACAGGGAGCTCGGGTGTACAACCATATGAAACTAAATTCTGCCAACAATGGATGAGTTTGGAAGTAGACTGAGCCTCTAGAAAGCACATCCTTACCAACACTTCAATTTGGACCTCATGAGACTCTAAATAGATGACCCATTTCAGCCACACTATATTTAGACTTCTAAAATACAGAGCTCTAAGAGAATAAATTGGCATTGTTTTACATAACTCAATCTGTGGTTATTTACTATGGCAACAATAGAAAACTTATATACTCACAAGAAGGACTTTATCTAACAATTGCAATCAGTGTAACCTGGCTTATTGTACCCTCAATGAATCCCCAACAATAAAAAAAAAAGAAAACTTATATACTCTCTCTCCCGTAAGTGAGCGTCAAGAAAGTGCCTCTAGAGGTCTGCTGGCTGGCCTCTCTCACTTAAAACTCTCTAGAGCTACAAGACTCAGATGAAGAAACATGAGTTTACAGCGTAAACCCTAACAGCAGTAAGATAGATGTAGGAAACACGGAATGAGACACAGTTCTTGTCTCTCTCAGCCGCCGAAGTAAAAAAGCCTTCCACTGTTGTTACATGAGAACTGTGAAGTCTTCAAATTTGGGCAGGCAGGGTAAAGGTAAAATAGGAAAGTGTGTCGATAGATGGGATTGTGGACAACTGTCAGATCTGTGTGTTTATGAGGAACCAAAGAGCAGAGTTTAAAACAGGTTGCTTGGGGAGGCCCCTGTGGCTCAAAGGAGTATGCCATATGCCAGAGGTGGCAGGTTCAAACCCAAACCTGGCCAAACACTGCAAATAAATAAATAAATAAATAATAAATAAAACAGGTTGCTTGAATCACACAAAACCTGACATAGAAGAAAAAGTAGTATGTAAATATCCCTCAGCTTCAATTTCTCTCTGGAAAGCAGAAATAAAGTGTCTACAGCACGGATTGCATGTCTTACTGTGTAAGATCATCCTGACAATGTGTATTCAACCCGGATCATTCAGTTATGATTTTTGGAATATTTACTACAGCTGCGGGCTCCCTACTCTACTATTTACCTAATGTTTTCTTTAACACAATTTATACTCTGTGCCTTTTAATGCACACTAAGGTAATCATATACCTACTAACATTTAAAATCTTCATTCATGTAATTCCTAAAATCATTTCATGTGAGATGGCTTGAGAAACCATAAACTAAGATAATCACAGCAGAAGATTGTATACAAAAATAAAGTTTGAGTTATCTATTCTCAAGCATTACTCAGGAAGTTCATTTGGTGATAACAACTTAAAAAAAATATGTCCAGGGTCACATATATTTGTTTATAGCAGTGGTTCTCAATCTTCCTAATGCCAAGATGTATTTTCATTGTTACAAAGGGGTCACGACCCATGGTTTACAACGTCCTGATCAACTAGAATTTGGGCCTGCATTTGTTCAAGATACTTCATGTTCATATAATATCTATTAAATTCTGTTCAAGGCTCTTGAAATGTAAAGATGGACAAAACAGATCTACAAATCCTGTTATCATTGAATTTATAGCCTAGTGAAATAACAGAAATTTAATAGGAAATTACACAACTAATTATTTAATCACAATTGTTACATGTGCTGCAAAGAACTTGCATTTCTAGCCACTTCCTCAGTTCTATGTTAAAGGTACACTAACTTAAATATTCTTTTTTTTTTTTAAACAGAGTCTCACTATGTCGCCCTCATTAGGTAGAGTGCTTGGCATCTCAGCTCACAGCAACGTCAAACTCTTGGGCTTAAGCGATTCTCTTGTCTTGGTCTCCCAAGTAGCCTAGACTACAGGCGCCCGCCACACACCTGGCTATTTTTTGGTTGTAATTGTCGTTGTTGTTTGGCAGGCCCAGGCTGGGCTTGAGCCAGCTCTGGTGTATGT